>NW_015549559.1:1419885-1426297 GCF_001515605.1 Sinocyclocheilus anshuiensis | reverse complement strand
CATATTCATGTTTAAACCAGTTTTAACTTTAACTACCCCCACGAGTGCCATCTATTATTGCGTTGTTTATCTAAAAGTGCACTTTTCCTTGTTTTAAATCTAGCCAAAAAGCCATGGGTTGACTGTGAAACAGTAGAATTTAATTATATGCATTTATGGTGTAATTACAAAATTTCCGCTTCATGACCGTAATGCGGTCACTTTAATTCAGCACAGCAGAAATAGATTCCGTGCAATATGCACCACAGACGGAGTGTGTGAACCTGGCGTTACGTTTGTATACCCGCCCGGTCTGTTCTGTTCTCGTGCTCTATTTAGGCAGGCTGCATTCTGATTGGTTCGACACTATTGGATTATGGTTGCATTTGTTTTTTGTTTTCAAATTTTATCAGATTTCACGAGACTTTAGGAAGCTATATCCAGAGGCAGACAGAAAAACCTTTTGAAGACTGGGCTACAATTGCTGACCGAATTCTTGCCTATGCCCTGCGAGATGGAAAGGTGCATTTAGAGCTGGGTGACATGACTCCAAAGTAAGCTATTTCTTATAATATATCAATCTATTGTAACGAATCAGTCCACTGAAGGCAAGCGTAGTGAATATCAATAAATCATAGAATGTTTGCATATTTGTATTCTATAGGGTGAAAACGATTAAAAGTTACATTTCTGTTTTTAAATACATATTTAATTTGAGTTGTGAGATTTTGTGTCTAGCTATATATGCATGTCCCTGCCATGCATCAAGTATCCTGCAAAGAAATTTCAATAATGTAACATTTTTAACACAAATAAAATGGATATTGTAATGATAATCCACTGTAGGCGAGCGTAGTGAATCCAAGTACAGATTTTATTAAACAACGTGTAATCCAAAATGCAAACAAACGAAGACTTGACTTGAACAGACTAGACTTGACTATGACTTAAACACTCATCGACAGCAGGATAAATACATTCAATACACGACAAAGCACAAAGGCAACATGATGGCTACTTATAGCAAACAATCAGGGTCACATGACAAGAACCAACCAATGAGGAAACAACACACATGACTAGGACAACCACTCAGAACATGACACATGAACCAAAGAACCATTCAGAACATAACACACAGACAAGGGAATCACATGACAGAACAAGGACCATGACTAAACTCCAAAATAAAAGACATGAAAACATGAACAAGAAACACAACCCAAAACACCACATTACATCTATAAAAACAAAATTCAACTGTATTTGACAAATATTAACTGGTAAATAACAGTAATAACAGTAGCGGAACAGTGAACCGTGTCTACACCGGATGTGACACCGCCGTGTCGCAACAGGTTGAAGCCTCCTACACACCGGGACTATTATCGCGCGCACTTATCGCCGACGTTTTTTAGACGCGTCTTTTGTGTTCATACCCAAGCGATTTTCGCAGGCGATGAGCAGAGCGAACGTGCAAATTCACTCCCTGACATTAGATGGCGCTTAATGAAAAACAGAAATACCCCGGTACACATCGAATCCTATTTGATCTGCAATTCCTCTCCATAACAACTCCCTTTTATCGAGATGTTTGTAGTCGCTGTCGGGTTTGTCATAAAGCCCTTTGTGTTCAGACACCAATGAGACCAGCAGCTCTACATTCATCTTGCCTCGATGCATCTTCTTGGTCTACTTACTTCCTCTTTGTCGTTAGGTATCAATGTGTGCTCGGCAAGACCGTTTTGTGCTTGAGCGCCACCAAGTCTTGTTTTACTGTAACTTCAGCAGCTCCAGGCACGTGAACAAAAGCGCCAATCTCATTGGTCGGCCAGTTTTTAACGCGGCGTGTCAAACCAAAAAAACGAGCCCGAGGCGTTTTTTTTTTTAAATGACGCTTTTACACCTCGCGTTTTGCGCGTCGGTGTGCACACTCCCATTGGCGCCCTTTGTTTAGTCATGAGGCGTTAAATGTCGGCGATAATCGCGCGATATTCATCCCGGTGTGAACAAGCCTTGAGTCTGTCTAGTGTCTACACAGGACATTTGAACTCTGTGTCAGTACCTCATAAATAGAACGAGGCAGTTTACTGTCGGGGATTTGTCATGTCGTGCTGCATCCAGTGTAGTATCACTGATTATAATGAGTTTTATAGTATTTTGTCGCGCCGTGCAGCTCGCATCCTGTAGACAGGTCCTGTATTTTGCTTTCTTATTTAGGCTACTTTCTTGTTTAACTGTATTATTTCTTTGATATTTATTTTAGTGTTTTGCAGGCTGCGTATTCACTGTCCGAAGTGCTAAAATAAACACGAGCCGACGAGTTAAATCGGGTGTGTTAGATGAGTGAGAGAGTGATGGGCTGCTCCTGGACAGTTTTGAAAACCATTTCAGAGACATGTTCTTAAATGTGACTCATATAAAATATATTACATGCATGCACAGTTTTAAGGCAGCTTTAATCGCATTTTTGGTAACTTCATGACTTAACTGACCACGATATTGCATGTGGTAAAATCCGCGGTGGTAAAAATCTGCCACCGTCACAGCCCTACTACCCCATACCTAAACTTAATCACTACAACAACGTTAAAACACAAAAGTCGTAGTTAATAGTGAATATGTGGTCCCCATACTAAAGTGTTACCAATGCAGCTTTGTTGTTTACCATATCATTGAAAAACTTTTCACTAATGTTGGGCTGTTGCTTACCTGCCTGAAGCATTTAGGCCCTCCATAAACTAGCTCTAAAACTGCCACTAAATGGCTTATTATTATTATTACTGTTTGGTCTTTACTCCAGTATCCTTGCTGTTATTTATCCTCTTCCTCTCTGCTTTTCTTCGCTTGCTCTGTCTTGCCACTATTGTAGTTCCAAACTTATGTTCTTCTCGCATAACCTATATTCAGCACAAAAACTCTTAGTAGTTCTCATGAATTTAGAAACCTGATGTTGGTATCCTCAGTCAGTTTACCATAATAAAAAATATATATTGTTTACATGTAAAGGCTGCAATTTTTTTTATATTCTTTAAGATTAACCATGTTTAATTTCATCAGTCAACAGTATTTTGTCCTTCAAATTCCAGTGAACCATTTACAGTTTCAAAAACCTCGCCTTTGTTTCCCAGCATCACATACATGTAACTTATCTCATCAGCATGGGGACCATGGGGTGGGGGGCCTGCAGTGGTTGAATGGGGGTGAGGACTAATTTGCATATTCATGAAACTACATGTACAGGTGCACAGGCATATTTACATCCAAGCTATTTAAAGGAATGAAGAAATTTTCACAGGAAAAAGTGTTTCAATGTGTCGTTTTGATTATGAGATCAGTTTCACAGTTTGCACTGTATTATTATTATGGTTTAGATGCTAAAGGGGAGAGTGCTTTCAAAGTCCTGCCCACTCTGCTTCCCCCATCAATATACAAGAAAGGCGGAGAGGTCTCCAGACCCACAACCACGGAATCCCGGAAGTCATTCATTTACATACAACCTGTAAGTTTTGTTATACTTTTTCTACTCTAATAAGGGTAGATATATAGACGACCAGATTTTTTATGTTTTTAAAGAAGTCTCTTCTGCTCATCAGGCCTGCATTTATTTGATGCAAAGAACAGCAAAAACAGCAAAATTTTTAAATATTTTTACTGTTAAAATACCGTAACTTTTCTGTTTGAGTATATTTTAAAATGTAATTTATTCTTGTGATTTCAAAGCTGAATTTTTACCATCATTACTCCAGTCACATGATCCTTCAGAAATCATTCTAATATTATATATATATATATATACCGTGGATTCCGGACATCCGCCATCTTGGAGGACAACTGAGGGACTCATATGCATCTATTACAGAAGGTTCAAACGCTCACTGCTCCAGAAGGAAACACGATGCATTAAGAGCCGGGGGTGAATTTTTCTTATTTTGCCTAAATATACAGTTTGAGTTGAATTACTGAAATAAATTAACTTTTCCATGACATTCTACTTTATTGAGATGCACCTGTACACAAAAAATGCTGGAAAACCAATTAATTTGTGGATTGAGGATTTTTCTGAAGAACAGCAGGCAGTTTAACTGTTCAAGACAAATGACTCATGAGCAACTATCACTAAACAAAAAAACACAACTGTGGATCATTCAGGTAACAACACAGTATTAAGAATCAACAGGTTAATTTTTATAAATTCAACTATTATTTTCTCTAGTCTTGTGGACTATATGTAGCCTAAACATATTTTATGTGAAATATCTTATTCAGGTCAGTACTAAATAAACAATAACACACATTTTGTATGATCCTTCTTATTTTGGTAAAATAATTAACATTTTGCAGATTCTGAAAGGGGGATGTAAACGCTTGACCTCAACTGTATATGATTATATATGATTTCCATAAAATACACTTAACTTGTTAGTTATGTTGCAAGACTAAGTGTTGTATAATTAACAGGTGGGGACCAACATGGTGGAATATTTGCAAAATGCAGAGACCAGTGACGCATTCCTGCACATTTTGTGCCTTGAGGACGAGACAACGACATCCCAGACCTTCATCATTGTTTCGGGCTATGCCATTGAAACGGAATCATTACTTGAGGCTGTTGACCTTTGCTTCAAGTCCTTTTTCTGTTGATCTTTGTTTCAAGTCCTTTTTTTGTTGATGTGACCTTGATATTGCTAGTACCATTTACCACCAGTAGAGTCCCAGTATATTTGTACTGGGATAGATCACTTTAAGAAAAAAAATCCTCAAGCTGCCCTTTTCCACAAAACCCAAGCAAATCCAAGAACTATGAAGCCATAATATTATAACTTTGTGTCATTAATCAAAAATTTTCTCTTTTTAATCTAGATTTCTTTAAACTTGTTTTAAGCATCAGTTATTCTCTGCAAAGTCCTGCATTTTGTACCTGCACTTTCGCAAAAACATATGTATATTCACAGTTTTCTCATGAGACCAGATAGCAAATAGATGTCCATGAACTTCATTGTTTACTAATCCATATTTACTTCTATACAAAATCTAATCACACATACACAAAGTTTATTTTATTTTATTGTTTTGGTAATTGTATTGCTTCATTACTTGTAGTATCATCAATTCAGATTTAAGCTGGTGTCTCACTAGCCAACTCAACTTCTACCGACTGAAATCTCTCCCTCCTCTGACGAGGTCTGTCACACTCAACGATTAAGAATGGAACAGAGGTGAAAGATTTAACGACTGCCTCTGACATTTCTCTCCAATTCCCTGTCATGTACTGCAACACCCCATTTTGGCAGCAAATCAACGTGACACTCGCCAAAATAAGAACAGGAGCACTGCGAGAACGTGAACAAATGTGATGTGTGATTTAGGATGCAATTCATGGAGTGATTTAGCCCTGTGAGTGTGTGTGATGCTGTATTCATCTGCCCCTACAGATCATTACAGTTTTCCATAGTGCAGATCAATGGCAATGGGGCTTACGAGAAAAAATAAAGTATTATTTTAAAAAGTAAAGTGCTTTTTCATTGATTATTCCATGAAGCAATGTGAAAAACATTACACATTATCAAATAATACAATATAAAATTACTATTTTATAGTCATTGGTTTTAAGTTTAAGTTCTCTGAAACGCCTTTGGAGACGGCTTATGGTAGAGAAATGAACATTCAATTCACAGGCAACAGCTCTGGTGGACATTCCTGCAGTCAGCATGCCAATTGCACGCTTCCTCAAAACTTGCGACATCTGTGGCATTGTGCTGTGTGATAAAACTGCACATTTTAGAGTGGCCTTTTATTGTGGCCAGCCTAAGGCACACCTGTGCAATAATCATGCTGTCTAATCAGCATCTTGATATGCCACACCTGTGAGGTGGATGGATTATCTCGGCAAAGGAGAAGTGCTCACTAACACAGATTTAGACAGATTTGTGAACAACATTTGAGAGAAATAGGCCTTTTGTGTACATAGAAAAAGTCTTAGATCTTTGAGTTCAGCTCATCAAAAATGGGGGCAAAAACAAAAGTGTTGCGTTTATAATTTTGTTCTGTGTATATATACATATACATATATATATATATATATATATATATTTATTTATACACACACACACAGTGCTGCTTGAATGATTGTGAACACTTTAGAATTTTCTATATTTCTGCATTAATGTGACCCAAAATATCAGATTTTCACACAAATCCTTAAAGGGGTCATATGATGCGATTTCAATTTTTCCTTTCTATTTGAAGTGTTAGCAACACAAGCGATGCAACACAACGCTTAAAAAGACAGTATAAGTCATTATAATCAGTAATTATGTCCCCACTGGACGCAACAAATGCCTCGTTCGTAATGGGTTTTAATGTTTTTGTCTCGTCGCTCCGGCCGGACACGGCATCACAGTATGTGAGGGGCGTAACATTTCCGTCACAC
>NW_015549559.1:1409212-1416368 GCF_001515605.1 Sinocyclocheilus anshuiensis | reverse complement strand
GAGTTTTGGGCAGTGTGGAGTAGCACTTGTTGTTTGTCATTTCTCTGATCACAAATGCAGACAGGGTTTTATGTTTACGCGGCGCGATGCAATGCAACACAACGCGTAAAAAGACAGTATAAGTCATTATAATCAGTAATTATGTCCCCACTGGATGCAACAAATGCCTCGTTTGTAATGGGTTTTAATGTTTTTGTCTCGTCGCTCCGGCTGAGACACGGCATCAACAGTATGGTGAGGGGCGTAACATTTCTGTCACACACTTGAGGTATTCGGCCAATCACAACGCATTGGATAGCTGGCCAATCACAGCACACCTCGCTTTTTCAGACCGATGAGCTTTGTAAAAATCGACGCGTTTCAAAAAGGCGGGGCATAGAGGAGAAACAATAATGTACAGTATGTGGAAAATAATGTGTTTTTTTTACTTTAAACCGCATAAACACATGTCATTACACCAAATACACAAAATAATGTTCTTTTTAGCAGCATCATATGACCCCTTTAAAGTTGACAAAGAGAACCCAATCAAACAATTGAGACAAAAATATATATAATTTGTCATTTATTTATTGAGAAAAATGATCCAGTGTTACACATCTCTGAGTGGCAAAAGTATGTGAATCTTTCAGTACCTGGTGTGACCCCCCTTTTGCAGCAACAACTGCAGATAGCCTAACTTTTCTTGTAACTGCTGATCAGTCCTGCACAACGGCTTGTAGGAATTTTAGCCCATTCCTCAGTACAGAACTGCTTCAACTCCTCCTATGAACTGCTTGCTTCAGGTCCTTCCACAATATTTCAATTGGATTAAGGTCCAGACTTTGACTTGGCCATTCCAAAACATTAACTTTGTTCATCCTTAACCATTTTTTGGTAGAACGACTTGTGTGCTTGGGTCATTGTATTGCTGCATGACCCACTTTCTCTTGAGATTCAGTTCTCGGACTGATGTCCTGACATTTTCTTTTATAATTTGCTGGTATAATTTTAGTCGCTTAGAAATTACCCCGGGATTCTTTGCAACCTCACGGACTATTACATGTCTTGCTTTGGAGTGATCTTTGTTGGTCAATCACTCCTGGGAAGGGTAACAGTGGTCTTGAATTTCCTCCATTTGTACATAATCTGTCTGACTGTGGATTTGTAGTCCAAACTCTTTGAGAGATGGTTTTGTAACCTTTTCCAGCCTGATGAGCAACAACAACTCTTTTTCTGAGGTCCTCAGAGATCTCCTTTGTTCATGCCATGATTCACTTCCACAAACATGATCAGACTTTGATAGATCCCTGTTCTTTAAATAAAACAAGGCACACACTGACACCTGATAGTCATCCCATTGATTGAAAACACCTCTGAACAGATGGACTCTAATTTTGCCTTCAAATTAACTGCTAATCCTAGAGAGTCACATACTTTTGCCGCTCACAGATATGAAATATTGGATCATTTTCCAGAAAAAATAAATTACAAAGTATATATTTTGTCTCGACTGTTTGATGGGGTTCTCTTCGTCAACTTTCAGGATTTGCGTGAAAATCTAATTATATTTTGGGTCATATTAATGCAGAAATATAGAAAATTGTAAAGTGTTCACAAACTATATGAAGAGTTTGGTTCCAAAACGCGATAAACGCTATTTGTAAAAAAAATGAGTTTCCACCTAAATCAGTATAGTATCTGGTCGGTATTGAAAAGTCCATTTTTAATTAAATCATGGATTTATTGCATTTTGGAAAAAAAATAATCAGTTTTTATAATAAATCTTTGAAAATGCAAATCTGGATTACAATTTTTTATGTTATTATAACCTAAAGATGCTATGTGAAAGTTTGAAACAGAAAATAGTGATTTTCATCTTGCCACTTTCTTGGCAAAGAAAACAATTTTTTCCTCAAATTAATCAAAGTGGATTTATAGCGTTTTGGAACCAAACTCTTCATATATATATATATATAAATAAAATTTATTGCATATTACTATTGAAAACAAAACAAAAAAATGAATTCTGTGTATCGAATTTGTTATTACCAAAAGCATATAGGCCTATCATAGATTAATAACCTCATCGGTTTGTCTTGAAAGGTCTATTAAATATGTTTATATATGTGTGTGTGTGTGTGTGTGTGTGTGTGTGTGTGTGTGTTTGTGTGTGTGTGTGATCATTTTAATCTGTCTCCAATCTCAACTGTATTTGTGACAACCACTAGCCATTCCTTCAGCCATATATGGTATACCAGTGACAAAAACCAGCTCAATTGTCAGCTCACAGACAGAAATTAATACTGACATTGTAAACAACTTGTAAATATAGGCTAGTTATTAATGTGTTATTGTTTACATACGTTACTTAACAGCCACTGCAACCCAACAAGTGTAGCATGTTAAACGATCAGTGTTAAGTTATAATTGTGATGGTAAAGTGCTGTGAATGTAGATAACATCAATTGTGACTAACTGTGCACCTGTTAGCGAACATGTTACGTGCCGTCAGGCCGAAGTTTTATTGATATTTACATGTAACGTTAGCCTACTGCATATTGTTCTGTCTAATAATTGCAGTTTTAGTAAAATAAAGAAGCACATACCTGTTCAGTCATGTAAATGATCGCGTCAATCCGTCAGTAAACAATTTGCACGTGATGAGCGTTCAGCTCTCGATCGCTCTCTAATGATATTTTCCATTCATACGCAAAGCCATTCATACAGCAAAGCTGTTGAGCAGACTCAGGACCGTAAAATGTTCGTTCAATAGGATGTCCTACCTCCCTGTCAACCTATTTATTTGCGTACCTCCGCGCAGCCAAAAGCTTTGTTTGGGGTGCGGCTGCTGCAGCAGGCTGAGCCAGAGGGTGTTTAACCAGGTAAAGGCACAATAATTGGCATGAAAATAAATAACTGGCTGATTGTTACATTTACTGGAGTGACAGTTAGATCCAGGTGGTTAAAATAAGTTAGTAAGCTGGGTGTGCAACTTATCACCATATTTATAATGAAAAGAACATATTAAAAATATTAATCATATCATATAATAAACCATATTTATTGTTAGTAATGTAAAGCCATATTACATTATTATGTGATCTCCTTTAAAGCTTTAAAAATCTTTACTTTTTTTAAATATATAAAAAATTATTTTGAAAAATATAAATATATTTTGTGTATTTTTAAAATATTTTGTTTATAGTATGAAGAAATAAATTATTTTATTTATCAAAATAGTACAAACTTTGCTGAAGTGATTGTTTTAAACAAGTATTAACTTAAATATTATGCAAAAAAATGTTTAATGCTATAAGCTACCCCATTTATCCCTTACATGCATGCTATCAGATATGTTATGTTATATGTTATGAATAAGTTGATCAAGAGAATTAATGTAAGATTATAAAATGTCCTCTTTTTTATAGAAAGACATTTGATTAAATGACTAGCACTTGTAGATTAGCAGTGAACTATAAATACATCAACAACAATGTCTACATTCGCATTAATTTACTGAACTAATGACATAAACAACAGTAAAATCAGCAGTTTTGTCATTTAAATGTCAAAATGCTGGAAAAAACTAAATTGGGTCCTCTGCTTAGTCAATTTAGCTAGAATGAGAATGTTTTCCCCTTCCTCTGATAGCTCAACACTGTTTATCATCAGGAGTTCAATTGCCTCTCTCTCTCTCTCCATTGCTTTTCTGTGTTATCCATATCAGACTAATGAGTTCCTAGTCATTTCTATTCTAAGTAATGCTCCTTATTATCCTTAATTAATTGTAGCCCAAGCTTGTTCCATCTGCTAAGTTGTGAGAGAAGTAAAATTAGGTCAGTGTTAAAAGGACCAGAGTGGTACGCATGGGCTCCGTATCATTAGTCTCACTCATTTGTTCACAAGCGGAACACATTGTAAATGTTTGCTCAGTAGTGCGTTTTGCATGCCAATGAAGTTCCATTGATAGTGTGCACTAACTTTACAATGACTATGTTGAGGGAATTGTCACTGAAAGTAATGCTTGGAAATTATTAACGTATCCAAAAGGACATTCATAGAATGAGACTTGAGAATCTTTTTTTATATTTGCATTGTTCAGTGTCACTTACCCTTTCAAAAATAAGCCTGCTGTGAAAAATATTCACTGTAGAAAAGAGTGACAAATACCCCCAGTCTCATTTATTCTTGTTTTGAACATATTTTGTTGCTTTCTATTACTCCTCTGATTGTGAAAGAGCAAAAATTATGCATGAAACCAGCTCCCCCCACCACCCTGTTCTACCACGATGCCACAATTATACTGATTACAGCAGTACGTACTGACTCTCATTCAGTAATCATGCCTAGGGGTGGATTTAACACATATCAACCCCTTTAATCCTTAAACAACTCTGAGATGGCTGTTTTCAACTCTGTCCTAAGTGATTACAGGCACAGAGCTAATTTCAACATACCTATGGGTTTTTAAGAATGTATAGGCCTGCGTGATTCCATAAATATTTTTCATTTGCATTTAAATTTTTCTCACTACAGAAAAAAATCCAATCAAAATTATGCTCTCTACTGCAAGTATTCGACTGTAACTTTCACTGTATTCATTTGCTCTATGCAATGTTTTATTATATGCCTATTTAGCGTCCTGCATAACAGACATAGATAGTGGGTTTTGAAAATGAAACCAATATCAAAAAACTTGTTCTGAACTAGTCCAGCAATTTGATTGATCTATGGATACTTCAGGACTTTTTGAAGCAATTTCTTGTGAAAGTGAATCTTTTGAATAGCAGGAATTTGTTGAATAGGAATAGGAAATGAAATTGGAAGCCAAAGATTTGCCCACAGGAATCAAATCAAGCCGGACAGCTTACACATAAAACTTAGCTTCCTCTCTTTCACACCCCCTGAACAAAACAAAGCAATCTAGACATAATCTTACACTTGACTTGTGCTTTTCATGAAAACTCTTGTACTCATCTTAATAGAAAACCCAGAGCCAAGGATTGGAAATGCGTTTGTGTCACCATTCCCTCAAACAACAGATTGTCAAAATTATTTCCATCAGGAAGTGCAATAAACGAGACTGTTGCTAAGGAATAACCTGTGTGTCTCTTTTGGGAAGGATTGTTGTTTGGGCACAAAGGGACGTATCTAGTATTTAGGTCTCGTAAAGGCCCACAATTATTATTATAACCATCCAGCTTCAGGACTTGCAATCCGCAGGAAAGGTTTTTGGCTGCTAAATCAATCAGTATTTTTATACAAGGCCACATCCAATGACTCATATACAATGATCCTGAAGCCTGGTCCTTGGTCCCTCGGCTTCTTTGCTCACTGTGTCTCTGTGGGGAGAGATGAAACCAGGATGGACCGCATGCTGACATGTTGCAACCTATAATGATGTCTATGCAGGAGCGACGGTGTAAATGACTGCTCTGCTGTCCAGCTGTTTGTCTTTCATTTTGAACCCATATCATGTGAAACGCCAGAGCGATGTTTATTCACAGTGGGGAATGTAGAGCCTTTATTAGAAAAAGGCAAATGGGAGTCTCAAAATACTGCAAAAAAATGGCAAACTGGCTGGAGAGCATTTTTGTTACTGTGAGCTATTTTATCACAAAGTATTCCCAACTGACCAAAAGCACACTAAGGCGATATTTCACAAAATGGAGTAGTCATTGATAATACGAATGAGCACAAAGTAAAGAATGCAAATATTGAAGGGCAAATCTTTTATACACAGTTGTGTTCGATAGCAAGGGAAAGAATAAACAGCTACTGTGCATTTGTACAGATAAATAATTAAATTAATTTTCCTGTCCTAAAAGAAAAATATGGTAGTACAGAGCCAGGATTTAGATCAATCCCTAAACAGAGGCAGAGAAGGCTGACAGCTGCCTGTATTAATAACCATGTTTACCTAGACTCAGCTAATTGTTTAGATGTTTTGGGATTAGCCACCACATTTACCAGCAGCTTCACAGATACTACAGTCCCCAGAGGTCTCTTAAAGGCCTGCGCACAGCACTAACAAATGAGAAAATACATTGCAGCCAATTACAGATACAAGTCAATATAAAATTTCTGATTTTAAAAATTGCATACACAAAAGCAATTTCCATATGTATAAATATGATTCAGTACTTAAGTGTTCTATACTGCCTGCTACATTACTATATTTAGAATGCTATTATTTGACAAATTATATATACAGTATAACACTATCCGCAAACAACCACTACTATTTTTGTTTGTCCACGTTAAATACAAATATGAATATAAATAATTTTACATTACATTTAAAAATAACAAATGTTAGAATTCTTGTGTAATTTATTAATAAACTGATGTTCAGCTGTTCACCACACACTGAAGGAACTGTCAGGTGCAGAAATATTTTTACACAATATTTATTTGAAATTCATTTTTAGAACTGACACAAGGAGAGGTAACACTTCTGTACAGATAACTGCCAAGCTAAAAAAAATATGTTCTAAGAACATTTTACTAATGTTCCCATTAAGTATGATTTTTTTTTCCCCCTGAATATTCTTGGAACATTCAAAATGAAATTTTTTAATGTTTTAAAAACTTCATTCATTCGTTCATTCAATGGTGCAAGCGTTTTAGCGGAACTATTTCATTTTATAATTTTCCAAACATTATGGGAATGTTAGTTTTGAATGGTCTCTGAACATTCTGAAACAACTAGCAACATTTAACAAATATTAGATGAATGACCAACTAAAATGTTTCAGGAATAAAATGTTCCAACATTTATTCATTACTTTGAGAGAACATTAACCAAAGTTCTGAGAAACTTTGTTTCTTGTTAGCTTGGTGGGCACTGTTCTCTGTCGATATGATAATGTCAAAATCACTAATATTTTGCAAAACTTTTCAGTTATCAAAATGTACAAAACAATTGTATTGTATACTAAAAATGTTGGCAAATCATTAGTCAAAACCCTAAAATAGCATAGAGGAGCACAGACCATAAATGTACTTTCACTCATGAAAACGTCTCCGTTACGTATGTAACCCTCGTTCCCTGAAGGAGGAAGCAGAGACGTCAATGTCGGTGACTGACGAATTGGGATCTCGCTAAGAGAGACCAATCCACTTCGAGTGTAAACTAAACGAGCCAATGCACATTGGCATGCGATTATTGCAT
>NW_015549559.1:1407503-1409086 GCF_001515605.1 Sinocyclocheilus anshuiensis | reverse complement strand
AGCAGCCGTGGCGACGGGACGTGACATCCCCGTTCCCTCCTTCAGGGAACGAGGATTACATACGTAACCGAGACGTTCCCTTTCAGTCGGTCACTCCGAGTCACGTCGGTGTAGGCCGGGTCACGTGTGGTGTAGGCCGGGGCTCGCAACAAGAAGACCAGTCACTGTTGTCATAGCACTACCCACTCAATGAGATAGGATAACACTGGGAAAACGTACCCGTTCCACTTGGAACAGGAACATTGCGGAAGCCCCATCCTTCCCGAAGAAGGTTTCGGAAGCACTTACACATATGAACAACGTCTGCCAGGGAAACACGGGCTCTGAGGCTATACCGTGGACTTTACACATATGGGAACCACTTAGGCCCCTACATACGGATTAAGTGAGTGAGGGCCTGGCACCGGACGTTCCGCCACGTCTGGCTGCCAAGGGAATGGAGGAGTTCGACAAGGCCTACAGTACAGACACTCTGGAGCAGTTTTAGCAAGCTGACACTAAACCGGGGCCTCTCAGCGCCTCTACCCGTTTGAGGTGAGAACACAGGAGGATAACGGCTCCACACGAAAGGAGCAGAGTTTTCATTGAAAGAAACTTTAGCTCGACTGACTGCAAAGGCTCAAATGGGCCCTGTTGTAGTGCTTTGAGCACTAGAGATAGGTCCCAAGAGGGTATAGAGGAGGGCCGGGGAGGAATTAACCTTCTCGCCCCCCTAAGGAACCTGATGACCAGATCATGCTTCCCTACCGACTTCCCCTCCACGGGGTCATGGTGAGCAGCAATCGCAGTAACATAGACTTTACCGGGTAGGCCAATAGGGTGCCACCAACAGGACCTGCTCCTCGTCCTCCCTGACCTTGCACAGCAACTGTGCAAGAAGGCTCACTGGGGGAAACGCATACTTGCAAAGGCCCCGCGGCCAGCTGTGTGCTAGTGCGTCCATGCTGAGTGTTCCCTCGGCCAGGGAAAAGAACAACTGGCAGTGAGAGATTTCTGGAGAGGCAAACAGGTCTACCTGAGCGTCTCCTTAACGTCTCCACAACAGCTGGACCATCTGGGGATGGAGTCTCCATTCACCCGGGAGCATAGCTACCCTTTGAGACGGTTCAAGGCAAGGCGCACTGCTAACAACTCTAGGCAATTGATATGCCAGTGCAGTTGGGGGCTCGTCCATACCCAGTCGTTGACTTCATTTCCTCTACAGTGACGACCTGCCTCAGTCTGCTTCTGTGCAGCAGAGAGCTGTTGGGCCAAACTATCGACCACGTCGCCGAAGAGGCGGAGACAGCTAGTAAGTCTAGTAAGACTTACTTACTAGTAAGTCAAATCTCAAATAACTGCCCTGATGAGGTTGGGGGCCTCGAAGCCTAAGCCGGATCTGCGGACCGTCCTTCAGGCGAAGAGGTCCTCGACCAAACGACAAGGTCCTCGACAATGCTCTCCGGCGAGCATATCTGTCAGTTACCGCCCGGCAAAGTAGCGGCACTGAGAGGCTCGCGGCCTCTGCGGAGGTCCCCAGAGCAGCTAGTTCGGTCGTCCCCTGTCGGCGTGCAGACGCTTCAAGGCACCGAACTAGCCATTCC
>NW_015549559.1:1406983-1407394 GCF_001515605.1 Sinocyclocheilus anshuiensis | reverse complement strand
TTTTTATTATTAAAATAAATAACCATTTCTCCTGCACTTGAGTCCTCGCTTCATCTCCCCGCACGCACCGTGACAATTGACACACTATTTTCCTAATTAATGCTGTTCAGTTACTTAGACACAATCTGTATTGTTAAAAGCGCTATATAAATAAAGGTGACTTGACTTGACTTGACAGCTTCTCCACAGGCTGTATAAGCATCGCCGGACAGGCCAGATGAGTACCTACAGACCCGGGAGGGGAGGCACGGTTCGCCCTGCCGGGTGGAGGCGGTATTAGGACACAATTGCATCCAAACCGACCGCTCCACTGGGGGGACCCTTGTATACCCCCTAGCTGCACCACCGTTGAGGGTGGTGAGGGAGGAGGAACCAGCAGGTCGGTTTCCGGCAGTAAAAGGTGCTGTCCAT
>NW_015549559.1:1405171-1406641 GCF_001515605.1 Sinocyclocheilus anshuiensis | reverse complement strand
TAGCGGTTCGGAGCTCTTTCAGAACTTCCGGATCATGACCACCCTCGTGCAGCGCAGCCGAATCTTCCTCTCCAGAGAGCTCTCCCTCCGATACAGTGATCGACATCTGGTCGTCGGGAGGAGCACCGAAGGATACCACTGGTAAGCTCTTTGAAGAGGGCCCAGCGCGTTCCTTAGGTGGCTCAACTGGTTGCGAACGCTAGAGGAGCGATGGTCCCCCGAGGGTTGGTTTCCTGAGGGATTTGCCACCACTGTAACCCTCAGACCGCCTGTGCTACTGCCTGAAGTAGTCCACGCCTGGCTACCGCCAGGACGAACACTAGATCGAGGCAGAGGCAACGGATCTCCGCCCCCCTGGAGGAAACGGAGCCTGGCCCGCAGCTCCGAGATGGTCATCTTCCCGCAATGGGAACATGACTCATCCGCGAACGCCACCTCAGCGTGTTTAATGCCCAGACACGTGAGGCAGCGATTATGACCATCACCCGGCGCCAGGTAACGACCGCATCCAGAAACGCACGGGTGAAACAGCATCTTTAAAAAGACGATCTGTCGTCTTTACAAAGACGCACCTGGTTATTGTACTCTTTTAGAGAAATTGGCTCTTTTAGGGAAATGCTCTTTTATGTGCTGAGACGCACAGGGGAAACGGCCGTTTGCAGCACGACAGGGGGTAGTGCAGCCTGAAGTGCGCAACCCACTCAACACAGGAACGACCACCGCTGAAGCGCCGTCCTCCAACACAAAAAGCTCCCGAGAGCGCGATAGACTCGTCACACACGAAGCAGTTTGGTAGGAGCAGAACGATGTTGTCGCTCGGCTCCGAAGCGAAAAGCTGGTATGCGTTGCACTGGCTGCCTTTTTATGCTCACGCTGTGATCAGTGACAGCTGGATGAAATCATTGCATGCCAATGTGCATTGGCTTGTTTAGTTTACACTCGAAGTGGATTGGTCTCTCTAAGCGAGATCCCAGTTCATCGGTCACCGACGCGACTCGGAGTGACCGACTGAAAGGGAACTGTTTTCTTGCTCCTCTGTTGTTGTCTCTCCTTCTCGGTTACCTGACAAAGCCGTTCCAATTAAACTCTGCTGAATGGTAAACACTTTCAGCTCTGGCTACAAAGCACAGAACATCTTACAATGTCAATGTTCTCTCAACAGATTGGTGCATACAGAGGGAGGGTTACCAGAATGAAATCACAGTTTTTTTTCTTTATAAAAATGCTAATCCTTATCAAGAGAAACATGCTATGTTATTTAAACGATTATAAATTGTGTGCATACAATTAATTTGCATAGGTTAATTAAAACCTGTGTCCTGCGTTTAAATGCCATTGATTGCTGTGATAGAAATAATAATGAAGACACAATTAGTTGAAATTCTGTTAATAGCACTTTGGGCCTTCCAAGTAAATGTTTTTCGAAACACACAAACACACATACACACACACACACACACATACATATGT
>NW_015549559.1:1403454-1404834 GCF_001515605.1 Sinocyclocheilus anshuiensis | reverse complement strand
AGAACTATATAACTATATAAGAACTAAATTATATAAAAACAAAGAGTAACACAGAAAAGCATGTCATAAATCTTCTGAAAATGTCCCTGACAGTGCTTGGGGACAGAAAAAAAAACACCATTGTTCATCTTTTCCCTCAACATTTATATCTGTTTTATATATGTTTTTAGAATAACACAATGGTGTCCTTCCTCCAATAAGTGTCCTTGGAATTATGTATAAACAATATCAGGTATACAAGTCAAGGCAAAAAAATAAGCACAATGCACACCAGATTTGCTATTGCATTCATTTTCAGCTGCCTTTGGGTTTCTCAGTGCTGTCTGAACACACCACTGGCAGTAGTCTGCATGGATGGTGGTAATACAGATTTGCAGATGCAGATTCTACCAATAATATGCAATCAACAAACCATGATTTATAGATGTGCTACTCTCAAAAGATTAGCAACCCGAATATCAGAAAATAGGCTAAAATGCACCCCATCTCTTTCTGAACTCAAAGGGTGAGTAATAGGTTTAAACTGTACGTTAAATAAGGTTTTATTATTATTTATTTAGTTAGTTAGTTATGATAACTATTAACATGCATAAAAATACAATTTTATTGATTTAAATGAAACCTGAACAAATAAATGAGTGAATGATCTTCTATTTGAAGTGTTTTTTTTTTTTTTTTTTAAATAAGGCTTCAGTAAAACTCTGATGAGAAGATTGCTATTACAAGCATGTCAGTCTGGCAACAGCACAGTAAAATGTATTTTTCTCAATTTTTGCATGTTGACGGAGCAACTGGTGAGTGACCTAGTTTCTCTAAATCTTAAGAGAGAGAAGGGAAAAATCCTTTGAACTGTTCCAACACCCAGCGCTTATATGTGAGAGAGAAAGATATATAGGAAATCTGAGAAGTATATGAGTGATTTATACAATAATTATTAAGATTTATTTTTGGTTTAATAAACTCTCCAAAATGACGTTAAAAATGTTTATGCTTCATTTACATAGCCTTCCTTATATGGTATCAGCCCATATATGGGTTCATTTGAAAGCTTGGAGTGTCTTCTTTACAAAGAATACCATTCCTTTTGGTTTTTATATTCATAAAATTAGCTCAATAAAGCTCAATAAAATTAAGCTTAGAAATGTATTCGTCCCACACACGAATTTCCGCCTAACCATTGCGAATAATTTTTACGAAGAATGTGTATTTTATATATTTTTCACAAAAAAGTCAAGTCATATATCACAAGAAAGCTCTCATTCTCAGGAATTTGACGATGTAGATTATTTCATTGTGTGACAATCACAGATCGAATTATCTTCGATAGAACCGCGATGTAAAATTTGGTCACCTCTGAGCGAATTTACATTTATACTCGTA
>NW_015549559.1:1391361-1402932 GCF_001515605.1 Sinocyclocheilus anshuiensis | reverse complement strand
TGGTGAAGAACATTCCGCGGCGCCATGGAGAGGAATGAGCGCGTGTCTGGTAAGGCTATATGAGCGTGTGTTTGCGTGTTTTTGATACTGTAAACATTGTTCGGCAACTTGATAGCGCGGCTAGCATTATGATACACTGTTTACTGACAGAAAAGTACAGTACATTATTTCAGTGAATATACAGTGAATATACCGTAAATATACATGTATTGTTACAGTGGTGTGTGGATGAATTGATATGTGATTGTTTGACGCTCTGAATGTTATAGCTAGCTGCCGGATAGCAAATTAGCTCCGCTCTGGACCACAGAGATGCTGTGTTGTCTTGGAGAGACTGGATACAGGAGTGAGTCAACTGATGAGGTGAGAGATGCTGTGAAGCAGTATCCCAATACAGAATGCACATAAATGGAATGATATAAAGCTGGAGGATATGGATTCTATGTTAGAATGTGATAGACCAGATATATTTCATAATGTAGACAGTCTTGTGCAAATTCAACTGATTCAACTGATTGTAGAATAACACAATATGTGAAATTTGGTCCAATTCGCTTGTGCCATTACTACTTAGAATATTTCTACTTAGAAAAACATAAAAATGAAACATAATTCAATCAATAATCAATTAAAGTGCTTATAGCACAGAGTAAAATAGGATTGTATGGTTAATGTGTTTTATAAAGCCTGTTTTTGCAAAGGAGACTCACAATGACACATTTCGATGCAGCGATAGACATTCTGACTCGCTTCACAAATAATGTAGTAACTCCTGTTTAGAAGCTGTTATTTGAAAGATTCTTTTTTCTGGTACTTTTTGGCATCTAGTGGCATCAAACAAAGTAAATTGCAGAGAGTTGTGCCTAATAGAACCTGAATTACAGATTTTCAAAAAAATACTTAGTTTTAAAACTCCAAAAGCGCCTATGTTTTTTTTGTGTTTATAGTAATATTTGAAAAGTATATAATGTTATTTATAAAGAATTACACTCATATTTTGTAGTTCAAAGGGTTTTCTTTACAATGAAACCATTTTTTTTCATTTCCTCCATTGTATGTGTGCAGGGTAAACATTTGAATTTGAGTATGTTAAATTTAGGCGAAAATACCAAAAAACACCCCGAGCTTAAGTGTTAACATTGTATTTCTATATATGACACCCTGAGCCACTAATAGTTACAGCATGTCTTCATGACAGACACAATGATTAAATGTGACCCTGGACCACAAAACCAGTCTTAAGTCGCTGGGGTATATTTGTAGCAATAGCCAAAAATAAAACATTGTATGGGTCAAAACTTTAAGAACTTTATTTGGACAGCTTTAAAGGCGATTTTCTCAGTATTTTTATTTTTTTGCATCCTCAGATTCCAGATTTTCAAATAGTTGTATATCCTAACAAACCATACATCAAAGGAAAGCTTATTTATTCAGCTTTCAGATTATGTATAAATCTCAATTTCGAGAAATTGACCCTTATGACTGGTTTTGTGGTCCAGGGTCACAAATATATAAATGATTTAATGATTTAACAGACCTGAAAAAAAAAAAACACAGTCCACAAATCAGTATTTGATGTTGAATGCACTGACAAAATCAAATGTTGTAAAGTAAAGAATTATAGATGTTTGGCTGACCTTATTTTTCTTTTTAATTAAACACATAACTAGTTAAAAATAATATAACATAATATGCTTGCTTACAGGAAGGCATTTCATATGTATCAAAAACGTTTATGATCATGCTTGTTCATGTTCAAAGTTTGACTCATTATCAGCGTTCACAAATAGCTATGATTATATATTACCTGCCCTAGTTTTCCTGTTCTAAAATAAACCTCCTCATTGAACCAATGCTTATACTTTAGGCAGCTGTCAGGACAGCACTGAGCACAACTCTAAAATGTGTAATTGAGCTGCAGTTGTGCTCGTCAGGAGAAAAATACACCTGTCATGCCTTCTCAGCTAAAATGTATTGATAAGGGCCTGGCATTTGTCTATTTCTCTCCCCATCTTTTTCTCTCCTTCTTTCTTGTATCACAGAAATTATTTGAACTTAGTGGCAGAGCCTAAGGCAAAGGAGATTCAACTGGAGTATTTTCCCTGTTCTATCCAGTGTTCTATGAGTTAAATAGCAATCCTTCAGCCGGCCCTATCTAAAGCTGTTTGTCTGCCCCAGGGCCTCTACAGCACAACAGCCTGCAGTAATAGGAGTGATCACACACTGCCATTTAAAGTGAGACATGCAACAGGCTCATGTCTGTATGTCTTTGTTATTCTGTCTGACTCAATATCAGGCAACATGGTCTTTAAATACAAGTCTGCTCAAGTTCAGTGAGACATTTGCATGACAGTCTGATCAAGCGAATGCTTCTGCTGGCTTTCGAGTTTTTAAAAAAAAAAAAAAAAAAACCCTGTCCTAAGATCCCTTTGTATTATTATTATTCGGCAATGATGTGGAAGCAATGGTTTTTTGAAGGTTATTAAAATTGAAAATCACTCTTCTGTTTCCAAATGTCAAATGCTTCATTTACCAGTTCTGAAAACCTGTTCAGACATTTTGTGATAAAAAATAGATTAATTAATAATTTAAATGTTTCAGCAAACCTATTCATAATCTGATGTACAAGGACAGTTCTATTCCTCTAATTTGTGAAATTACAGTTTTTATCTTGTAAACTAATGAGCAATGACTGTAGTTTATATTAACAATATTGTCATATTGTGAGGAATGGAATTCTCCTTGATCTTTGGAGATAAAAGACTTTAAAAACACACTGTAACTTCCAGAACTCAAACATTCTCCTCAGTGCAAAAAAAAACATTTGACATTTGCTAAATCAGCTCCTTCAGAATTCCTTGCATAAGTTTTAAAGGGACAGAAGAATAAAACAGCCAATTTATGAAGAATGAGATAGAGGGTGAAAATGGTCATGAACACACACACACACACACACACGCACACATATATATATATATATATATATATATATTCATTTGTGACTATTTCCATATACATCAACACCAAGTACACAAAGAGGACCTCTCCCATCAGCCAAGAACCAGGCTAACATCCTGCATCCCAGTCATCCCCTGGGACTACTGCTAATGCGTCAAAGCAGCTCAAGTTCACAAACAACAAAGAGCATGTACATAGGCCACCTGCTGCTCCTTCACAATAGATGCTGTGGCTTTAGCAGGTCACTGAAACAAGAAGATGTAATCCACTGCAATTTGACTCTGAGTTTTCCATAAGGAACTTCATCAATTATGAAGGATCACTCATCAGCACGAACTTTTATTAGAGAAACAAGTACATATCTTTATGTAAAAGTAAATAATAAACATTTCAAGGTATTACAGCATTTAGGATTGCATTGTGTCAGCCTGATGTCACAAAATCTTCTAATTTAAAATGTTTATCCTTTAATGACGTAAAGGTTTGTAATGCAAAGTCTGAATTTTAAAGAGACATGGCGTCGTTATATTCAAATTAGAATATGACTATATATTCATATTATCGTTTTTAAAAAAGGTTTGGCACATACCTAATCAATATTTAATTTTGAGCAAAGTTAAAGAAGTGTCATTCATGTTTACACAGAATCTATCCAGCAAAACATTCTTTTGTAAACATTTACTGATATAATTTATATATATAATTGCACCTTTTGTGGCATTTGCTTTGAAACTGTTATTCATTTGTTTTGCCATTGTCCATTCGTATAACCTTTTTAAGAAAGTGTTTGTGATAATATTCTCAAGAATATTGATTAGTTATTTCTTTTTATAGTATATATTATTCTTTGTTATTTGGTCATTTGGAGAATTACAGAGGCAAATCATCACCATGAGCACAGAATTGCATTCGCAGCAGCCATTAGTCCAGTCAGCTTAGAAAAAACATTGTTATCTAAAACCTATAAGCCACTTTACAATAAAATTTGGGTTTTAAAAATGGGCAGACACAAACATTTTTCTAGAAACATCAGTCTATTCTTCTTTTGAGAGATAAAGACTTTTCCATGCACTACTGTCTTAAAAGAAGAAAGCAAGCTGGATGTAAGCAAGACAGAGAGAGAAGCAGACGAGCCAGATGCACACCAACAAGAAAACATGTAGGCTTACATCACAGCCACTTGTTTGAGAAACAGTCTCTCACTGGTGCTCAGCTGGAAGTTTCATTGAACAATACATGCCTAACACTAGTTTCATCTAAAGTAGTGAAGAGAAGACTCTTTCAGAAAGAGTTTCAAAGAAAATAAGAAGAAAAGGGTAGTGTGGGCAAAAGAGTTTAAAGATAGGAAGATTTGGAATAAATGGTTAGAAAAGAGTGATGACTCCAAGCTTGAGGTGCATCAAACTGTTTGATGATATGGTTTGATCCCCGAAACTATAATCACACCTATGGGAAGTGCTGCGAAAAGCATGAGATGAAACTTCATGTCTTATAATAACTGCTTGAATGTATAAGATCTGCACAGATGTCACTACTGCAAGTGGAGGACTTTTTGACAAAGGTTTACGAACAGTGTTTATTTCACACTGTCATGTGTAAAATTATAAATGAGTTCGCTGCAATTTTTGACCACTTTAATGCATCCTTAATGAATAAAAGTGTACATTTCTTTCAAAAACAAAAAATGAAAACAATAAAAAACAAGCTTTGAATGTCTTGATCAACTTCAGATGTTTTGTTCTATTCAAATAAGACAAATTATTTTTTTTTAAATGATGAAAAAATCCTAATAAATTATTCTAGAGTGGAGTATATAACATACTTTATTGTCCCCCTGGCCTTCTCATGAACTATCACTTCCTCCTGGAATGACTGATGTCCAATGCTGTTTAGCTTTCCTTCAGCATATCTCATTTCAGCCAGGCATGCTGCACCAGCACAGAGTACAACAAGACCAGGCCTTTTTCCCCCTGCCTGCTGCCTGGCCCTATGCAGTCATACAAGGGTTTCACATAAGCAGAGCTGCTATTCTAGGCTGAACTGACAGCAGATGTGATCCTACATTTGAGCACTGTGCTCAGTGAGCTTTCCCAGGCAGCTGGGAGAGAGATTAACAGAGCTAATAGCTGAAGCAGATCCAAATGTGCATCGTAATGTAGCTCAAGGCTAAAAAAAACTACTGCCACACTGAAGATGAGAAGTAGACTGTTTAAGACAGATAAAATACATGGGATATAAGGAACATGAGAAGGGATTTCAGCATGTGATGGTCAGTGCTACTTATAGGACACACTGACGGTCCTCAATTATCAATGCGTGCCATGCAGGGCATGTTGTCCCGAATTGATGCAAAGGCAAAAAAAAAAAAACTTTTTGTTTAACTGATAAAAACATCACAATTGTGCACAGGTAATCCACACAACTCCAGTCCATCTTGTGAAGCAAATGCTGAAACAAATTCATCATTAAAATGTTTTATCTTTAAACCATCGCTACAGAGTAAAATATGAGTCCATAATCCATAATGCTTCCTCTCTGTTTTTCTCTCACACCAAAATCCATTTACATATTTGTTGTAAAATGTTTTTGCTTGTAAACGGTGCTAGATCTGAGCATATTTCTCTCCTGATTCAAACAAGACGACTTTTTCACTGGAGAAAACAATATTTTGGACAGCGGACTGCATGGTTTGAAGTTTAAAACGTCTTAATTATGGATTTGTTTATTATATGCACATAGCTTTTCACTTCACATGAGGTTAATTGATAGACTAGAGTCGTGTGTATTACTTCTGGATTATTGAGATTTTTTTATCAGCTGTTTAGACTCTCATTCTGATGGCACCCATTCACTGCATACAAACCATTGATGAGCAAGAGATGTAATGCTAAATTTCTCTAAATCTGTTCTAATGAAGAAACTCTTCTACATCTTGGATTGCCTGAGGGTCAGCACATTTTCAATTAATTTTAATTTCTGGGTGAACTATTCCTTTAAATTTTTGTAAATACTCTTGTGTTCTATCTATCTATCTATCTATCTATCCATCTATCCATCTAGGAATTTAATTGGAATTTAATAGGAATTCTCAATTCAGTTCTGGTGCACATCCCTTATTGTAAAGTAGTCCATACAGAGGGCATCGGAGATAGTAAACGTGACTTTCACAAAGGGTTTTTCTCACACTGAACTGACTAAGAACAGGAAACTAGGAAACTACACCTGTCGGTCTGCTCTACTCCGCCCTTTTGGCAGAAAACCTTGTGTAATTGTCCCATGAGCACTCAAGGGTGCAACACGTAGCTTTAATGCAGCACTTACATTTGGCTATGATAACAACAAACATTACACTATATTAAAGGAAGATTAGATGAATAAGTCCATTATGACAAAAAGGAAACAACAATAGGCCTATTTATACTCATATACTGTATACACATATACAATTCCACAAACATGCTCTTCTAGCAAAAACAGTAATAGGAAAAAAACGAAAAGCTAATTGATTGATTTTGCAAATAAAGGGGAATAGTTCATTTAGGTTAATGCAGACTCTTGAATTGCAACTATAGCACCTAGTGAATCTGTCTGAAATAAATGTAAAAATCACACACTTTACACACTCTCTCACTTACCACCACAGTGAAGTGGTATGCGTGCATGTGTGTGTATGTGTAGTTGAGTGGGTGTGTTTGAAGGAGAAGTGGAAGAAGAAAGGGAAGGTCTGTTCTGCTCCAGGTCAATACGTCCCTTCTTAACCAGACTGAAATTTGAGATCCAAGGTTGATCTAAGCTAACTGGTCTATTGCTGCCTGGTTCTAATAACTAAATGCTGTAAAAAGGGAAATACTCCCTAATAACACAAAATAAACACTTCTAGTAGTAGATACTACAATCAGCTTCATTTGGATGTTACAGTGACCATGGACCATCCAGAAATTTTATGGTATGTTTATATCTAAATGGAAACACCAATAAGTGAATCAAATTTCCAAAAAGTGCATAAACTACGATGGAAAAATATTTACTAAATAGAGTCCATGATCAACAAGTCATGTTACTGAATAATTGATGAATATATGAGGCAGCTCATCAACATAAGAAAACTGTTCATGACTGTCTTGTCATTTTACTGAGACAAAAATTTCTATGAAAGTGACCATTTTTTCCCCTTCTTGAACACATGGGCTGGAAAATGTAAACAAGCTGCTTTTGCTTTTGTTTCCAAAATTCTTTATAATTTTTTTTTTTATTATTATAAATATATATCTATATTTTTTTTTTTTTTTGCTTGAATGGAAACATGCCAACTATACAACTATAGCAGAAAGAATAAAAATTCTGAAATTTGTAGCAATTTGCATAATGAATATAATAAACATTAATGGTCATAAAATAAACCTTGCCTCAACGGTATGTAAATCGTTTGCTATTCATCTTAGTACAGATCTCTGTGAATACACTGTGGAACAAATGAAATTTCTATTCGTTCACCTTCTTATGCATCTCTCTTTATTTCCCCCTTAGTCTCTTTTAGATCAGGCGTCTTCAACGTCTCCAATGACCCCTTAGGCGATAGAAACATGGAGCAGGGACCCCATGATACAAAATGTGTCAAGCAGAGCTACATATTAGTCTTCAATATTAATATAAACTAACCATATTATGATTAAGAATAAATTATATTATGTTACATGTACAGTGGGTACGGAAAGTATTCAGACCCCCTTCAATTTTTCACTCTTTGTTATATTGCAGCCATTTGCTAAAATCATTTAAGTTAATTTTTTTTCCTCATTAATGTACACAAAGCACCCCATATTGACAGAAAAACACAGAATTGTTGACATTTTTGCAGATTTATTAAAAAAGAAAAACTGAAATATCACATGGTCCTAAGTATTCAGACCCTTTGCTCAGTATTTAGTAGAAGCACCCTTTTGATCTAATACAGCCATGAGTCTTTTTGGGAAAGATGCAACAAGTTTTTCACACCTGGATTTGGGGATCCTCTGCCATTCCTCCTTGCAGATCCTCTCCAGTTCTGTCAGGTTGGATGGTAAACGTTGGTGGACAGCCATTTTTAGGTCTCTCCAGAGATGCTCAATTGGGTTTAAGGCAGGGCTCTGGCTGGGCCATTCAAGAACAGTCACAGAGTTTCTCACCAAGGCTCTTCTCCCCCGATAGCTCAGTTTGGCCGGATGGCCAGCTCTAGGAAGGGTTCTGGTCGTCCCAAACGTCTTCTATTTAAGGATTATGGAGGCCACTGTGCTCTTAGGAACCTTAAGTGCAGCAGAAATTTTTTTGTAACCTTGGCCAGATCTGTGCCTTGCCACAATTCTGTCTCTGAGCTCTTCAGGCAGTTCCTTTGACCTCATGATTCTCATTTGCTCTGACATGCACTGTGAGCTGTAAGGTCTTATATAGACAGGTGTGTGGCTTTCCTAATCAAGTCCAATCAGTATAATCAAACACAGCTGGACTCAAATGAAGGTGTAGAACCATCTCAAGGATGATCAGAAGAAATGGACAGCACCTGAGTTAAATATATGAGTGTCACAGCAAAGGGTCTGAATACTTAGGACCATGTGATATTTCAGTTTTTCTTTTTTAATAAATCTGCAAAAATGTCAACAATTCTGTGTTTTTCTGTCAATATGGGGTGCTGTGTGTACATTAATGAGGAAAAAAAAATAACTTAAATGATTTTAGCAAATGGCTGCAATATAACAAAGAGTGAAAAATTGAAGGGGGTCTGAATACTTTCCGTACCCACTGTATATTATGTTAAGACAGTAGATCAGAACTATGCACATTATTGTTGTTGCACATGCATCACTGCCTTTATATTACTTGTTAAAATGCATCATAACAAACAACATGTTGAGATAAAAATCAAAATTCATTAGTTGTTTGCAGTTGTTTTAAATTATTTTAATGGATTTGCAGAGTCATACATTTTTATTTTACTAGTCAGATGGACAAATAAACATTTTGTTAAACTTTACCTTCAAGTTTACTAAAACTTAACATTTAAATTTTACTGTGAGATGGACAATTAAGAATCAATTAAGAAGTCACTGACTGAGGGTCTTCTAATAAAGTGCAGATGTAATGTGTAAGCAAGGGCTCCACCATACTACTGGGGATGCGCACATCAATATTGCATCAATTTTGTCACGCTGAACAACAATTAATTACTGTATTTGCATTATTGTAAGGTTAAGTTAAGGGTTGGGGTAGGTGTAGACGTTAATAAAACAATCTAATATAGCAAATTTAATGTATTGTTATTTTCCGGCTGTAGCTGTATCCCTTCTAGCCACAATCATATCTTATGGTTGTTCTTAAATGCTGAAGAATTCCAAATTAACTCCATTATTTTGACAGGAAAATACAACAATTTACATGTAGCACATCAATTGACCTAGATCGGTAAGCCCTTGTAGCACGTCAGTTGACCTATCGGTAAGCCCCTCCCCTCAAACGCAGATGAGCCAATGGCAGTTGAGTATCAGTTGCAAGGGGATCGGAACTCGGACATCTTTAAGTTTCAGTGCATGCGATTAACTCATACAGTGAGAGTTGGTATTTAACAAAAATGTTGCTGAAATCGCACAGTGTATGCCCGGCCTTACAAGATAATCTGCGCCGAACATTGGAACTGATCGAGGTCCTCTACAAGATTTTTTCTCCGATTCTCGGGAGGGGAAAATCGGGGCTAAATCAGCCTAAAACTCCTGTAGTATGAGCCCGGCTTTAAACACCTCTGATTGGCCATTGCTTTAAACAGATCAACAAACATGTCTGTGATTGGCTACCGCTGCAAAAACACACTGTAAACAGGAACATGTAATGTTCTCCAGAGCTCAAAATCAAAAACGCAATGAAGCGTTTGCTAAATCCATTTCGCCAAAAATATTATATCATTGCAGTATCAACTTCGTTTCAGGGTGTTTATATTTAAAATTGATTTTGTGATGTTTTTTTGTTTTTTTTCTTTAACGAAAAATTACTTGTGATCAGATATTAATTTGGCGGACCCCCAGTTGAAGACCCTTGTTTTAGATGGTTTCTCGCTGTCCTCTCCCAAAGCCGATAGGCTCTCTGTCATTGGCAGAGACATGAGAAACCAGCTGGGTCTTTGTGTTTGGAGGAGCTTCAGGTAATCAACAATGCAACCACTTACCCACAGCTCTCTGCGAAGAGACTGCCGTCAGCACTGCCAGGTAATTGAATGCATTAGCTCTGAATAAAGGACTGTTGTTTAATCCTCCTACACAAACATCTCTATCTACACCATTATCTTCCTGTGTAGCTGCCTTCCAAAGGCAGCTATTTATGAAATACACATTTGCAAAAAAAAAATATATATATATACATGTTCAGAGCAAAGCAGTGTTTAACAGTGAAATTAGGTCTTTCTTTGTGTGTCTGTTCTCATGCTGTTTACTGCTTCACTGTGAGATAACTGTCCTGCAGTTAAACGGAGTAATTTTAAAAGGGACTTTTATTGGACTACTGAATGTAGCAGAGTGAATCATTTGAAGACTAAAAGGAAAAACAGTACCTTTAACCTTTCTGATAAGGAAAGGGTAATTCAAACCCCTACACAAGCACAGCCAGATGGTTCTGCTGAAAATGGTATTATAAATACCTATTTTTTTCCCATGGCAATTGGTTTAAATTGTCTGCAATTTTCGAATATTTCACACAAACAAAACACACACCAAATTGCTATCGTTTGTGTGTGTCTGTTTTTATTTTATTTGTGATGAAATTGAATAATATAGCCTACCTGAGCAACTCGTCATCTCACACTATTTCACTATGGTTGACCTAACACAAACTGAACTGGGCTTATATAACTGCAAGTGATGTTCAGCATTATTTATACATTATTTAGTTTACAGTAATGGCCTTTGCTTGCCATTTCACTCTGCACTCCATTTACACACATAAAAATAAATGTAGGCTATGTTCAGGTGGACTATGTCTGTTCTAAGATGTGACGGAAAGTCCTTTTTCCTTCATAACAGCTATGTATATTAAACAGTTGATGAATAATTTGTCAGGGAGGGCAAAGGCAGAATTGTTAGTTTAGGCTTTAGCTAGTTATGACTGAACATCACAACAGTGCTTTTCCACATTCACTCTGGTCTGTGGGTGGTCATTTATTTCATAATACTGCAAAGCTAACAGCTAATGTTTATCTTGATAGGAGAAAACTGGGCTGGTGTGTTCGTTGTGTCCAAAAGCAAACGAAAGTGAATAAATAAAGTCTGACCATATCGTATTAAAATGATCGTGTTATTAACATAACCTCTGTCACACAAGCAAAAGAGCTGTTGTTATTAAAATAGACTTTAAGACAAGATTACTCTAATGTTTGTCTGTATAGCTGCTTAAAGATCAAAATGTCTAAGCGCTATATAAATTAAAATTGACTTGATATTCACTTCATAAACACTTGATATTCAACATCAACAACAACAGTATGATTGTGAGTGTCATATTGTTTTTATACAACAGTACAAGTTAATATTAAAGGGGTCATATGATGCTTTTTTAAAGATCATTATTTTGTGTATTTGGTGTAACAGAATATGTTGA
>NW_015549559.1:1386940-1391281 GCF_001515605.1 Sinocyclocheilus anshuiensis | reverse complement strand
GTGGCAGAGTCTTAACTTTGATAAAGAATATCTCTTTGGTTTTGAGACTTCAGTCTTTGCAACTTCAGGGATGTTATCTATGCACAATCAGCTTGTAACACTCAAAAGAGAAAGGAAAACTTGAAATCGCATCATATGACCCCTTTAAGTAAATACATTTTTAGACACAAAATTGCCATTTACTTTGTATATTGTTGTGCAGACAACAGATTCCAAACTAAATCAAAGCAGAACATATGCTGTGCCCATCTCCGACCAACACACAGTAGTGGTGTTCCTGAATGAATCTTAAACGAATCAGCTGAGTAAGTGAATCTGTGTGAATTGGTTGAATGAATAATTCAATGAACAGTCACTTGTTTCGTTCGAGAATGAATCAGTGTTTTGAATGTACTGACACTGCATTCCATTCTGAAGGTCTCATCCCTATAGCCTAATCCTTTTGAAGGGTTTGCCCTCCAGAGCGAAAGCTTTGAGGGGATGAAGGGTGTAGGGGCCCAAACAACTTCTTGCCCAGCCAATTAAGGAGGCACTATCGTCCCACAATTAAACCTGCGCAAAAAGAATCATGAAAGAGAAATGTCCATAAGTTGTACCCTTTGAAATCCTTCATTACGAAGGGCCATTTGAAGCAGCCAGTTTTGAGTACTTCGGTTTGGAACGACCCTTCTATATGGTGGCCATGATTGTTCTCACTCTGAAGCCCTTTATGGACGGATTAATTCTGTTTTGGGGCACATTCCCCAAACTCATTTATAAAGACAGTCACCTGTTGCCCCTTACTGGCGATTCAAAGTAACTTGCAGAAAAAACGAGACATATATGAACATTACATTAACAAGTTAATACAATTGTTTTATTTACTAATAACAAACAACAAAACAACAGAAAATCCACCAAAATCTATAACTTAGGTGCCCATAGGCATCTGTTTTCTCTCTCTGTCTGTAAGGATAACTGAAACTGCAGTTGCAACATAGTCAGAGCAACAATCTGCCTTGAGTCACCCATGTTGTGTTTGTCTGGAGGCTAAAGTGCACCTTTATCAGCATCTCTTTCTCTCTCTCTGCCCTGTCAGAAACCCTCAGCATCACCAGCTCATAAACAAACTCCGACTGTTTACTCAGACTACTTACATACACATAAACAAACTCAGTGAATGGCTCTAGTCCAAAGATCTTAAAATATGGCTACTGTCTCAAACTTTTGATTCGGTTTATGAAATTATTAAAATGTGTGTAGATCAGCTTGATATAGTTCAAGGTGAAAGTTTTATACAATTTATCCAGCCACTAAACAATGTCAGAGGTGGGGTTGCTCAGAAACAGCAAAAAGAGACAGGAAAACAACCAAAAAGTCCATGTGCAAAAGTATCCAATGAAGCAGAGATGGAACACAGTATAATGTATGTACAATACATTAGAAAACTGAGATGTAAAACATCTAGCAATATAGATATATTTTTTTCAATATCTATAGCTTGACATCATATTTGCTTTCTTTACATATCAGTCATTCCTGAACAATCTTGCATCTATCCCTTTCAGCTGAACCGGTATTGCTGAGAGCATAAAGACAATGAATTAAATGTCTTTGGGTTGTGATGCACCATGTTTATTTGTGGGCAGGTTATGTGATCATAAATGTTTGCGTCTCAAGTCACTGGAGATACAGACCGGTTCTGAAAGAGATCTGCAGATCCACCAAGCTATGTCTCTCTTGACCAAACAAAAGTTAAAAACCTGAGGCTATATTTCACATAGAGACAATATTCTGAGTGGTGCTGGTCAAATCCACAGCTTCATTGACAAAGGCTTGGCCACTGGCTTTAGAATATATTATGCCTTTGTCTACCGTTTAATGTCCAGTGTGTTGCATTTGAAAACAACGTTATTATTGCAGTTATGTTGCATTACTCTCAATATGAATTAGTCTGATTGCCGAGATCAGTTTGAGCTGTGCATCAATTATGACAGGGGGAGTCATTCTGTGTCTGGGGGAGGGGAGAGAAAGCACCATTAGAATCCCATTTTCCATTTGTGTCGTGACATGTTGATATTGGATAGTCTTTTGTGCTCCATACTGGTTTATAGGCTGAGTGTGAAACACTCAGATTTAAGTCAATTGTAGCTTGGTTAAGTCCCAGCCTCCATCCTCCTTGTTTAAAAACAAGCCATCTTTGTGTAGACCTGACCTTTAGTGCTTCTCTAAAGAACCAGCTATTTACATGACTGGCTTAACTGCATGTAATGGTGAGGGCTGTTCTGAGCAAATGCAAATAGCTCTGTGAAAGACTACCAATCCATCCCATAAAATGAAAATGTGCTCTTAAAATCCTTATGTGGAGTTTTCACATTCTGACATTTTAGAGAGTTACACGATAGAAAGCTTCAGGCCATTTGCTGTGGCATGTTCCAAGTTTAAGAACCTGGGAGTGTTTTTTATATCTTTGGGAAATTCATTCTGTAATGATTAACAATTTTAAAAAAAAAGTTTTAAGCTGTATGGATGGTTTGTTTTATTTTTTCAAGCTATGACATCTTATCATAGAATATTCACCATAATACACATGGTAATCTCTCATGAATACACACAAAAAGTAAACATATATATATAGATAGATAGATAGATAGATAGATAGATAGATAGATAGATATCACTTAATTCTGAAGAATTCAAACCATATGAAAATCACAACCATTGTTTGTCAGACGGTACAGACCACAAAGGTTATTTCATTACATATTCCACACAAAGAATGTTCTTGCTGCCAATTGTTTTTATCATGCTGATAATTTTGTTTAGTTATTTTATTTAGTTAATATTATCATCTAACATTTAAAATTGGAAATACATTTTTTAACAATCAACTCTTTCAATTGTGACTTTTATAAACCAGTTGAATGAATGTGATTGAAAATGTGAATTATTTCAAATAAATTTACATTCTTAATTGGCACTACAGCATATACACAGGTATCAAAGAGAAAGACTTGGATGCAATTAGTTAGTGTAATAACTAACATGAACAAACAAGGAACGACACATTTATTACAGTATTTATTCATCTTTGTTAATGTTAGTTAATGAAAATACAGTTGTTCACTGTTAGTTCATGTTAATTCACAGTGCATTAACTAATGTTAACAAGCGCAACTTTTGATTTTAATAATACATTAGTAAATGTTGACATTAACATCAACTAATATTAATAAATGCTGTAGAAGTATTGTTCATTCTTAGTTTATGTTAACTAAAGTAGTTAACTAATGTTACCTAATAAACCTTAATGTAAATTGTTACCATTCTCATAATATACATTACTATACAAAATGCACAAGTACATAATATACAGAATATGTTTAAAATTCATATGTTTTAAACGATGCAATGATCCTTCGAACAGTTCCTGTTGCAGTATAAGTAGCAAAACAGTGAATGAGTATGTTATGTAATGTAATGAAATATCAGTCTTTACTAGGTATGTAACGATTAACCGCGAGCCGGTTGAAAATTGATTCAAATACGTGACGATTCAAATCGGTTGAGATGCTAAACAAATCTCGATTAATTTAGGGGTAGGATTTTATATGAATGTATGTCTGAGGGGAACTTACTGTCTTTAGAAAAGTTTAGATGGCATTTTTTCTTTTCATCTTGCCTCTGTATAATGCATATTAAAGTTCATAAGTGCAGCGCTGCTTTGTTTACAGCGAAAACCAAGGAAACGCTTTAAGCGCCGCCTGCTGGCAGAGAGTGAATCTGCGTCTCATTCAGCTCGTCTGCTGCTTCTGTTTCATGCAGATGTTTTTATGTATAGTTTCACAAAACTGAAGTCAAACCATTCTTTTTTTGCTTCAAATGTCGAAATTATACAATGTAATTTAGATTAAAAACTTCTCATTTTGCATGTATGCAGCATCTTTGTTTGGATCATGATTAAAATGCAGTGGTTGCCTCTAATTTTAAATGGAAAGAGCACTGACAAAGCCTTAGTTTGTTTATACGAAGGTATTTCTTTTATTTGTGTTACAAATATTATATATAATATACTTATTTATTTGATTTGGGGCTTGTTTTAAAATTTCAATTTAGTTTTGTTATTCACATTTACATTATATTTAAATTTTGGTATTTAGCAAATGCTTTTATCCAAAGCGACTAACAAATGAGGACAATAGAAGCAATCAAAACCAACAAAAGAGCAATAATATGCAAGTGCTATATTAGTATATTATTATAGTGTTATATTTCAATTTCACAAAGAAATGTGCAGCATTTTGTCCAAGCAATAATAAAAGGACACATTTAATTTATAATTTGTCTTAAATCTAATTTTGT
>NW_015549559.1:1377606-1386477 GCF_001515605.1 Sinocyclocheilus anshuiensis | reverse complement strand
AGTTTATATGAATGTATGTCTGAGGGGAACTTACTGTTTTTAGAAAAGTTTAGATGGTATTTTTTCTTTTCATCTTGCCTCTGTATAACACATATTAAAGTTCTTAAGTGCAGCGCTGCTTTGTTTACAGCGAAAACCAAGGAAACGCTTTAAGCGCCGCCTGCTGGCAGAGAGTGAATCTGCGTCTCATTCAGCTCGTCTGCTGCTTCTGTTTCATGCAGATGTTTTTATGTATAGTTTCACAAAACTGAAGTCAAACCATTCTTTTTTTGCTTCAAATGTCGAAATTATACAATGTAATTTAGATTAAAAACTTCTCATTTTGCATGTATGCAGCATCTTTGTTTGGATCATGATTAAAATGCAGTGGTTGCCTCTAATTTTAAATGGAAAGAGCACTGACAAAGCCTTATTTTGTTTATATGAAGAGATTTATTTTATTTGTGTTACTTATTTATTTGATTTGGGGCTTGTTTTAAAATTAAAATTTAGTTTTGTTATTTACATTTACATTATATTTAGCAGACACTTATCCAAAATGACTTACAAATGAGGACAATAGTAGCAATCAAAACCAAGAAAAGAGCAATGATACGCAAGTGCTATAACAAGTCTCAGTTTTTTTAATTATTTAAATAAAAAGAAAGCAGATAGAAAAAGAATAGAGCAAGCTAGTGTTAGAGGCCTTTTTTGCTTTTGTTAATTGTATAATAAATAAATTAACAAAGAAACGTGCAGCATTTTGTCCAAGCAATAAAAAAAGGACAAATTTTATTTATAATTTGTCTTAAATCTAATTTTGTTAAAAAAAATTATAATAATCGTGAATCGAATCGAATTGTGAGTTGAGTGAATCGTTACATCCCTAGTCTTTACAGGGATAGTCCACCCAAAAAATTTAAATTCTCATTAACTCACCTTCATGCCATTCCAGATGTACTATATATGACTCTCTTTCTTCAAATAAACACTAAAAAATATTTTTAAGAAAATAATCCATCCACATGAATTCATATAACACAAGTGGATTGTAACCCATGCACATATAACAGTTGATTGGAAGTGACTGTTAATAATCAAAACAGTCTAATTATTGGTGTTTTTTAATCTATTGTTTTCACATCAAAAGACACTGATTCAACCACTGGGGTCAGATGGATTACTGTCACAGTCGCTGTGTGTGGTTTTTAAAACATCTTTCGAACTCACAGAGATTGATTATTTTCCTAAAAATCTTAATTTGTGTTTACCTGTAGAAAGAAAGTAATATGCATCTAGGACAGCATGAGGGTGAGTAAAAGATGAGAGAATTTTTATTTTTGGGTGAACTATCCCCTTAAAGCAGTGTTTCTCATCCCTGGTCCTGAGCGCCCCCCAACACTGCACATTTTGTATGTCTCCTTTATCTGACACCCATTTCAGGTCCTGGAGTTTCTTTTAATGAGCTAATGAGTTGAATCAGGTGTGTTTGATTAGGGAGACACACAAAATGTGCAGTGCTGGGGGGCGCCCAGGACCAGGGTTGAGAAACACTGCCTTAAAGGAACACGCCACTATTTTTGAAAATAGGGTCATTGCGCCTGCTGCACCCATAGTACGGCAGCAAAGTTCCTTGATTATTATGCCGGAATGAGAGTATAGTTCCTAGCCATATCGGCCTAGAAAATCGCAACTTTTCATTTTCCGTCGGTCTTAGTACATGATGTAACTATAGAAGAGTCAAGTTTTAAATTGGAAAAATATCGAAACTCTTTGGTCATTTTTGAGCGAGATGTTAACGGTCTAATCAGATTCAATGATCTATGCTAAGCTGCAGCTAAAAGTGCTACCGCCAGACCCGGAGATTGGCTGAATTGATTCGAAAACGTTAAAACTCAACTGTTTAACTCTAGGGGAGTTGGAAAATTAGCCTATTTTCAAAAATAGTGGCGTGTTCCTTTAACAATCATATGCTGCTGGTATCCAAGATCAGCATAGACTAATATGAATAAAGTACAACCTCTTATGTACTTGTGAATTGTGTTCGTTTAATTTCTCCACAGAAATTACAATATTTGTATAATATCAGGTGTCTGAAGATCAGGATCCCAGTCATTCAAAGATGAGTCTGAAAAAAATAAGATTCTTGTCTAATGGGGGCAATGGATCTCTGGTACTACCATTATATCCTCTGGGTCAGCATCAGAATTTTGTTTAAGGTAAAGTTGTGTTATATGTGGTAAGATGTATTATAGTCTAACAATACAAACTGCTTTGAACTCCCACATGACAAATTTCACACTTAAAATATTTCAAACAAATTAATAAATAATACATGTATATATACATATATATATATATATACATATACATCCAGATTTCACCTCTAAAATCAGCATGATTACAAATGTGATTTTATTCAACAGTTCAATAAACAAGAAGGAAATATTATGAGACTTACGTTTTAGACACTATATTGCCTGTTTTTGCTTTATTTTGGCAACAAAAAAAATCCAAACACAGCCACAGCGCTGTTTTGCGTCTCTGAGCAACATGACGGCGTTTCATAAACTTAACCATTTAAATGATTCAGTTCAGTCGCAATGAATCACTTCTTAACAGTGACTTGCTGGCGGTTTTTTCGTTTTTAAAATAATTTGAAATATCAGTATTCAATGTTTTATGTTTAAAATATCAAAATATTATTTATGCATTTGTAAAATTTAAAAGGTTAAATGCATTCATGTCCCTCTTATATATATATATATATATATATATATATATATATATATCCATGACTGTGTATTCTCTATTTGCTGGAAACTTTGTAATTACTTGCATGTATTAGGTTTTGCATTTATTATATATTTACATATATTTAGGCATTATTAAAGACTACTTTTTGTAAAAGTTGTTGTCAAATGCAGTGGTTGACAGCGTTCTTGAAAAATGGAATTGGTCATCGTCAGATACAGTACATTTAATACTGTACAGTACTCTGGGGGGAAATATGATCTAATCAAAGCAAACATGATCTAATTGAAGACTGTAACTGTATGTAAATAACCAGTTCCTGTAATGATTGAACTAAAGCAAGACAACTTACTGCGAGTATCCAGTATCCTGATAGCGACGATGATTGATGATAATGATGATGATATCATTCATCTGTGCTACTCCTGAAATCATCTCAACAATGTATTGTAGCAGCAGATAAATGCCGATAAATATCTTCACTTCCAGTTCAAGAAGCTGTCAATCATAAACTCAGTAGCCAATGAGAACACACCGCTGCTAGTCCCGCCCCCACGAGAGATTTGTGCCAGAATGATGAACGAAAACTCAGGGAGCGTAAATGAAAACTTCAGAAGCATAAATTATGGAGGTGCATTTGTATGATGGCCGAGAGAGCTCAACGTGCTGCAAATGAAAAAAACACATGCAAATAGGAAAAAAAAACACCTGCAAATTAAGAAAACATCTTCATCAATTTGACAACACACGCGCTGCAAATTCTCACAACACACACAAATACAAAAACACGCTGCAAATTCTCACAACACAACCAAATGCAGAAACGCACTGCAAAGCCTCACAACACAACCAAATACAGAAACGCTCTGCAAATTCTCACAACACAACCAAATACAGAAACGCACTGGAAAGACTCACAACACAGCCAAATACAGAAACGCTCTGCAAATCTCACAACACAACCAAATACAGAAACGCACTGCAAAGACTCACAACACAACCAAATACATAAACGCGCTGCCAATTCTCACAACACAACCAAATACAGAAACGCGCTGCCTATTCTCACAACACAACCAAATACAGAAACGCACTGCAAAGACTCACACCACAACCAAATACAGAAACACACTGCAAAGACTCACAACACAACCAAATACAGAAACGCGCTGCCAATTCTCACAACACAACCAAATACAGAAATGCACTGCAAATACAGAAATGCACTGCATATTCTCACAACACAACCAAATACAGAAACGCACTGCAAAGACTCACACCACAACCAAATACAGAAACACACTGCAAAGACTCACAACACAACCAAATACAGAAACGCGCTGCCAATTCTCACAACACAACCAAATAAAGAAATGCTCTGCAAATTCTCACAACACAACCAACTACAGAAACGCTCTGCAAATTCTCACAACATAACCAAATACAGAAATGCGCTGCAAATTTGCGTGTGTTGTCAAATTGATGATGTTTTCTTAATTTGCAGGTGTTTTTTCAATTTGCATGTGTTTTTTCATTTGCAGCACGTTGAGCTCTCTCAGCCACCGTACATTTGTAAGTACAGATCAGCGAAAGAAAGAAGAGAAAACTGCAAAACATGCAGTGCATTAAAAACTAAGTCAAAGATTTTGCCTGCAATTTTATTCAGTTTATATTTTATTTTGACATTTTATTCAGTTTCAATTTATATTTTCGATTAGTTTATTGAAAAGTTATTTTCATTTTTTATTGCCACAAAAGTAATTCCATAAGAAAGGAAGCCAAAGCATAATCAAAAACTTGGCAACATACAATTGTGTTTTTGTTCTGAAATAATCAGTGTTTTTGAACAAATTGATTGAGTTAATGATTCAATGACTCGCTTATAATGACAGGCACTCGTTTCATTTCTGAAACAAACAGACTGAATAAGATTTGCATAATATCCACCATAAATCATATTCAAGATCTCAAATACTGTTTAGAGTGGATAGTGTTGAAACTGGGAAGCAGGGCGTTTTTGAACAAATCGCTTGAATGAATGAGTCAGTTTCACTTAAAGACAAAGTCAACACCTATTGATGTACTAATATAACACAAAAAAACTCACAATATAATCCTCCCACTGTGTGTCTGGAATGCACAAAGAAACCAGAACTGACTATATATCAAATATTCTTGTTTGGTAGGCAAGTATAACCATATGTGTCAGTGTCATTTTAAGTTCTGCTTTATAAAATAACTCAAAATGCTTGATTACTCTTTTAAGAGTGAACACAAGCTCATTTCCATTGATTCATTATTTTTAATGAACACCCTCACAACAAACACACATTAGCATCAAAATGTCAATGTCAGCATGAACAAAGAGTTCATTCTCTTCATAATAAAAGGTGTCAGGACAATGACAAAGTCTCCCATATGTTTCCGTCTTAATAGAGTTCCCTCAAACTTAAACACCCTTTCACAGAACGTTAACTGAAGCACCTGGTGCAGCCATCAGAGATAAAGATGGGATGGTTTAACTAATTGGTATGTGGCAGTGGGGGAAGTAATTGGATGATCTGAGGCACTGTCTGATGGCAAGAGAAAGAGAGAGCTGTCTGAAAGGACAGCTTTCTGCCGCTCTGTAGGGAATTATCTATAAAGCGTTTATATTTATTCTTCCTTTCTTTCTCTGAGCACAGATAAACAGAGTTTTCTGTGACTCATGTGTCAAGGCCGTGAAAGAGAGCCATGATTAATGTTCTCTGCTCCTTTTTCAGGCACTATTATACCTCCCCCTCCCCATCACACACACACATATCCTCAAGACTCTTTCTTTACAGCCCACATAGAGTACACTGATTGTGTTTAATATGCTGTAATTCTCATTTCTTAATATAGACACAATGTCAGATGATTGGAGCTCGCCATGGTAGAGGTTAAATTGAGATAGTAGAATTACCAGCAAGCAATAATGTTGGCAATATTCATATTACTGTAAGCTTTATTATTGAAAACAGTGTGGTAATTTCATAACTTAAATGGCAGCCTGCTTTCAAAGACATTTTAGGTTTCTGGTCATGTCTTTTTAAAATATTACAAACTGAGATAATCAATCCCTTTAGCTGATGAGTGAATATGAATTCATTTTTCTAATTTATTAAATTTGCTGACTGGAAACAGAACTAAAGGCTGTTTCTAATACAAAAATAACAATAATACGGTAGCTCATTCTTAAGTTTTTTGAAGCAATTGTATCATCCTTCTTTAAATAGGCTCTGCATAAGTCATAAAGGCTAAGCAAACCTTATCTGTGAATAAAAGCTTTGGTAATTGAGTTTTATCTTTATCAAACACGCAGCCCAAAAACATTAGCCTTACATTCAAAATATGCCTATTTCATGCCACGCTGCACCTTATCAATTCAGTTTTAACATAAGAAAGATCTTATCAGCTGAATAACACCTGTTCTAAACTGCTATCTAGGACACATCAACAACACGGCTAATTAAAGTGTTATTTGAATGCTCTTTTTCTGCAGCAGTTAGTGTAAAATACATCTGCACAGTTACCTGGAAGTTGAAACATAGCCAACATCTCTCTCTCTTTTTTTTTTTTTTGTCTTGTACAAAATATATCAGTGATGCCATATCAAATCTATACAGACAGACATCAAGCATTATTATAAGATTAGGAAAAAAATTGCTTTTAGAATGAGAAACAGACCATGGTGTACTTGAGACAGAAAATCTATAATAAAAGTGTTTTAAATTGTGTTCGCCTACAGCTGGCAACATTAAAGATGTGGAGGTAGAGAGGTTCCATTCACCGCTATGCACAGGATTTTATTGTTGTGCGAGATCTAAATCATGTTGTGCCAACATTTCACATTGTTGCATAGCAACAGCAGGATGAAATAACCCTAACGCTGTGGAAACGGGGCAATGTTTCACAGTGCATTTCTCTCCTCTGGATAAAGCGGCCCTGACGTCCCCTGAGAGGAAAAAGAAGGTAAAATCATGAGTAATGATCTAACAGCAAACAAAGACGGCTTTATAGCTTGGGCCAGATGGAAAATTCAATTTGGTGCAGATAAATAAATAACAGAATGCAATAATGTAAAACTACACGTAAAGCATGTGCACCTGGCACTGAGGGGAGCAGTCATTTAGGTAAAACCAACTGCAGTTGATATGAAAATATTCATTTTGTGCTTTGCGCTACATCATGTTCAGCACGCTCAGTGTTGGCGTGTGTTAGAGTTCAAGTCAGAGGATAGAAAATCATAATCCCCCACTGAACCTTGCTTTTCAAATTCACAAAACCATAATTTACATTTACATGGCGACATGTACAACAGAATCATACATTAAACTCACATGTATGGCACATCAAAGAGCTACACTGTTTAGCAAAGATGACATAGCAGCATTTCAGTAGCACAGATATTTTCCATTACCATTAGTCAGCACGCTCCAGAATCATAGACAACGGAATATACTATCTCCTAAATACCGCATACTTTAAAAAAATTTTTTAAATAAATGTTGTTTCTAACATATACATTACAGCGACACAGTATGCCGCTGTATAGGCCTACTGATTTCATAACTATCAAAGACCATTAGGAGTCTCTTGTGTCAGGTATGTGTGAGATTGATGTCTACGAAGTGTTTCAAATACAGTTTTATTTTGGGCAGTTGGGGTATTAAGAGGTTTTAAAGTGCCCCTATTATGCCATTTCCAATATTGCCTTTCATGCTGTGTGTAATGTAGCAATGTAATGTATGTGAAGGTAAACGATCTGCAAAGTTGTAAAGCTGAAAGTGCATGATAAATAAAGTTATTGTCTCCCAAAATAAAGAATAGACTCTGAACAGCTGAAACGAGTCGTTAGTAATTCGAATCCCACTTCCGTGATGGCTACACGTCACGGGGTAACACATTTGCATAATGCGCGCCTATGTTCTACGTTGACCGGCCGCGAACAACTTGACCCCGCCCACAAACACGTCATTCTACTGATGACTGCTTCTCTAATCTCGGTGAGTTCAACGCGGGATTCACAAAACTTGCTGTTGAAAGATGGATCAGTATCCTGTTTATTTGGACCAGCTGCTCCACTGAATCACAACCTGTGTAAGTATGATAAATAATAGATGTTTATATTTTCTATAGAGCGTTCAAAATACAGAACTATTGAAATAGGCGTATCGTTTCCACGCTGTACGCTGTAGACCAATCACAACAGACTAGGCCATCTGACCAATCAGAGCAGAGCAGGCTCACGGAAAGGCGGGGTTTAGAGAGACTGAATCTTTGAACTGCTTCGAACGAATCGTTTGAGAATCGTTGGAAAATGAGGTGATATTAAATGCATATTTTGAGAAAATGAAAGCGTTTTTTGACCTTGCATGCATGTAATGCTATTGTAGGAGACTCCTAAAACAATATTAGGAACCATAAAAATGGCATAATAGGGGCAGTTTAATGACTATTCAAAATCCTTTTTTTCAAGCACCAGGTGAAAAATTTTAAGTCTAATCACTTTAAAATAAAAACTATATCACATATCTCCTCAATAATATATGAAATCTGAGGTACTACTCATGTCTGTAGCATAAATGGTGTGGGACATTTCATGGTTTTTGCTGTTTTGTCGATACCTGGTAAAATCTGTTCTCCCTCCCTGGCCATCTCACTACATCGGTCACACCCTTGTGTAGCAGCATCTTTTTTGGAATTTTTCTGGATTGTAGTTTCCAGAAGCAGATGGTGGGAGATTATGTAGACCAATGCACTGTGAGGTGCAGGGTCAGCGATGAGAGTTGGAACTAGGACATCACAGGTCTGTAATTGGGCTTTAGGTCAGTGTTACCTGACTGTATTACAGCCTGAGGTGATTTTTGCACATGGTGTTGAATTTGTCACATCTGTCTAACCAGAGCTTAATAAGGTTGCTGAGAAATGGTGAGGTGAGTTATTATTTCAGCTACAGAAAGCTGTCACATAATGTTGATAAAGCCACATTGAATTTAAAAAAAAGCAGCCATAAAAATACATTAAAAAGCCATATACAGTACTGCAAACAATAAAAATAAATAAATAAATACATACATACATACATACATACATACATACATATATATATATATA
>NW_015549559.1:1360198-1377554 GCF_001515605.1 Sinocyclocheilus anshuiensis | reverse complement strand
TTTAGAGTTCCATGTTTAAACATAAAAAACAGGTCTTCTTATCTTGCACAATTTTGCTTCTCAGACAAATGTATCTTCTTTAAGGATGTCTAAGTATTTTTACTGGAAAGCTATAAAAAATATATATTTATTAGAATTATTTTTTTCCAGTTTTGCAGGGAGCACTTAAAAACCCATATATGAAATGTGCTTTCATGCTCACTCCTACTACTGTCTGAGAAAGTCTTCGAATCCTTTCATGCCTCTTTTTTTTAGATGGTTTTCTCAAACTCTTGCACGTTTCCTGACTACTTTTTTTCCATGCTTTAGTGAAGGCTTGAAATTCAGGTGCAGGCTAAATATTTGAATTTTGGCCTTCAAAGAAAGAACAGCCTGGGAGAAAATCAATATGGATGTAGTTTGTTTTATCTATGTGAGATCCAAACCCTAGAAGTAAATTGTATAAAACACTTGACAATAATGGATAACATCAACCTCAGAGGGTGAGAGTAATTGGCAAACAGGCATATTTCATCATGATTTGACATAAATCATCATCACCTTCAGGCTGTTTATAAACTCTACCCTAGATAATCTGTAGATCAGTCCACAGGGTGTTGCACTTCACTGGACATTCATTTTTTCTTTAGGATATGTTTTAATTAGAGAATATCACACAAACACAACTTTTGCACTATAAAGATACAACAGTTCAACCAATAAGAATTGTGTAATTTACATTTTAGACTTGTTATTGCCAGTTACCTTGTGTATTTTTGCTCTGCCAACAAAAATAGTTCTAAATGAGGCCACTACAAAAATCAATCAAATCAGTGCAAAACACAGGTTTTAAATACCTAAAACACATATTTTACAGTCACTGTTGTACAGAGTTATACACAATTTCAACTTGAAAATCTTTTTTTTTTTAAATTACTGGTAGTAATCATAAACACAGTCAATATGTCAAACCTTTAACCAGTGAGGGGGAAAAAATCAGCACGCGGCAACAATTTAATAGTAATTCTGCAGGCAAACCTTGGACTTGGCAACCCTGTTCTGAGCAATCTCTTAATGAATCAGCACTGTTGAGCAAATTGGTTGAGTGAACGATTCATTTGTTGCAGTCACTTTTCACCTTTCTGCAGATTACTTTGTTACATCAGTAGGTGGCGACAAGTGACCATCTCGGAGTTGTTTGAAACAAAAGTGAGCCACCGAATCCCTTCGCGAAGGAGTTTATGTGGCTGTTAGGTCTACCGAGGAGTACATGCGATGGTCAATTTGAGAAGTAGCTTAATCACGATTAACTTTTTGAACACTGAGATAATTTATTATTAATTTGACCAATTATCGAGGAATTGAAGTAATAAAATCTATGTAAAATATTCCTAAGGCATATTTACACATTTTTATGTTTGTTTTTATTAAATTCTAAATAAATACACAGTACACAGAAATAGATCTGAATAACTGGCGTAACATTTTATTTATTTTATTTTTCAGTATATATAACTTTTATGTGTTTTCTATTTCTTTAACTGACCACTCGGGCATGATGCAGCTCTGCCTGTTTATTCACTACTGCTAATTAAAACCCTCAAGGGCAACAAACTTGTTACAAGTTTATATCAAACAAAAATGATCACAGCAGGTGCTCCTCTGAGGAACGCTACAGAGAAAACTGAACAAAACAATGCCAATAAACAAGTTGCTGTTTTTGTGTTTTGCATCAGCTGAGTGACAGATGTAAAGTGTTTGCAGGGGAGAGGTGCTGCGGGTTTCTCAGTGTAACCGCGCCAACTCTCTCTCTCATCAGATAAATGCTTTGAACTCAGCAGGCAATGAAACTGACACTAATGAATGTGATACCCCAACACTGGCTGCCAACAGCAGGAATAAAACTAATAAAGCATGTTCAGTTCAAAGGTAGACAACTCAATATGGACGAAATGATAGAGACTTGGAACGAAGTACATGAATGAGTAAAGTTTAAACTTATGCGGAAAGCAGTCAGACGGGCACTCTCGGTTGACTACATTTACCCACAATGCACCATGTACAACTCTCCTAGCTTCACCCTTGTCCAATTAATGTTTCCTGGAAAAAGTGGACCTTTGAAAATCTTGCAATTCTCTGGTGTATGAGATTCCTGAACAATTTCTCAAATAAAGTCATCTGAGAGAACAACCGTACTGTATACACCAGGGCAGAAAGGGACAAAGAGGGCCTCTCTTATTGACCGCTTCTTGCATCAGCCATTGCACATCTGTAAGCAACTGAGACATTGGTGTATGACTCAAGACCTGTGCCACCACAGCAAATACACACCTGGGGTGCATTATTCATTGAGATGTAAGGTCAGACAGTTTGTAAATGGAATAAATGTTGTGTCAGAGAGGTAATTGGGCCACCTCTTTTACCTCTAAACTACAACAAAGATAAATTATAGATACGACAATGTTTGTTTGCAACATTCAACATAAGGCAGCAAAATCAAAAACACTAATGTATGCGCTCAGTGGAGTCAGAGGGCTATGAATGAACTATCTGAACGCTATACATCGCAATTCCTGGGCACAAACATATCAGGGTTTTGTTTTTTTTCTTCTTCCTAGAAATGGATGTAAACATACAAAACACATACTAGCATTCATAAACAGAGAGCTCCCACACTCAAATAAACGCATGATTATTACGTGTAAAATGTTGCTGATCAGTCAGCTGAAAAACTAATTTCATTTTCTCAGTAGGAGCTCGAGCCTGAGGCACATTCTCATGTCAATGTTTATTACTCTGAAAACAGAAAATTAAAATCATCAGCTTGCTTAGCTCTGGAGCAGTGAATCACCACATTTATAAGAGCATGAGGGAGAGAGAGACAGAGAGAATAAAGCTACTGCAGAATGGAGATGATAATAGGAAACCACCTCGTTCTAACCAAAGCAATGAATTTATAGCCACTATGACCTTTTCCTTCCCTGGAGATTTGTTGCCATGCCAACTTAGATCACATTTTTTGACATGGTATGAAGTACAGACTGTGTATTTTGTCAAGGCGATTTCGTTTTTTATAGTATGGAGAAGAATTGGTCTGTATGTCTGGGAACACAGTCGACCCTTGCAGGTTTAGTTTTTAAATCTGATGACTAGTCAGCACTCGAAACACAAAATTCCTCTTAATATTTACTGTTCACTTCCATACGAGGTCTTGAAGTCTAAGGCTAGATATATTATTTATTACGCTGAACAACTCTTCAAAGCTGCTTGAAATGCCAGGGCACTTTATTAAATGTGACAGCTACACAAATGTTTACCTTACTTTGGAGCTGATTTATACTGTCAGGATAACATTATTTCTCCCATTATATCTCCCAGTTTCTCTCTTGCTCGAAGGCAAAGCATTTGATACATCCCACAGAGCAAAATGTTTACAACATTTAAAAAAATACCTAAATAAAAAAGAAAAAATCCTTAAAACACTGTATTGTAAACTACAGTATGTCATATATGACTGAATTCAAAAGACTCCAATGTGGCAGAGGGTGACACAAACAAAATTAATAGATGTGACTGGTATTCCTTTAAAGGGGTCATATGATGCGATTTCAAGTTTTCCTTTCTCTTTGGAGTGTTACAAGCTGATTGTGCATAGATAAGATCCCTGAAGTTGCAAAGACTAAAGTCTCAAAACCAAAGAGATATTCTTTATCAAAGTGTGTTTTTTGAACATTAAAGCATGTCAACATATTCTGTTACACCAAATACACAAAATAATGATCTTTAAAAAAGCAGCATATGACCCCTTTAACTTTTTCCATCGAATGTTGCAGCCTTGACTATAAATATTCCTGGAAGATTACATTTTAAGATTTTTTTTTCTTTTATGCAGGCTGCAAAAGATGCGATTCAACATCAGAATCATTTAATCTGATGAAAATAAACCATGACGTTCTGGCACACAGAAGATAGTCCCTCTCCACTGATGTGCAGAAAAACCTTATTTAGAAGAAATGAAAGGTTATTCTGCAGGTTTGAGCTAAACAGATGCTGTTTATCAACACTAATCAGTACACCACCATCATCATCATGCACTCTCAACATTACATAAACAACATGCATGTAAGGTTGATTCAGTGAAGTCCCTGTTGTGTTTGTGCACTCTGCTGTGTCTAATGAATTACAAGATATGACAACAGCACTGCTCAAACAAAAGCCAACCGTACATCACTTCCAATGAAGCCTAATGATTTGAGTTTGCCAATCCAGTGAGGGGGAAAAAGATGGCAGAGCCAGAGAACAAAAGGGAAAAGTTCATCAGGGCTTGGTCACTTCATTTGGCAGGCTGAGAACAGGGCAGCTGTTGAAGAGTCTCTATTGTATTAAGACTCTGGTCCTCTGCAAAAGATCCTCATCCCCCAAAAAAACCAGGCCACTGACCCAGAAACACACAACACAACCCCGACAGGAAATGTGTCTCTCAATTCCAGTCCTGGGGACCCACTGCTCTGCACATTTTGTATGTCTTTCTTATCTGACACACTCAGAGCCCATCCACATGGAGACGCGTTCAGCTGTATACGTAAACATTTTGTATCGTAACGGCGTTTCATTCAGACTGATACAACATTTTGGGAGCCAGAAACTGGGTCCCAGAGTGGATAAATCTGAAAACAACACCCTTGCGTTTTCGTGTGTACAGCCAATCTGTATATTTTGTGAAACGATGATGTCATCACCCCATGTCTCGGCCCTAGTCAGACACCGCTATACGTCACGTAACAGCAACAACAAGAACAATGGCGGACTACATGCTAGTGTTCATGCTGCAGAAGCTACTGAGCCTATTATCTTTACTAAAGAAAAATCAAAAATTACTCAAAAATGTTTGCATACAGCGCGCAAGGTTTATGCGCATGCTCCAAGTCTTCTCCGTTTTTAGTGTATCTCTGTGGCAGAATTACAGCACCACATACTGGTCTGGCATGTATACTACATAGTTTCGAGTCGGTTTCAGTGGTTTCGTGTGTACGCAAATATTTCTTGAGATGAAGCTGTTTACGGATTTTTTTTTTTTTTTAATGAATGAATGAATAGAAAAAATATAGCTCTGGCTTTGTGTGGATGTGGCCTCAGTTCATTTCATGGAGCTCTCTCCTAACGAACTGATGATCTGAATCAAGCATGTTAAATAAGGGAGACATGCAAACTGTGCAGAGCAGGGGGTCCCCAGGACTGGAATTGAGAACCAGTGTCTCAGAGAGCCCAGTCAATCACAGAGATGAGAGCCGGGTCAGACTGTGAAACTGTGAATCATGCTGTGGTCAGGAGCTCTTTACAGAAACCTTTTTTTGTCCTCAAAGACAACATACACACACTTTCTATTCATCAAAAAATCCCAAAAAATAAGAAATGTTTCTTGAGCAGCGAATCATCTTGTTAGAATGATTTCTGATGGATCATGTACTGCAGGACTGCAGAAAAGGACGGCAGGAAATAAATGATTTTAAATATATATATTAAAATAGAAAAGAGTCCTTTTAAATTGTAACATGATTTCACAATATACACTTTTTAGAGTCATCTTTTTGTGCATTTATATCGCACTAAAGTTTTTGATTAGTTTAAAACTAGGTAAAATAAAACAGATTTCAGTTAGTGTGTTTTGTTACATGGATCTGTTCCTTTTACACTTTTCATTTGAAGCAAAAGTCTAATCAAAATCTTCTCATGCTTCCTGGTCCGCCTCATCATTAAGTACAAGCCATCTGTGGTAGAGTGTTCTCAAAAGACATCTCCACTGATTGTGTGAAATTTAGGACACTGATGAAAAAATGAGGCCCATATGTTTACAGACGGCTTTTGGGGGAGGCGGGGTTAGGGACAAGGGGTGGGGGTGGGGTTCTGTCAACCTTATGTTGATGGATGAACCCTCTGAAGATCATGAACACAGAATTAGTGCATTAGGAGCTGTGTGATAAATAGCCCCAGCACCTCCGCAGCCTCATCAACACAGTCATACACATGACAAATTGAATGGAACCAAGAACATAATAAACCAGACTCAGAGCCGGGGCAACATACATAAACACACATTCACACGCTCACATGATCACATCACTGGGGTGGTCGAAGCATTGAAAAACAATAGAGAACTCATTTTGATTAAAACTCATTTATAATGCACGAATCTTATTGTGTTGCAGTCTACTGCAGAATGAATGCAGAGATTGTCTGAAGGACAGAGATGGTAAATTCAGTATTGTTTAGTGTTTGATGATTTTAACATCATTTCATCTTATTTGAAACTATTTGTGACAAATCAGCTGCATTCGATGTAATAATTCGATGACCATTTGGAGGTCTTGTTTTATATAATTATGTACACATATATTCTTGAACCCCATACAATTTCACATATTTTGTTGACAATAGTTCACATCAGGTTCAAAAGAATCAAATTTACATACATACATATTCTTTCCACGAAATTCCATACTGTTATGAAAGAGGATTAGGATTAAGTTGATGTGTATTCATGCTGTCTTGCTGTCTACACCTTCATGTGGAATTCAGTTTACACTCTGACCAAACCAAATAACTTCACTAGTGAATTCATCATTGGCTGGATTTGTGAAGTAGGATTCTGAGTATTTGCCTCATTGGTATATAGAAGCAGAAGAGTATAACCTTTGGCAGATAGAGCATCATTCATTTATTTACAGCTCTCTCGCTCTCTTATTTTCTCTGTTTGATTATTTTAAGAACATATGAAATTTCTATTGCAAATAGTTAATGCTTATCAAAACAGACCTGAAGTTATATTCCAATTGTCATGTAAATTAATGCCTACCACGTGACAAGCAACGTCGTTTCAAAAGCATTTTCAACAACACTACTTTATTCTTGAATGTAGTGCATAATAGCCTTGGGGGGGGGAAATCAAAATGCATTAATATTGTTTTTTGTGTGTCCCTTTGTGTCTAATAAACTGCAAAAACAGTAAGCAGACTGCATAATGGACTTGCAAGTGGTCCAAAGCTCTCCTTAATTTAATGACTGTTTCTACTTACATCGCTATATGCTTTTGTGAAACGTAAATATTAAATATTACTTACGTCACTGCGTCTCCAGCGTGCATTAAAGGTACGCTAGGCAGTCTCTGCGCTACTATAGTGTCACCTAGCGGAAATACAAAAATAATGCATGTTTTCAAACAATCTTTGCAAACGTCCTTTTCGCGCTTCACGCCTTCCCTAAGCTCTTACGGGTCTATCAAAGTGAAGCCATGTCTCAACAGGGAAAAGTAATGTTAGACTACTTTCAATAAAAGGTCTAACATATTAGGAATACTTTTAACTTGAAGTTTATAGCTTACCCCGTCGAGAAGAAACTCAGCGAGTTCGTCTAATCGATTGAAACACAAACATTTCATCAAATTTCTCCATCTTGTAAAAACGCTGCCAATGTTTACCCTTGTCTGTCTCTGAGGATTTTGGCAAGTCTTCGAATTTTGGCTTGCACTTCTGTGACGGAATTTAAGTGCCTAATCTTCCCACTCCGGCTAAACAACACCCTCTGGCTCAGTCAGCTCTGCTACAGTAGCCACGCCCCAGACTCTCTCTATTGGCTGCGGTATGCAAACATATAGGTTGACAGGCAGGTAGGACATCCTATCATTGCATTCGAACATTTTATCGAACATTTTATGGTCCTGAGCCCTCACACCAAAAAAAAAAAAAAAACTAGATGAATAATTAAAAAAGAATAAGTATTGTTATTATTTTGTTTTATTATTTTTCTTATTATTATTACAATCCATATACCACTTATCTTCTGTAGGGTTGTGGAATCATCATATTCCTTACAATTTCATATCCACCTATGATGCAGATAGTATTCTTCACATCAGCTACAGCACATTACTGAATATTGATGATGGCCAAATATGCAAAATAAATAAATGAATAAAATACAAAATGTAAAATGGTGATTTTACAAGCATTTCTATGTTTAGCCATCCTAACTAGTTAATATTTTAAAATGCTGTGTAACATGAACTCTCAACTCATTTTCTCAACTCTTGTTGTCATCAGTCTGACTCATCAGGGCCCTCAAAAGACTAGCCATGAATACTGTTTCCTCTTTCTCTATTTGACAGCCGTAATGGAGTTCACCAAGTTCATAGAGACAAGAGGCAAGATTTACCATCTCACATTTAACTGTTTCTACTGCACCCATTGAAAAGAGCATTCCTCCTCATAATCTGTAAAAGATTTGTTTCTGACTCCCCTTTCATCAGAGCAGTGCGTTCACCCTTCCCTCCCTCTCACCCTCTCTCTCTCTCTCTCTCTCTCTCTTACTTGTGTGTAACCTTTCTCTGCCCTCATTATTTGGCTTTTGTTTGGCAACAGCTGTTGGGGTGGATTTTTTTTTGGTCAGCTGTGAGAGTTCCAGGCACAACAGGAGCAGATGGCGTTTTGCCCTGCATGAATGGAGAAACGGAGGAGAGGAGCTGAATAGAGTCTCTGAATGGTGTCTGTACAGCACCTGCCTCTTGTAGCTCCACACAGACATCATAGATACATGGCCTGATCTGCTACAGCTTCCTTACTGTCGTGCAGAATTAGACACACAGAGAGACTGATGTAGAGAGAGAGAGAGATGGAGCATGGCTTGTTGGGTTGTGTCCACATATATTGATTTCTCTCAGACCACTGGAATAATGTGCCGTATAGTAAGTTTGAGTTATTGGATATGACATAGCATGCACATGTAATCTATCACTTTGGTCTCCCAGTACACATTATCAGCTTTGTTGCTATAGTAACTTGTGAGCTCAGTAATAGCTTACATTAACAGCCTAAGTAAGTCACAATAAAAAGCAATTTCAGAGAGTCAGGTTTCTCAGAAGAACACAACGTCCATAGAATACTGAAGAGGAACTGGGAAGAGGTAACTCAGGGGAAACAATATATGCTTTTATATTCTGCAACCGAAGGAGATGGAATGAATTCTCTCTCTCTCTTTCTCTCTCCTTGAAACATCTGTCAGCTACAAAGTTTAGTTTTCTGTCACAACAAAGCAAATGTTCCTCAATTAATGCCAGCTCCAAATGCAATTTTAAAATGAATCTCTACCTGGTCATTAAATAAATGTAACATTAACATTAGTGCAGAAAAATTCCAGTTATGTGCAAACTGTTCTGAAAACCAAATCACATTGTTTGTGTTGGCCTCAGAAACACTGACTGTACAATAAACTATGTTTGGAGATTTCCTGGAGAGACTGTGTTGAGAACTGCTGGCTTTTTACTGTCTGCAAGGTGAAACAGAGTCGTATTTCTGGGCTTGTTCACCCCAGTGATTTTGAAGCAGGATTGTTTGTTTGATGACCTTTAACTCTCACAGAGTTGGACTTTGAGAGCGGTCAAGAGCTGAAAACTGAGGGAATAAAGTAGTTTGTGAACATCTCACAGCATTTCTTGACTTTGGCCATGCTATTTTCGTTGTAGCAATTAAAAATAAATAGAAAATGCAGTCCTTTTATTCATCTAACCAATAAGAAGTGGCTCAGTCTATGGAATATGTATGAGCTGACTGAGAAAAAGAAAATCTTTTGGAGTGCTGTACTGCAAACGTAACCTATGTATATTCAAAGACAGCACATTAAAATTAGTTTAGCTGTGGAGAACAATGAATAGAATTTGAAATGATACTCACTTAACTCCAGAAAGTTCATAATATGTAAGACATTTTATAAAATGAACTTGCTGAAGTTAAAATATTGAGGGCTTCATTTTATTCATCATTCTAGTGGAAGCGTGAAATTTAGCTTCACAGAATAATCTCACTTGACATTAATAGGTGCGTACAAGTATCCTGCTTTAGCGAAAACTACTTTCTGGGAATTTAAACTTCAATTTAGTGCAATTCTGCTGTTTCTGCCAGAGCTGAGAGGGCTGCTGGGAACATCTAGAAACCCATTTCATCTGTACTTGGGAGGAATCGGGATGAAGCATTGCTTTGATACAGTGGTGTTGAAAAGCAAAGGCTGGTGGTAACTGTACTGAGTAAACATATCATGTTCATCTCATTATCAAGGCAATTAACTATAGAAACTAGTACTAATTGTGAAAACAACACTAAAAACATTTTGTGAAAAGAAGCTTTTTTCTTCAGAAAGACTAAAATAAATAATAAATAAATAAATAAACAGCTTACATCAGTTAAAATTAAACATAAATATTAGATGAAAAAAAGAAAAGAAAAGCGTTGCCTTGGTGCTCTGTGTGATGTAGCATAACATTACTAAAATTAAAACAAAATATAAATTAATTAATCAAAAGAAAGAAACATAAATAAAAGAAAGAAAAGACAAACAATTGAAAGTCAAGTTCTTTACTTCACCTCAGACCCAGCTGTTAGCCTATCATTCAGTCTGGGGAATCTTTCATACAAATGTTCACAGCAGCACCAGCAGGTCAGCAGCACCTAAAGAAAGTTTTCTCTTTCTGACTGAGAGGTCAACATTATTCAAACAAAAGCTGCCAGGGATCAACAGGATCTTGCCCAAAGCTAGTCAGCAAAACTCTTCACTCACTGCAAGGCCAGGTGTCTGAAGTCAGGTCAAAGGTTACATGTGTTCTTTGGGAGCTGGGTGGGAAGGGGTTAGATTTGTTAATGGAGGGCAAACGGCATGGCCTACCGGACAGTGTTACTGATGTTCTGTGGCTAGAGATGACCTTTGCCCTATTCAAGTTCTACCCTATTTGGTTATTGTTGCTAAGCTACACAAACAATGTCCACAGCCAGAAACTCTCCATCTGTCATGTAGCTGCTTTATCAGTGATTACTTTATCAGAAACCAAGAAATTGTATCAATGATTACCTTAAATTACCGATCACAAAGGTTTTTTTTTTTCACATTTCATAAGATTGACAAGATTCAATGAGGTAGAAATTCTTGATTGCTAACTACAAAAATGAAGTCTTTTCACAACAGCAGGCTTACAGCTTTGTCTTGGTAGAAAGTACAGTATAATCCATGTCAAATATGATATAAAAATATAAATTATGGTAATTTCTTTTCATGCTCTGATGGAAACTAGTCAGAGACCACAAGCTACTGAGGTCACACTCTCAGCCTCAGGACACAGACCTTTTGTCACACTGTTCTCACTGAATCTGTGTAGACAGCAGGGTAATGAAAGACACCAATCAATCATTGATTGATATTACAAAAATGGGACATTCACAATGCATATGACCTTTTCCTCTCTGTCTTTAACACAGACTAAATTAAAATGCATGTGCGCACACACACACACACTAAGAGTGATGAATAGCAGTGGAATATTAGGTTATATGCAATAAAACTGTCCGATCATGAGACTGTGGTTTGAACTAGATTCTATAGATAGACATCATATGAATACTGGAGGGTAATTCTAGTCGAGGCGGAATTTATGTTTGCTTTGAAGAATTTATGGGAACATATTACTTTAAGATATATATTTATATATAAATTGACAGAATTTTAATTTTTATGTAAACTATTCTTTTCAAGCATTTAAATAGCATTGTATGGAAGGATTTATATATATATATATATATATATATATATATATATATATATATTTAAATGAGGTTTTATTATGTCCCTGAAACGGCACATGATTTAATTCACAATCGCTCGTGTGCCGACATCATTGGCTGTTTTTAGGACATATAATCAGTTTTGAAAATATCTGCAAACCTTTATTTATTTATTTATTCATCACTGGGGTGTGTCAGAGTTCCAACCCTTGTTGTGAGATATTTATCCTCACTGAGACCATGCGGATAACAAGATTTACCAAATAACAAGGTACTGCATGCATTATTGATGCTGCCCTCCATGAGACTGTTTGGAATAATAAGCGCTATATTAAAATGCATGTGCGCACACACACACACACTAAGAGTGATGAATAGCAGTGGAATATTAGGTTATATGCAATAAAACTGTCCGATCATGTGACTGTGGTTTGAACTAGATTCTATAGATAGACATCATATGAATACTGGAGGGTAATTCTAGTCGAGGCGGAATTTATGTTTGCTTTGAAGAATTTATGGGAACATATTACTTTAAGATATATATTTATATATAAATTCTGTGATTAATTACTCACCATCACGCAATTCCAAACCTGTATAGCTTTCTTTCTTTTGTGGAAAATAGAAAAGGCTATATTATGCATATTTTTATATGGACAAAAAGAGCTAAAATATTCTTAAAAAAATAAATAAATAAATTAAAAAAAATATATATATATAAGGATAACAAGATTTACCAAATAACAAGGTACTGCATGCATTATTGATGCTGCCCTCCATGAGACTGTTTGGAATAATAAGCGCTATTTCCCGGCCCCTCATTACCGGCTGTTTTTAAAGGATGTGTTTGGTCGCCATGGACACCACTCTTACATTCTATGCTTAGCAATCTTCGCTCCCTCCCTCCTTCTCTCTCCCCACTTCTTGCCATTGAAATTCAGGGCATGCGGGGTACTCGCTGTTTTTAATTTTCATTTCATCATAGGCGCTTTAAGACTGTTGCCAGCACTTATTTGCAGTTTTCCTGCAGACCTCTCCACTACACCCTCTGACAGAACAATAGAATTAAAAAAAATATATATATATAATATACTGTATATTAAGAAAGCAAGTCATTCAGGTTTGGAATGACATAAGTGTGTGTAAATGATGACAGAATTTTAATTTTTAGGTAAACTATTCTTTTCAAGCATTTAAATAGCACAAGGTACTGCATGCATTATTGATGCTGCCCTCCATGAGACTGTTCGGAATAATAAGCGCTACTTCCCGGCCCCTCATTACCGGCTGTTTTTAAAGGATGTGTTTGGTCGCCATGGACACCACTCTTACATTCTATGCTTAGCAATCTTCGCTCCCTCCCTCCTTCTCTCTCCCCACTTCTTGCCATTGAAATTCAGGGCATGCGGGGTACTCGCTGTTTTTAATTTTCATTTCATCATAGGCGCTTTAAGACTGTTGCCAGCATTTACTTGCAGTTTTCCTGCAGACCTCTCCACTACACCCTCTGACAGAACAGATGCTGCAATTAATCAAAGAGTGAGAGTGTGGGCTTCTCTGAGACACAAAACCCGACTCGAGAGCCAATCACTGCAGCCTCTCTCATGCAAACTGCACAAGCATTCTCAAAATTAACTAATTGGGTACAAAATACAGATTGAGAATTCTATTAATGTGGAACAAGATATGCGCAGGCACAGATTCCTTCCCTTCTGTTGCGTTCGGGTGTCTCTGTCTGGTGTAACGTGTAAGATACCAGCAGATAAAGGCATTCCACTGTCCTCACCTGCTTATTGTGCATTTATGATAATTAGCCTTCTGCAAATCCTACCTTCCCCCACAAATATTTGTGTCTGGGGGCTCAGGGGTCATTTTTAAAATGTGAAACACCATGGAAAAGGAGATCGGTGTGAACAGACATAAAGGAAAACATAAATAGAAAATGCACAACATATTTGCAGAAATAAATATAACCAAATATCTGTTTGAGTTGAAAAAACAAATACAACTGTATAATCAAAATAAACAGAATATTTTAAGTACTGATGTCTTTATTTTAAATCTTTCATAACTAACAAGGACACATCGAGGAAATATTTTATACAAAAGTATGGCTAATATCATCTTTGAAATTAATCAGTTCCTTCAAATAAATATTTTTGATTATTTTAATTGCAAACAGAGAGACACAGAGAAATATAATACAAAAGCATGGCTAGTATCATGTTGATGATGATGGAATGCTTCTTTTTAATGCATTTTTTGGATGGCAAAAATAAAACTCGATGACATTAACGACATTTAAAAAATGGGTGGAGTTTCCAACTGACATGAACTGTATTTATTTTACGGTCAGGTTTTTAAAAGTAAATAATTTTTAAATGTAAGCAAAAATACAAACAAATGATTTGCTGCTACTGTAACTCATAAAAAAGTAGAAAAGAGCACTATGAGATAAAGCAGGTGACAGTTCAGCTCGCCAACGTCTGCATTTAAAGCCGCACATATTAAAACTTTACAACAAGAGGTATGAAAAATGTACAACTTCGTTATCTTTTATCTTACCACTGATTCTTTTACAGCTGGCACAACATACTTCCATGTCCTTTCTGTGATCAAAAAAAAAAACATCGGATAAGACTCATTTAATGGCCCTTGTTGAGAAATGTGGGGTATTATGAAATAAAAATACCCCAATCAGTAAACCAACAGCCTAAATTCAGTAATTTAATTTTTTTGCCCCCATAAAATAAGTTTTCATTACACAAAAGAAGAAAAAAAAACTAAACATAACTTATTCAATAAAACTTTTGAGGTAAAGATAATTACAGAGAAGAAGGTTTTTTTGGAGTGCTGTTACTACACATGTTGGAGTGAATGCACTTTTGAGGGTTTTGGCCAGAGGAAGAACTCCAAAAACGTTCTCTTCTTTCCTAAGAACACATACAGCAGGTTACAGAAGGTGTTTGGAGACATGAGGACTGAAATGATCTATGGAAGCGTGTCAAATAGTCCAGCAAAACGCCAAGGGTTTTACATCTTTTGAAAATTCACTGGAGACTGTCTGTTTGATAACACGGCACAAGATGTGTCAAACATCACTTGGTTCTAAAAGCAGGATGATTTGATTGAGAGCATCCCAACAGTGACATGGGAACGCCAAGAAGGATGATGGAAAAGGGAAGAAGAGAGGGTAGACTTTACGATACACTGGCCAGACAGTGCAAGAGCCATTCAGCATGTCTCTGATGACCAGTTTAATAGCAGTTCAGTTCATTTCTTTTGCGAAACAGTGCCTTCTTTATAAATTCCCCGTCCACAGAAATCCGGTCTTCTATTTTGTCTGGTGGTGAAAGCGAATCCAACCTCATAAATAAAGCTGTTAAATAAAACTGTCAGGTGTTTCTGTGATCATCTCTGAATGTTCTTCCCACGCCATCATGCTCTGACAGAGTTTAAACTCCACAACAGAGAGAAAGAGAGAGAAAAACCAAATGAACTAAATATACATACAAATGACTACCGGGCACACAAGTCTATCAACAGACCTCCCGGTAGCTCAGCCTATCTTATAGACAAAAAATCCAGCTAAGACGCTTTGTCCTTTTAACACATATCTTATATCCATCTAGAACAAAGGACAGTTCTTTGTAAAACATTCATATTTCTTACACACTTCTTAAGTGCAACTTAAAAAAAGCAACCTTGTAATGATGCTTTTCAATAACAACTTCCTTCTGGCTTTCTCGTGGAGTCGCGACTGCGGGTCCGAGGTCTTTTGGTTCAGTAGATGCTCACTTGCGACAGGACCTGCGCGTGAGCCTGTACCTGCGAGGGGTGAGGCTGGGACGCAGGAGGGGGCGGCGGGCTGCCGAGAGAGGCCGAGTGTGGCGTGCCGGGCGAGTGCTGCACAGGCGAACACTGCGACTGCGGGAGATGCTGCTGCATCTGCTGCATGTGCTGCATTTGCATTTGCTGCTGCATCTGTTGGTGTTGGTGGTGCTGCTGCTGCATGTGGTGCTGCTGAAGCTGCTGCTGCAGGTGATGCTGGAAATGCTGCTGCTGCATTTGCTGCTGAATCTGCTGGTGGTGCATTTGCTGCTGCTGCATTTGATGGTGCTGCAAGTGCTGCTGCATCTGCTGCTGTTGCATCTGCTGCTGCATGGAAGCGTGCTGTGGCTGCATCGGCGGACTCAATTGCGGTGACATGCCCGACTGCGGACCACCCGCTCCCATCTGCCCCAGCAGCTGCGACTGAATGCCGCCGGGCGTCATGTTCTGATGAGCTACCGTGACTGAGGTGACAATCTGGCTGCTGCCGACACGCATTTGCAGAGGTTTTGGAGCGATGGCTCGAGGCAGGGCCTGCTGGAGCGCCTGTGCTGCGGCAGACATCGAGGGGTGCTGGGATAGAGGGGAAGACAGCACTAGTGCTGGGGACAAGCTGGTAGAGGCAAGAGTCTGCTGCACCGAGCGGATCGTCTGGGCCTCTGCTGACTCTGCGGCAGCCTGAGACAGAAATAGAGAGTGGTCAAATTAATTCTAGTACTCAACAGATTCTTTCTTATGTAATGCCCTCTTCTTTATTAGTGCTGATCTGGTGACTGACTCAACAGAAAAGCTGTTCAGAGAAAATTGCTGCTGTCTTACAATTCCATGATCTAAAGAACTTGCCAAGAGGGGAATTTATATTATTTAGTAGCCTAGAAAAAGATCTGAAATAAGTCTTGCACACTGAAAATAACAAACTTTACTGTACTTCAGACTTTCTGAGAAGAAGCTTAATAAATCTACTCAACCGCTGAATCGAGAGAAATGTGATGCTGGTGTCATAAATGTAGCATGAATCTCTAGTACTTGAGTTGCTTAGATTTTAACACACAGTACTGCTAAACTGTCTGTAAAATTATCTTAATTTTTTATAAGAAGCAACAAATATGCAAATGTTCCCAACAGCTTGGCTGATACAGTGAGTTAATGAGGCATGATGAATCATAAGAATATCTCATTCTAATTCATTAGCTGTATTTTATTTTATTTTTACACCTCTAGTGTGATGGAACAAACACATTCACAGTCAAGTTTAAGTATGCAAGAGAATTCGGTTTACGAAAAATCATATTTTAAAATCCTTTCCAGCTGGTTTTTTAATGCACAATGAAATAAACACTGCTCGTAGTTATAGAAGAACTCCTGTTTTCAATTGGCTTTCAGCTGTCAGTTCTATATTTGGTGCTTTCACTGAAAAGTTTACTGTGTTGTAGAAGGTCTTTTCTTTTAAAAGTGGTTAAGGACTCAAGGTGAAAGCTATCGAGCCTGAATGTGAGCTAAACTATTATTTGGATATAGGTAAATAGAAATATAATAGAAAACATGATGAATGGCGAAAAAAAAATGAAGAAAACAGTGGGCGGTGGTCTGAAAGGAGCTGTTTTAACAGAAATCATCTTCACCTTTGACACAAGGCTAGCGCGGTACACTGCGAGAGCTTTCAGGTACTCCTTCTTTGCTGCTTCTGTTTTGCTTTTGTAAACCTGTGGAGAACAGAATACGTGAGGTGTGATAAACAGATAATTAGCGGAACATTGACTGGCAAGCATGAGCTTCACAACAGGGAGAGCCTGCAGGCTTCATCTTAGCCGGTATCAAATATCAAGCAGTCTGTTAAAATACCTGACAAGAATCATTCTGTGCAAATATGAGTAGGGATGTAACGATTCACTCAACTCACGATTCGATTCGATTCACGATTCGATTCACGATTTTTTTTTTTTTTT
>NW_015549559.1:1359899-1360099 GCF_001515605.1 Sinocyclocheilus anshuiensis | reverse complement strand
GTAAACAAAGCAGCGCTGCACTTATGAACTTTAATATGCAGGGCTCCAGACTGCGACCATTTTTTCTGCCTGTGCTACTAAATTTTGTGTGCAGTCACACTGGCGCGACCACCTCGTTGGTCAATTCATAAGCGCTGCAATTTCTGTTGCATATGAGAAACATCAAAGGGCAAACGAAACTGAAAGCATAACGAAACAGC
>NW_015549559.1:1356622-1359592 GCF_001515605.1 Sinocyclocheilus anshuiensis | reverse complement strand
TTTTCAAGCGAAAGTCAAGTAAAAGACCGCTTCTTAAACCAGAGAAGTTGAACATGCTGGTATTGTTGTGGGGGGGAAAAAACATGCAAGCACTGTCACCATTAGTTTTACTTTTCTTTTTGTTTTCATTTTTGAAAAACGTATCTTTGCTGTTTACCTTAAGCTATGGCTCTCTTTTATTTATTTATTTATTTGATTCCTCAGTGTTTGCTAAACGTTCTGTAATTTATCAGTCGGTATATAATACAGCATTTGGTGTGTGCCATGCCTCATCTTATTAGTTTTTGTTAATAAACGTTTTGTAAGCTAGTTTGTCATTGTATCTTACTGATTTATTGTTGTTGTGCTTTTTAATTAAGAATAACAATGAATCCATCTTTTGTTTTAGTCTTATGAAAGGTGTGTAGATGTATGCAAGCAAAACAGTGACAACAAGATCGCGAATTCGAGAAACTCTCATTCACAAAATTCAAATTACAAATAATACTACTGATGATAAAGAACGGGTTGAATGTTATTAACAACTTTCGTTTCCACATAACTATAAACTATGATAAAAGTTCATCAGCATGCATTGAATAATCCCATGTTGTAGCGCAAAAAAAAAAAAATATTGCGACCAAATCATGCTCGTGCAACCAGCTGAGAAAATTAGTTGCAAAAGAGCGCGACCAGTGGGAAGAATGAGTCTGGAGCCCTGATATGCATTATACAGAGGCAAGAGGAAAAGAAAAATACCATCGAAAGACAGTAAGTTCCCCTCAGACATACATTCATATAAACTCCTACCTCTAATTGAATCGCGATTTGTTTAGCATCTCAACCGATTTGAATCGTCACATATTTAAATCGATTTTCAACCTGCTCGCGATTAATCGTTACATCCCTAAATATGAGAGTAGAAATTAAGAACATCTGTTATTCTAGCTCAAGTGAGAAGACTCCACAACAGACAGCTCTATTCACAGAACGTTACAGATGGTGTTCTTTGTGAGGTTAAAAATATCTTTTGTTATTACACAGGATAGCAGTTTGATACCTGTTTCTGCTCCTCTCCCAGTCCATCCCACATAGAAGCTACTATCTTGGACACCTCTCCGAACGTGGCGTTAGGGTTCTGGCCTTTAATGGCCGCCTGGCTGTCTCTGAAGAACAGGGCATATGCAGACACTGGCTTCTGAGGCTCATTGGGATCCTTCTTCTTCTTTTTCTTGGGCGTCTTCGGCTTCTTACCTGCGTCAGGGGCGGGACGCTTTTCACCAATCACCTGATGGAGAGAGAGCAGCTTGCTATAAGATCTCACTAATTGGATGTTGATTTAATTCTCAATTAAATGTTATGATGAAAACACTGCTCAAAACATTGCATGGATTAAATGGCACTCACCCTGTTGCCTTCCTCTTGATCGTCTTCATTAATAGAGCTGGAGGGAGAGGGTGTGGCTGATTTGCTGGCGGGTGGGGATGGGGACGTGTGAGCAATGTTTGATCCGGTCATATTCAGCCCCAGCTGTGGGTTGATCTGGGACTGGTTGATGGTGGTAAGCTGGTTTTGTGACATCATGCCATTGGGATTATGCATGCTAATGATGGAACGCATCACCATGGTGGGGTTTGGAGGGTACTGACGGAGGTGGGTCTGACTAACAGCCTGCAGAGCAAACAGACAACAAAAACGTTTTTAGATATACATTACCTCACAAATGTTTGGTGTCAGTACGATTTTTAAGGACGCATTCAATTTATTGTTACATTTCACAATATTACATTTTCTGCATATTCAATCAAATAAATGCAGCTTTCTTTCAAAGTAAATTTCCTACCATAAATATGTTAAAACTTAATTTTTGATTAGTAATATGCATTGCTAAGGACTTAATTTGGTTACTTAACTTTAAAGGTGATTTTCTCAATATTTCGATTTTTTTGCACCCTCAGATTCCAGATTTTCAAATAGCTGTATCTCGGCCAAATATTGTCCTATCCTAACAAACCATACATCAATGTAGGGCTGTGCAATTGATCGCATGCGATTGTCATGCGCATCTCGTCAGTAAAGCCGGTTCCGTGATTAGTACCAAATCTCCATCACCTGCTTTCAGATTGAGCGGCATTCACTACACAGAGCCGTATGACAATTAGACAATATCGCGTTCATAATCGCAGATGAATCGCATTCGATTATGAACGCGATATCACCTAGCTTGTCAGTGAACTACGGCTCTGTGTAGTAAATGCCGCTCCATCTGAAAGCAGGTGATGGCGATTTACTACTAATCACGGAACCAGCTTTACTGACGAGATGCGCATCACAATCGCATGTGATCAATTGCACAGCCCTACATCAATGGAAAGCTTTCAGATTTCAGATGATGTACAAATCTCAATTTCGAAAAATGTACCCTTATGACTGGTTTTGTGGTCCAGGGTCACAAATGGTAGGCTATATTGTAGTGCTAGACTCAGAAAACATATTGAGTTTAATATTCGTTTTTTAAAGACAAAATAGTACAGAACTTAATATTGGCCATTTATCAGTTATTGGCCAACACATATTAAAAAAAATAATAATTTAAGCTTATCTGTATCAGCCAGAGATTTAATTTATTTGCAGCCTTAGGTTAAAGGAAAATAGAATTAGCTCAATATAAAAAGAACAGAAGTAAAAGGAAAGTCCCAATCAAGACTAAAATAAAAGTGTGTGATGTTTTATGTATTGGGGAGTTTGGAGGTGGGGAACCTGATGTGTTTTGCATTGACTGAACAGTCTCCAAAAGCAACCAGATTACAGAGCAAAAATCTACTCAAACAGCTAGAGAAAACCAAGAGTTCATTTGATCTCCTTTGTTCATTTTTCATTCTACATCATCTCTCTCTCTCTTTCTCTCTCTCTCCATCTGGTATTCAGAGACTCGAACTCAATATCTGTATGTGTCAACACATCATAAAGCTGTGCACCTGGCCTTATTGG
>NW_015549559.1:1354469-1356417 GCF_001515605.1 Sinocyclocheilus anshuiensis | reverse complement strand
TAGTACAATATTCTAACACCTTCCCTCACACACAGATTACATTTTCTCTGTATTAATTCCCTGGGTACATGCAGCTTCATATCGAATCCGTGCCTTATCAAAAAACACAATCTACAAAACAATAGCTGTTTTCAACATCTGTTAGGGTGATACTGGAAATTTTGCACTATTTTTTTTTTTTTAAGAAACATACTACAAAAAATGAAGCAAGCGGATAAATAAAAGAATCACTGAATAAATAAACACATTAATGACAGAATTACACTGCCACAGTAATAAACACATTTGCATTAGTTTCATCGCTAGAATGCAGTGACAGAGCCAGCAGCAGTCTTTGTGTCAGACCTGTCTACTGTGTTCATTAGTCACGACCATCTGTGTCTAACACTTCCACACTAACAGTCAGCAATGCCCCGTACAAATCTCTATGAAATCACCACAGCATTCTCTATGCATCAGTAAAGTAAAGAGCGGAGGGAATCACAAAGATGTAAGGCAGCCTTTGAGGACTCATATTTATCATCAAAGTCTCAGGCTGGTCTTTGTGTTTTGGCTCTCTCCCCCATGTAAACACTTCGACATGATCAATGATTTGAACATGCAACATCTGTCAGACGACCATATGCCCACTTACTCTTTTGATTTTTTTTTTTTTTATGCACTGACTACATTGGTGAATGAAGTCTCAGAAATGGTCAGAACTGGTCTTTAGTTTCAGGAGCACTTTGATCTGGTTGCACAAAGCAGAACAGATGTAGAAATAATTCCCAAGGCAGATTATGAAAAAAAGGCTGTGATTTATCTCGAAGCATCTAATGATTTGACAACATTATCTTCCAAATTCCAAATGATCATACAGCAGAAAAAGAAAACATGATATTATTTTGTATAAAATACATATTTATGTGTAGAATCGAAAGAATGATGAATGGAGCATTCAAACTAAACCCGCACAAACAGCAGTCAGCTTTTGCTAATAGCAGCCTTTGTAGGCAATGAAAGAAATGTGATTTCTGCTGTCAGAGTGGTTTAGCTGGTAGTATGAGTGAGTCAGTATCCGATCTGTTTATTTATGTCCCTGCTGCACACGCTCCATTTGCATTTTGATTGGAACATTGTCTGCTGACACACAGCTCACATCTACACAGATGCTTTTGATAGTCTTCATAAATCTGTAAATAACTTCTTATCTGAAGAGCAAAGAGGCCAGATGTGCCCTATCCTCTCCTCTGTGTGTTTGCATGTGCTTGTGCAATGTTGCTATTATTACAGCAATCAGCCCATCTCAGCTGACTGTATTCCAGCAAAAAATAACCCTTTTCTCCTCGTATCTATATTCCCCAACATACTTTACTACAGACACAAAAGCTTCTGACATTAAAAGGCGCCAAAAAGAGATGCTGACCAAACAGCCACAACAAACAACGAGCCCCTTGTCCAACAAACTGAGACGTTTGATGGATGACTGTTTGGTTCTGCCTCAAATAGTATCCTCACCCCTTTCATCAAAAGCAGGAACCGCAACTAAACAGTCAAGAAAATATACTGGGGGGGACAGGAGGGACACCCCAAACCTCTTTTTCCAGCATGTGTTCATAACCATAACACAACCAATACTGCTTTCAGATGATCGGGATAAGAATCTGAAGATGCCGTGTGTCAAAGGCTGAGAGTCTCGGGTCTGCGCTTTAAGATACCGGCCTCGGGATTCTGTCGGGGGTGGGAATGGAATTGGAGAGTTTATTAAAAGCAGCTTGGTATGAGCTGTTCCATGCTGAAAAGAATGTTAACAAGTTATATTTCCATTCAATCTTTCCACAGAGCTCTTGGAGATGTTCCATAATAGAAAAAGGAGTAAAATCATCTATATGGTAATTATGAGGATGAATCTTACAAGTTTGGCCAGTGTGAAAAGGTCAGCTCTATTATGAATAGTTTATCAGCCCCC
>NW_015549559.1:1334646-1354451 GCF_001515605.1 Sinocyclocheilus anshuiensis | reverse complement strand
AAACATATATTCCTTTCTTTAGTCTTTACAAAAAAAAAAAGCACAAAATAATGCATTGTATTGCAGCGTATCAAATGTATGCATAAAAGAATGTCAGCAAAAGTAATAAACCGCTTTTAGATTGTTGCTATTGCTTTTCAATTCATGCACACTGTTTCAAAAAAGATGAAACACAAGAAAAATATATATGCTAAACCTGCTCTGCACAACCTCAAAGAACACCTCTCCTGAACTTAGTCTAAATAGGTGATCACATACTGTAATTTGCATCTTTATCAGCTGCCGTCTACTCTGAGACGATACCGGCCTCGGGATTCTGTCGGGGGTGGGAATGGAATTGGAGAGTTTATTAAAAGCAGCTTGGTATGAGCTGTTCCATGCTGAAAAGAATGTTAACAAGTTATATTTCCATTCAATCTTTCCACAGAGCTCTTGGAGATGTTCCATAATAGAAAAAGGAGTAAAATCATCTATATGGTAATTATGAGGATGAATCTTACAAGTTTGGCCAGTGTGAAAAGGTCAGCTCTATTATGAATAGTTTATCAGCCCCCTGCACATATTCACAGCTGCATTGGAACCTTAACCAACATGCTGCTTTATTTTTCAATCATTTATGGGCACCTGCATAACTGGCTCCTCAAGAAAAAAAATAAGAAAATGGAATTTTGAATGCTTGCAGAGACCATGGTAGCGTGAAGATAAATTGTGTTCTAGTCCTATTTCTCATCCACCTACTCACTCTCCTCTCTCACTCCATCTACAAAACACACACACATTCTCTCGTTTCATGCAGCTCATATACTGTTCATGCTCAATGCACCCTGTACAAATTGTCCCCTTTGAAAAAATGGTCCAAAAACATCGTTCCAATGCCTTAAAAAAAGACTAGTCTACAAGCAACCTCTCTTCACTCTCATCTCCTTTCCGTACCTCCTCCCTCCACGTCTCCCGTTGCACTATGGGTATTTAAAACTTGTTCAACATGATTACTTAGTCTAAATAGGTGATCACATACTGTAATTTGCATCTTTATCAGCTGCCGTCTACTCTGAGACCCAGTCAGAACCCAGATTCCAGCGAGTCTCAAACGAGATGCAGGAGCTTGTTAGGAGAACAGATTAAATAAATAATGACTTCACATTCTGAATCCCGCCAGACTTCTTCACAGCTGAGAAATGGATTTTGCCGAGTTGGGTTTGGCCAGCAGCATCTGCGGCTAATTTCACCTGACATACGTGGAGCATTAGAGGGAAGAAATTAGATGCAGAAACACAAAGAGCAGATGAAACTAGCACAGGTACACTGTTCTGTTTTCATCCCTAAATTGCATTTAAGAGTTGGAATAGATTTTTTTGAGGCCATGTATACATTTTCTTGACATACATTTTTGTTTTATTCTCGTGCTGACCATCTGTCTTAAATATTACAACAACTGGATCCCGAATTGTACTTAATGGTCTGTCTTTCTGCATTAGATGTAAAATTATAATTCTAAAACGCATCAAATTGACTGAAGGACAACGTTGGAGGTTACAATGCTAACTTCCGCTAACCCTTAGCGAGTCCTTTATAAATGTGAGGCATTGACTCAAAGGCACGGCACTGTCTGTACCAGTCCCAGGGAGCAGGACAAACTGAGATCAATTCCATTAAGAGGAGAGAGACTGAGAGTATTTCAGGAGGACAATGAGAGATGAGCGATAGCGAAGAATCAGAGGAACGGTCACAATGCCACCAGGCACAGAGCAGAGTGCCCTCATTCTCCCCCAAACCCGCTAATATAGTCCCCACACAATCAGAACCACTGTCCACAGAAAGAGCTGCTAAAGAGGAATAATGTTGGAGAATCAAATCTAATCCCTTCACAGCGCAGTGAGAACAGGCCGTATTGTAATTGTGTCAAGGTTCCGGTTTTCTTCCAGATGCATATGAGCTTAACTGACCATGAAATGAAAATTCTTTAGGCAAAAAGCCTTCCGGCGGTCACTTATGCAGCACAGATATTTTAAAAGCGGCAATTATTTTACTCGCCAGCAGCAGGGATGGCCGGGAAAAAAGCAATAAAATTTGATGGTGCCTATCTATATCGGAATATATATAAAGATATATTATTCCACATATGTATACATATTCCACTGTAGGTTAAGGGAAAGGGAGGCATTTCATTTCAAGTACTGGCTGAGAAAACTAAATTACAGAATCAATCACACAGAAGGTCAGGTTGAGACTTCATTACAAGTATTGCATGCCTGCATGAATATATTTCATTTCTTACTGGCCCAATATGTCACAATGGCTGTTTGACAAAAAAAGAAAGAAAGAAAAGCATTAAGGTGAAGGGGGAGAAAAAAAATCCACTTTCAGAGATTGATGTACAACTGATGTCACAACTACTCAGTTTGGAGATAAGATAACAGAAATGTGTAAGGAGAAAGAGTGGGGGAGAGAGGAAAGTGTGTGAGAGAAAGTGTGAGTGTGTGTGTGTGTGTGTGTGTGTGTGTGTGTGTGTGTGTGTGTTTGGTATTGGAGGAGACAAAAAAATATAGTTTCTGCAACACTGGTCATATTTTCCATTTTATTCACAGACACAGCAGTCAGACCCTCGTCAGTTTGTGAGGGATCATGTTTTAAAGACAAATTGTTCCACTGTAGATTGCTTCGAATCCCACAAACACCTGCTCTACACAAATACACTGCCTGTTCAATATATTTTTCATTTAGGTAAAATAATGATCTTAAAAAAAAAAAAAAAAAAAAAACCTGAAACATCATAAGCGTGTCAAAGCATCATCTCCTGGCTAATGCCACTCTGTGTCCTTTTATGTATTCATCACTGATAGCGATTTCATTTCTATTATAGCAGTTTTAAAATATCTAGTCTAGCCATGGCATTTTCAATGCTTCCTCTTTGATGAATCTATGTCTGTGGCATTTAGGAGCCATTTCTCTATCTGAATTAACAGCCATAAAAGGTTGATCATAAAACATGATTATTATGAAGCAAGCGCTTGCCTAGACCCCTATTTTATCATACGTGTTAGTCATCACAGCAACACAAGGTTAAAAAATAAATATATTCAGCTAAGCTGACCAATTGTATTGCTTGCATTGTCCATCTGTAGTCTTTTCAAATTATTGTCATTTACTAATCCTCATGTCGTTCTAAACACTTATAACTTTATTTCTTCCATGGAGCAAAAAATATAGAAACTTTAAAGAATATACTGGTTGCTCTTTTCCACGAAGTCACACAACGAGTGAGGACTAGAGCTTTTAGTCTTCAAGAAGGTTGGAAAATAACCATTAAAATACCACTACCACACAAATATCATAAAAGTGGTCCATATGACTTGTGCACTGTAATCCAAGTCTTATGAAGCCACACAATGGTTTGTGTGATGAACAAACCAAAACTGAAGTTGTTAATTAATGATAATTTTCTAATCGAGTGAGCGGTTAACCATTACTACCAGATCACAGACCAAATTAGTCAGATATTTAATTGCCCATTTCTGTGAACTGGACAAACTGATTAATGAAGAGATACGACCCAAAATAACAGTTTGATCAAGAATTGAATATTGTTACACGTCTCATAAACTTACCAAGGAGACCTAGAGGGGATGTTAAATTTATATTTATAGATGGACTATCTCGTTAAGGCTTTATCCACGAATATAAATCCAGTTTTATAACAACAGCACGTTGCATCAGCCACCTTGATTTGTTTTGCACATAATATCTTTGTCAACCTTATTTGCATTTAGAGGAGGAAACCTACCTGGATTTAAATCCACACTCAAATCCAAGAGGATCTAAAAGCTAAATGTAAATGCCAGTGAATGATGTTGTGGAAATATAATTTGTGTAATTTTTGGCTTTGCATAACCTCTGCCTTCAACATCTGCAAACATTAAGATCTTTAAAATGTTCAAGCAAATAACCAGAGAATAACCAGACACTTACCCCTGGATGTCTATTGTTGATTTGTCCTTCCTGCTCCATCATATTTCTGGAGATGGTGATTGAGGGCAGCTCCAGGCTCTGGGGTGGGAACTGAGGGGTGAACAACCCCTGCTGAGAGTTGGGGTGGTCAGGTAGCCCTGGGAAAGCTGAGTCCACCTCCTGGAGGCCCATACCAGGCTCGGTCTCAGGAGGAGGGGTGATGGGAGGTATTTCGAACTCCTCGTCTCCAAGACTTGGAGTATGAAACGTCTAAGAAAAAAACAAAGGAGAAAATCAGGGATTAATTTCACCCGAAATTTGGACAGGGCTATGAAGTTGAAAACCTGAAATCACTATGATGTGAATACTATTAAAAAGAACACTGTAGAAATGAAACATAGCCTACTGACTTCTCATAAGTTGGAAACTAGGGCTGTCAAAATTAACGCGTTAACGCAAATTCATTTTAATGGCACTAATTTTATTAACACGCGATTAATGCAGCGCACATTTTCTGTTTCCGGGTTTCCGTGGATCCTTAAAAAGTCTTAAAAGGTCTTAAATTTAGTTGTATCATATTTAAGGCCTTAAAAAGTCTTAAATGGTACAAGAAAGTCTTAATTATGATTTCAGGAGGTCTTAAATTTGGGAAGGGAAAGACAAGAATTGTGATATGGCTTAATGCAGTGGTTCTCAACCCGCGGCCCGTCATGAATTCAAATGCGGCCCACCATGCTGAACACAATTAAAAAAATTACTTTCAGTTTTACAATTCATTTTAGTTTTTACATTAATTTAAAAATGTACTAAGCAAATATAAACTATAATGTTTTTGTTATGTAAAATAATTTTGTTTTTCATATATTATTTTCAGACATGAGCAGACCTGTACTCACGAAGCCTAATTAACATTACGCATTTAACGAACTCTTACAAGTGTGCACTTTGGCTGAATTCTATTCTATTCAGACTATTTTCAATTCAAAATGTCATCAGCAGCCATTAGTTCTGTAAAATTGAGCATCAGAATGGACACATTTGTTATTAAGGGAGAAAAACGAAATGTGTATACAAACAAGAGTAGTTGCAGCAGTGAAGGTAGGAGAGTCCTGGACTTTCGGCATAAACTTTCGGTTTGCCCCGCCACTCACTTGAAGATGTTCAGGCTAGAGCCCTGCACGGGCCTCAAATATATGACGTTCATTTTCTGCAATGTCGTGCGTCTTACAGACTGCAACTTACAATCGCAACTTCATTGTGCTGTTACTACTTTCGAGCCAAATTTCACAAAATTGGTCAGCTCCCGACAGCATCAGGTGTTTTATTAATGGTGAGTATAATTATTTATTTATTTATTTAAATGAATGCAATCGATTAGATATCATAATATTTATGCTATAATAGGCTATTATATATCTGGTTGGTTTGTATTGGTGACATAATATGTAAATGATATGCGTGCGGCCCCTGAGACTTGCACTTGGACCATAGTGCGGCCCAGTGGAAAAAAAGGTTGAGAACCACTGGCTTAATGTGACGATTAAACATCAAAAGGCGATAATTTCATTGAATACATATGAGTGCTGCACGTTTCAAAGTCAGCTGCTGCGCCATCTGCTGGCAGAGAATGAATTTGCATTTTCAATAAGCCCATCTACTGTTTTTGTTCAGACCAATGTGAACATCCACCCATGTTTGTATGCAGCAAACACGCAGCTGTAAATGTGAACTGGTAGATCGATAAGATGATAATTATAAAGATCTAAACAATTAAGACAGTAAAATATAGTTATATGTTATTTAATTCATATAATAATTAGTTGATAATTGTTTAAATGAATATAATAATTTTTATTTTTTACTTTTGATTCAATTTCATAAAAATGGTTTTTAAAACTTTTTGTTTTTGTGAAAACCTGTATCTGAATACTTTATGCTCTGTGTTCAGTATGGTTTCACTAATAATAAACATACATTTGCATAAAGTATCCATATTTGTCCATGCCCATATTGATTAAAGTATTAAAAACTTGAAAAGTATTAATTTAAGGTACATTTAGAACAGATACAAATGTGCGATTCAGTTGCGATTAATCATGAGTTAACATGACAATCATGCGATTAATCGCGATTAAATCTTTTAATCGATTGACAGCCCTATTGGAAACACATTTAATCTCAGAGCTGTGAAGTATCTGTTGACCAGAGCAGAAGAGATAACAACACCTATTTAATACTTGTACAAGAAATGGAGGTTTATTCTGACCCAAACCACGCATTCTCCATGAAACAGGATGTGAAAAAAAGATGTCTGACTCTGAAATGCAATAATGTGTGACTATCACACTAGCAGGACAAAATAAAAGCTGCTTAATCCAAGCTGGATGATGTTGGCTGGAGGAGAAAAGGAAGTGCAGGGAGTGATGGGTTTTGAGAATGTTCACACAGATTTCGGCTGTCCAGAAGTATTGCACATTGTTCTTCTCAGTTGCACCTACAAATCTGCTCATCAAACTACCAAATCCCTCCGTCTGTGAATTACAGCCTATCGTCACACTTAATTTGCTTATGTTGACTACCTGCTCTGGGCTCCTCATCGAGGAATTCACTAACCTCCACTCCTCACTCTCTTTTTCTTTGTTTCTTCCTGTCTCCCTCAATTTCTCGCTTTATGTATTCAGAACCTCTTGTTTCGTGTTCAATCCTGTTCTCCATCTTCACTTTAATACTCTCAATGAGTTTCCTTCACTGCCTCGAAAAACATATCAACATCATGTCAACACACCATCCATCCTCTGAAGCTGCTTGTCTTTCTTCCTGCTATATCTTATCTTTCATATTCCCATTTGCTCATTCTCAACCTTCTGTCTTTCCAGTTTTATTCTTACTCTTTTGGAAAAGCATAACGTGCAAAGGAAATATGGCAACACATTTTTTATTAGAGCACATTAATGTTCTTCTTATTTTAGTGCAAGTACACACACACTCACACACACACACACACACTATGGTGGGACTGTCCACTGACTTCTATTTTTCTTATATTGAGCTAATGGTATAAATGATATTATCTGCTACACCTAAACCCAACCCTCACAAAAACCTTTTTGCATTTTAGATTTTAATGTCATAGCCATTGGCTGGTGACAATGTGGGTGATTTCGGGGTTCCTTACTATCCTAATGGGGACATTTTCGTGTGTAGCCAAAATCTGACCACCATCCCCCCATCCACACCCACACACACATATAGAGACTCAAAGCTCATTCAATGCCTGTATGATGAGATCCAGCCGAGGGGTAAGGCTTATAATCAGCTCTTTTTCGTCACCTCTCCCTCTTATTTCATTTTTTATGTGGCTCCATTCCAGCATTTAACTTGCAGCGTTTTTTCCACAGCTGTGAGCAACGGATCTTGTAAAGGCAGTGGTGTGTTTTGTCATACTGAGGGCCAGGGGCTTGCAGTGCCTAACACATGTTCACATTACCTCCAACTAAAGCCATTAGTGGCCAGCCCAGCTCTGTTTCCCAGTTCTCCATTAACACACAAGCTACAAACTTATTTTCCCTCCCTGTGGCATTGCAGCAGTTAACAGTGTTAATCAAAACAGGCATTAATAATAAAAACTGTCATGAGATAAGAACGCTTCGGATATCATGCACATGGCAGTGATCACAAGACATCACTGACACTGAATTTAAAGGCCAACAGGGAAACAAAATAAAAAGAGAGAGAGAGAGAGAGAGAGAGAGAGAGAGAGGACCTAAATAAAAAATAAATAAATACAAGATTGATAAAATAGAGGGAAACAGGATGAATGAATGATAGCAAAGCAGAGAAAACAGGAAGAGAGAGGGAGAGAGTGGGGCTCTTTTCATTTACTTTACTTCATGACCTTTCTCTATGAATACGACCTGCAGTGCCAGCAAGTTTTTTCACAGTACAATACCGCAGAGAGAAAGAAAGAGTGAGAAGGAGAGAGAGGGAGAGAAAAAGAGAGAGTGGCCCGACCTAAATGTCCCAACAACACACAACTGTGCTGTAAGATCAGATACGACATTCAAAGATCAAATGTGAGGTACATACAGTCCCTTTCTTCATCTTTTTTCACATCAGAGCATAACTAAAATGACACTGACCTTTACAAATAATAATAAATTAAAAAAAAACACTGAACACAACAAGATGAGAGAGAAGGCAGAGATTAAATTAACATCTGCTCTCAGAGACAGTGAGGTGGTGTGTGTGTGTGTGTGTGTGTGTGTGTGTGTGTGTAAATGAGAACTGAGATATGGTTGTAGCATGACTTAAGTACAGAAGCTGTCAGCTGTCAGTGTAGCGCTGATGTTGTGGGAAGATGTAGTAGGTTACTGGAGAGTTTGTGAGTGTGGTGAAAGCTCAGATCAGTATGTGTAAAGTGGGCTCAATCTTCAGTTCAGGTGGAGGAAAGCTTTTTATGTATATGTTCACATTTATTTGTTTTACGTTAGTACTCTTGAATCGGTTTGCCTTGCATGAGAAATCTTCAAACCAGCTCATTCTTCTGTAAATGAACTAAACTCTAAAAAATAATAATTGAAAGTGGACTGAGACATTTCATTAAAGTAGACTAAAATAGATTTGACCTTCAATGTAAACGCAAGTAGACGACACTAGGTTTATTTTCATTCGGTTCACTTTTTGGTCCACTTAAAAGGTGAACCAAACTCAGGTGTCCTTGTTCAATAAAACAAATAAAAACAATTATTGATCTTTAGGCATTAATAAAACATCCTTATCATATTTAGTTTATTGCTTAAAATAGAATATGAATCCAATAAAACAGAACACACAGTACAGTTTGGGCAAAACCAGTTGTGATAAATTAATCATGTTTATTACAAAAACATCATGAGATTAATCACATTTGATTTTAATTTACAAACAGCCTCAGGTTATACATACATCATCTGTACACTGAATACAATAGTGTAATATTTCTGTCATAATTTCCTCACTTTACCTCGCACTGCAAGGCTGTCCAACCCTCAAGCATTCATTTGTGCAGAACACCTTAGAGAGTCTGGATGGAGTTTACAGTAGTGTTTATTATTATTTAATCTCCATAGACATAAATTAAGCACATCATCAAGGAGAACTATGCCTGCAATTATTTTCATTTGTATGCCAACCTGTAAAGGCCAAAACATTTTTAAATATTATGTGAAAAAAAGACACAAAAGTGAAAATTCTGTCATCAAACCTGTATGACTTACTTTCTTCTGTGGAACATAAATGAACATTTAAAGGTGACATATCATGAAAATCTGACTTTTCCAGATTTTAAGTGCTATAATCAGGTCCCCGGTGCATCTACCAACCAAGGAAACGTGAAAAAGATTAACCCAGTAACTTTGTTTTGGTAAGCCTTTTTCTGCAAGCATCTGAAAAAATGAGTGCGTCTGATTTCGCTCCCCTAGTGACTAGGGATGGGTATCATTAAGGTTTTAACGATATTACTACTCTTACCGATACTGCTTATCGATTTGGTACTTTAACGGTATTCTTATCGGTACTTTTTGTTATTTATATATATATATATATGACAAATTAAGAGCTGAATTAACATTGCTTTATATTCTGAAATGTAAGATAAATATTTAATGAAATTAATATAAAACATCAATTTGTAAATGCACCAGTGTGCAGGCATTTTTAGTGTTTTATACTGTACATAAGATAAGATACAGTAAGAACATGAACAAAGAAACAAAGTAAAACAAACTGACAAATACAATAAAACAAATATACAAATGAAATGAAATAAACAGTGCATTCATTTTTCCATGAAGGTCTACTAACATTACTGTTCAGGCAAGTAATTACAGTAATTACAAGTAATTAAGTATTATAAGTAAATTAAGTAATTACAGTTTTCACTATGTATTGATAGATTAATGCTTATTAAAGCTATGTAATTCAGATTAAGAGCTGTGAGTGATTTTGTCTTTGCATTTTGTTGTTTGATTAACTAATGGCCCAAGCGCCAGTAAATGAATATAAAACATCAATTTGTAAATGCACCAGTGTGCAGGCATTTTTAGTGTTTTATACTGTACATAAGATAAGATACAGTAAGAACATGAACAAAGAAACAAAGTAAAACAAACTGACAAATACAATAAAACAAATATACAAATGAAATGAAATAAACAGTGCTTTCATTTTTCCATTAAGGTCTACTAACATTACTGTTCAGGCAAGTAATTACAGTAATTACAAGTAATTAAGTATTATAAGTAAATTAAGTAATTACAGTTTTCACTATGTATTGATAGATTAATGCTTATTAAAGCTATGTAATTCAGATTAAGAGCTGTGAGTGATTTTGTCTTTGCATTTTGTTGTTTGATTAACTAATGGCCCAAGCGCCAGTCTGTCACTTTAAGACAATATAGACGTTGCAAAGGGATCTCATTATAATATTACCGCCCCTTAATCTGCATGTTTCCAACCAAGGCGCCGTCATTTTGATTTTTTCTGCTTCCACTCAAAATGGGCATTTTCAAAATTATATAATAAATTATCTATGGGGTATTTTGAGCTGAAACTTCAAAGACACACTCTGGGGACACCAGAGTCTTATATTACATATTGTAAAAAGGGGCATAATATGTCTCCTTTAAGTAATGTCTCTTTGTTTTCTTGTCCGTTTGGTTAGCTACATGCTTTAAAATATCTTCTTTTGTGTTGCATGCGTGTTTTAAACAAAATGAGGGTAAGTAAATGATGGCAGAATTTTCATTCTTGGGTAACTATGCCTTTAATTCAACATAAACTAACAGATCTGATCTAAATACCCAACTTGCATTCATTCATCAACCCTAGTATGCTAAACTCAGATGACCAAGGTAAACCAATAGCACTGATTATGAAGCAGCAAGCCCTTTCACTTTGTAGATTTAGTAAACTGATTCAGCGGAGACATAAGCAGCAGTTGTTAAAAGGCAGTGCATCACAATTACTGAGCATGATGGTTAGAAAAATCGATAGAGCAAAGCTCCTAACATTAGCCGAGCAGAGAGAAAAGCGCTCCTCAGATGACAGTGGCAAAGACTCTCAGAGTTCAATAGCAGCCATTCCAAATCCATTGCTACATATACAGTAGTGATTACATGTGTGTAATGAGATTGTGTGTGATAAGTGATATTACTAAGTGGAACTGAATATGGCCATATCAGTTTCAGTTCAACAGCAGGAAGGAAGAGGTCAGCTTATCAAGCACTGTGATATAGTGTTTCCATATCATGTTGCAGTACGATGTTCAAGATAATGTGGTTTACATATGTTATCATATTTGAAATATTATTTAACTAATGATCAACATGTATGAATTATTGACAATTTACGACTAAAAATGGCTACAGTTAAAATTTGTTAATTGGTTAACTGTTGGTTACCTTACCATACACTGTAAAAACTTTAAATGATTTAAAATGGCATTATATGTAGTTTACTGTAAAATTATGGGAAAATTATTCATTACTTTAGAGTTTACCGTTAAAAACAACAGGACATTCCCAGAAGACCCTGCGTGGCAAATCATACATGATATTTTATTTAAATTGTTCAGTTATTTATGTTATGTACATTTTTTATATACAGTTTGTTTTGTTTTTTGAGTTACATTTTCAGTTATTTAGTAGAGATGCACCGATCAATCGGCCAGGGATCGGAATCGGGCGATTTTCCTCATGATCGGCCTGGATCGGTGATCGGCCGGTCAGTCTAACTTCTTTCCGATTTCGAGCCGATCTGTTTTGTTACCAGCGGCACAGGCAATAACGTCAGCCGCGCATTCTCGCTCTCTTCTCTCCCACGACCCCTTCTCTCTCAGTTAAATAGTTGAGAAAGAGAACGCATGTTGTGTAACAGTATATTGGGCCCGTGGATAAACTCTTAAAGGGACCGCAGTCCAATATTTATGCTGCTGTCTGTCATGTTAATCAAAGAACAAAAGACAAAGAAAATCACTTTCTGCTCTTGACTGAATACGTTTTATAACTTTAATGGTAAGCATTAATCTGTATTTAATTTTTACAATGAAGACTAAAGAAATTCAAGTAATCAAATGTAAAATAACACTGGATGTGTTATTTTACATTTTATTACTTTAATTTCTGTAGTATTTCTTAACTGAGTAAAAACTTACTTAACCTGAAAAACGTAGTTTCATAGCTCTCTTTATTGTATTACATTTATTTGTGCTGTTGTATGCCATTTTTTTATTTGTTATTATTTTGTTACTGACTTTTTACTTGTTTTTTTATGAAAATAAAACTTTGCATTGAAGAAAAGTAGATTTTTGTTCGTATATGCTGTCAGTTATAGTTCTTAGAAAGAAAATCGGAATCGGCAAAAATCGGTATCGGCAGATCACACTAACAAAAAATCAGAAATCGGAATCGGCCAAGAAAATTGCAATCGGTGCATCTCTATTATTTAGTTAATGTTTATTGCATTATTTTAATGTCATGTGTTCCCCGATGGTGTTTTGTCTTTGTGTGTACAATATGACAATATGTGCATCATCTATAAATGAGTATGAACAGGCCACTTATGATAAACTCTGATTCCATATGTACAATATTATCATGGTGGTTATTGGTACATTTTAAGTTAAAAAGCAGGCTGTGGTTGTAGCTCAAGTAGATAAGGTAAATTGAAATTATATCACTTAATAAAAAATGCGGTTATAAGTTGTACAATAATGTATACAGACACCAACATGGCATCCCGCTGTGCTTAAAACATCGTCACTGCATTTTTACAGTGAATTTCTGGCAACCACAGCTGTTGTTTTTCTTTTTTTTACCATGCACATTCTATCTCAAACTTCTTTTTCAAAAGATAAAAAAACTGATGTGTATATAAAAACCTGGTTTACATTAAAACTAATCTTATATACAGTATATTTGGGTCCATCCATACACAAAGTGCAGAGTTACGTAGCCTCTCTCTCCCCATCTCCCTCTCTCTCGCCTAAAGATGACACATTAAGCAGATTAATGAAAGAGCTAAAGCTCATGGAAAACCCATCACACTGTGAAATTACAGCACTCACTAGGGTAAAGTCCCTTTAATTTCTCTTCAGCTCGAGTTACAAGAAACAATATCCCCCTCCCACCCCCCTACACATATGTGAAAAAGAGGAATTTAAATGTTAATGCTTTTAATTTCATTGTGTCATGTGTCATAATACCAGCTGCTATGTAAAGGAGCAAACGTTATTTCATAGGAAAAAATTCGACGGGGAAATTTTTCGTCAACACTCGACAGCTCTACTTCCACTGCAGGTGCCTACTTGGAGCTTGGCCTCAGCAAAGGAACACTTTTATCAGAAGAATTTATGGAGATAAAAATGTGGATACAACTGCCTGTGACAAAGCTGTGGCTTCACCACCTAAACTTACAATGAAAATGAAGCGAGAGGCCCACTAACACATAGTTACCAACAAATGTGCAACAAATGCTCTTCACATGCACAAACTTTATCTTTGCTTAAACAGCATGAGTCTATCGATGCCGTTGAGATTGTGAGGAGAAGGAGATTTGCATTGGAAATGTGATGGAAATCGGGCAGTGGCAACAGTGAGTGTAACAATGAGTGACAACACATACTGTAAGGCGCCTGCATACAATCATACACAGATAGTGAGGCCAGCCTAAGATACACAATCTGTGATTTGCAGTGTATATTGTCAGACTCACTGACGGGATAAAAAAATGATGGATAGAAAGAGTGACTTTTGTGAGAGGTGCCAATTTTCTTTCCTTTTCTAGCTTGATGCTATCTTTAAATGATCATGGGGACAGGTGTTTACATACACACTCCTTCAGCCGTCACCAGAGTCTGACAGAAGCTTTCACCTGGAGCATATCAGCAGGAAGTGAGCACCTGTGGTATATCACCCTGCAAAAGCAACCCTAATCCAATCTCAACGCTCAATGCCCCCTGTGCTCCTCAACCTCTGGTCAGTACTGAGCTGGTCGCTCTGTTGACACTAAGCATTGATACATAAACATACTGGATCCACTGGAGGAATCATTCAGTCAGATTATAACATTGGGAGCGTATGTCCATGAACATGTTGCCGCTGGCGTAACGAGCTCTAAGATTTAAGGGTTTGGGCTGTGGAAAATCCCAAAGAAGTTCAGGAAGGCATGTAGGGAGCTAATCATGTTTTATGTAAAATGACTGTTTAGTCATTCCAGAATAAAATGGCTCATGGCATAAACTAACAATCCATGGAAATGTAAAGGTTATCCTCAAGCATATACTCACATCTCCTGCTAATAGAGCTCCATTGGCATCAGCCATGTTCATGTAGTTGTTGTTATTCCCAAACTGTAACAGATAAAAAAGAATGCATTAGTTATTTCAGTTGCCATCTCCTCTCACTCTCTAATTCACTGTAGTCTAATTGTGCAGTCACCATATAAGAATGAAATTTGCATTATGCACAAAATAGTAGGGGTGGGAGTTTAATTCTAAAATAATTGATTCTTTGATCCTGAGGAGTGGGGATCGGAGATTTAATCATTTTAAAGGGATCATGAACTGAGAAATCAAAATGTCCTCAATCATTTGACATATAAGAGGTCTTTGCATTATAAAAACATTCTGTAAGTTTCAGAACTCAGATAAACTTTATTTGATGAATGTTATTTTTAATGCATTTCCAGACCACATGAGAACTTGTTCCTTTTGTTCATTTTACCCCGGATTCATTTACAAACAAGGCACAATTCAATGCAGGATTTTCAGAAAGATTGAAACTAAAAGACGAGGCAGTGCTGACTATATTGGATCCGACAGTAATGTTGCACCACACGAATGTGAGTAACTGTTTTTATTATGTGGTCACTATTGCTTTGTCTGTTATTAAAGATCGTTTAATATGTAGTGAGTATTTATGCAGTTTTTACCTAAATCACAGACGCGTCCATCTATGTAGGACATAGGCTGTCAAGCATACACAACTGTTAGCCAATCATAGCAGTAGGCGTTTCCTTCTGAGTCTACAATCCGCTACACCTATTCAAACACAGCGTTCCGATGAGAAGGGTCAAAACTCAAAACAGGACAAAAAATAGCCTATTACTTCTAATTTTTATTTCTTTTTTTTTGTATGTAGAAGTCTTGATAACATTATAACTGGACCTCAGAGAACAGTACAGAATAAAAAACAAAGGCAGTTCATAACCCCTTTAAAGAGCCAAGTCCTGACTATTTTTTTTTATGATTTGTTTGTCTTCACTTACAAAAGTCTGTGTTGCATTGGTAAATAGTACTGTTAAATATATAGTAAATTAATATAATCAAATGGAATGAAAATAAATGTAATTATTTATTGAAAAGTGCCTGGTTTATTTTTAACTATAGATATTGACTGTATTTTACTTCTTGCATGAGATATATAACTCTAAATCTAATTGGATGCTTGGTCGAAATAATAATAAAAAAATATCACAAATACATAAAGTCACAATGAGAACAGATAACACAATTATTTTAAAACACAGATTTAAAAGTATGATAATAATTACTTGAATTAAAATTTCAGAATTGATTACTAATGTACCTGCACATAAATGATATCTGAAATATTTTGGAAAGCGGTACCCAAACGGTTCATTGATTAGTTCACTTCTCATGTAAATAGGTAATAATGACACAGGAAGTATCCCAGTTGCTAATTCGCCTCACATTATCTTGTACTGTAATGCATCAGTGGGACAGCTAGGTGTGGCTTGCTGTCTGTCATGCAGAGACTAACTTTGCATTACAAAAGTGGGGGAGAGTCACACAGTCGTTTTACTAATCTGAAATGCCCACACAGGCTGATGAAAGATCACAGTTTATTACAGTAGGTAAACAGAGAGCAGCTTGCAAAACAACCCACACATCCAAAGACAATAGAAAAGGTCTGAAATGTGTTAAAACTGAGGGTACATACAGTATATTCAGGTCATTTCTTTTAATATGTAAAAATACGACTGGGTGGTGGTGTGGTGTTTATTGTACAGTACATCCATGTAGTTTTCTACAGCTTCCTTTCTAAATGGAGCTCTTTTCTTTATTCTGATCCTTTATTCTATATGTACCCCTCTAAATCAAACGTGATGGCAAATTGTTGAAATGGCAGGCATCCTATCTTTTCTTCTGAGACACAAACACACTGAAAGGTAGGAACAATGGAAAACTAAATGAGGAATTATGGGTTAGCAGCTGGAGGGCCAGCACAGAGGGCCCTCTATAACCAGACAAATCATGCATACACACACACACACATGTGAGGACCAAGCACACACACAAACATCAACCACAACAGCCTCAAGGCCACGAATCAACGGCGCATCCAACAGCAAGCTTTTGTCTGTTTAAAACAAAGTGATTCCTTCAGATGGTACACAACCAGAAGAGTTGGAATAAGAGGGAAAAGGGGCTTTCCTATCTTATTGTGGAGGGCAAACAATTGCAGGAACAAATTAAGATCAGAGCAAAATGAGAAGAGCATTAATTTATTTTTCCCTTGCTTTGTTCCCTCTCTCCCCCTCATTTTTTTGTCTGAGTGGTTAGTATGCGAATGTAATTACCGAAGGAACTGTAGCTAATCAACTGCGGGTGGGGGGGGGTGGGCAGAAAAAGAACGAGCTAATATGTTAAAAGTCTAACCAGCACATATACACGTATTCCAGTGCACAATGCAAACACACACACACACACAGGCTTGCAGCAGCTGCAGGACTTGAAGAGCAGGTGTTTTGGGCTGAGGAGGCCTTTTGGAGCTCTCACCTGGTGCATCTACACTAAAGAGGAACACCACGCTGCCTCGCACAATACAGCACCATAATGTCAGCGGCATAATGTCGCTCTAAAAATAGAAACCCTGAAAAATGACCATTTTTCCATACAGTGTTTGTTTTGCTCTGTTTTGTTGTTATTAAACGTTCTTCTGACCATATCAGTGAGAGTCTGCTGGCGGTGGTCCAGTCTTCTATTGTTCTCCCCCCTTAGGTCACATTCAGTCCTAGCCATTTAAATACATGATGGTGAATTGGTGTTGCTTGAGAGTAGCATGAGAGAAGCAAATGCTTTCTGCTTTTTAGCATGTGTCTCTGTAGAGGAAAATGAGTTTTAGGAGCAATCAATGGGGAGAGAGAGACAGATAGAGGTCTTTGACTAAACATCTCATTAAAAGAAAATAATTACCCCTCACCACACACTCCAAAAAAATAAAGAATTAAAAAAAATACAACCGAAAAGTAATAAAGCCACTCAATATAACTGCAGCACTGTTTAGAGTCAAAATGGAATTTTCAAATAAAAGTGGTATTTTTTTGGAAAAATTAATCAATGCATTTTATTCTAACGAATAAAGGGTTTGTCTTCATAATCCTTAAATCAAAATAGAATAATTTGGTCATTCTTTGAAATAAGTTTCTGTTTCTGCTTATATCACTTAGCCCACTCAGGCTATCGGATAATGTTAATCAACACTCTTAAAAAGGGGGATTTCACAGAGATGCTATTTTTTTTAAGAACCTTTATTTTAAGAGTAAATAACCAAATATCATTTGCATTGTTTTAACTCATATTCGGTCTTGTTTTATTCTGGTATAGAACATACTTGTATGATCCAATCGATTCCACCACACACTTTTTCATCATTAAATATCCAGTTTCACTCTGAAATAAGTTACATTACAGAAAATGGGTTACGAACGGCAAATAATATTGACTTTATCAATGAAATTTGAAAAAGATCACTTTTTGAGAAAGTTAAAAATGAAGAAAGACAGGGAGATGAATGGAGTGTGTGTGAGAGAGATCTATCAAATCAGAGACGGAGAGAACACAAGGTGGATTCTGAGAATATGGAAAAAAGTTCATGCCTCATTTCATCACTAATGTGGGTCTACATAATACAAACGGCAAGGGGAAAGAAGTGTGTGTGTGTGTGTGTGTGTGTGTGTGTGTGTGTACACACAGGCTTTAAGTTATTCATTCACACCATCAGCATTCACTCTGTTTTAAATCCCATTACCTGCCTCTCTGCCTCGCATCACTGACACATGCAGATGTACAACTCATGAATATTAATTAAACAAACATTACTCTCAAACGGATAACACAGAAGGACAAGAAGTGCTGCTTTATCACCTCTCACTTGTCAGCTGTACATTTAACAACTAATGCCGATTCACAGAAATATAATAACAAGAGCTTTTAGAAAACAGAAGTTAGTGTGAATAGAAACAGACACAGGGGGTGTTGTTGTCGCTCTTGGCTCTCTTCAGTGAGAGAGCAGGCCCTCTCATGTTCATGGCAGGGTGGGATTGAGCCAGATGCCAAATGAGATTAGCCGTGATGGGAGGATGAGACAAACTGAAAGAATGAAAGAGAGAATGCTGTAAATGGGTCAGATCAGACAATGGAGCCTCTGTAATTAACAAGATGAGAGCAATGCAAACGCTACCTCTGCCTCGTTAGTGAACAGTAACAAGCTCAGGACACGCCCCTGTTAGGGATAAGTTACAATAGATGACTAGTGAACTATTCATTCAACAACCAAATAGTCGATTAATTATAGGGCTGGGCGATATAGCTAAAAAATGTATCAACGATATAATGTTTCATATCGTTCGGTATCGATAATTATTGACATTTTTTTATAACCTTTTTTAAAACAAAAACCAATAGAAATGTTTTTTTTTTTATTTAACCACTGTATTTATAATTAACACAATTTATTGAGACACACAACAAATATTTTTTGTTTTAACAATCAAACAATAAAAATTAAACAAATATCTAATTTCTAATGTTTTATATGCAGATTAAATAGGTCTTTATTGTATAGGTCTAATTGTCTCCCGAGGCCACAGGAGGGTGCAATGAGCAAAATAATGCAGCGCATTTAAATTGTCAATGCAAGTAACTCTATAAAAACGTGCATTACGTCTAAATTAACTCGTAAAAATCAAATATAATTTCGTAAATTGCATAAACAATTATGAACAAAACAGCATCATGTATTTATGCATTAATCAAGATCTTCTCCGCATTGAGCTTCTATATTTCTCTAATATTTTGAATGAATAATGCAGCAGCGGCGCGTCTCGACTATTCATTCATATTCATACTAGACTAACAAAACATTAAAATGCAACAACGGCACTTAGCCTACATCATCACTGCATCTTGCGCGCCACTGATGATGCTCCCTGATGCACACCTAAGATTCAAATGCAAATGTTTAATTTAAATTAGACTAATATTCTTTCTTTATTCACAATCTCCTCATCACAGGCAGGCACAGCACTCATTTCAGCATGTGTTTGTGTTTGCTGTCTGCGTCACTCATAGCACTAGGGTTGTGACGGTGAGGAAATTTTCCCAGCGGTTAATCGAGGTGTGACAACACCGGTAATACCGGTATCACCGTGGGGGCGGGGCGTTCCCTCTTTTCCTCACTTTCCTTCGCTTTTAAATAGCTTGTAAAAGCGGCGTGCGCATTTTACTTTCACTTTCAAATAGCGGCAATTCGGCGTAAAGCAATTGTTAGTTTTTAGTTCGTTTGAATTTTCCCCCTTTTCCTCGCTTTCCGTCGCTTTTAAATAGGTTAAAAGCGCCGTGCTCATTTTACTTTCACTTTTGAATTAGCGGCAATTAGGCGTCAATTGCTTGAATGCAACAACAAAATACAACGTCAAACTCACTTAAGCCTATATATAAAACATAGAACTTTTATTAACAAAACAAATAAAAATACACCATGCTATAGGGCAAGCTATGCCTAATATAAAATAAC
>NW_015549559.1:1332752-1334381 GCF_001515605.1 Sinocyclocheilus anshuiensis | reverse complement strand
GTTCAGTTTTAATTGTAGTGTCTGTTCTTTTACTGAACTAAATGATTTTTATTTCTATAAAAAAATCAAAACGACGGTGGGGGTCGGTGACGCGGTGGGCAAGTGACTTAACCGGTGTTGCGGCTTAACACCGGTATCACCGTCAGCACCGTCTATCGCGGCAAGCCTACATAACACGTGCCTATATCGTGCGCTATATCGAACATTTTTTCTATCTATATCGAAGAAGGTGTACCGTCGATAAATATCGATGCCGTTTTATCGCCCAGGCCTAATTAATTACATCAAGTTTTAGTTTTTTTTTCTCAGACAATCTTTTATGAATGTTGCTGGTATATGCAGAAAAATGTGAGGCTTCACTTGTATGAAGCTCCTGACTGATTTTGGACACCAGCATCCATACTGAGCCGGCTTTCATAACCTGAGTGTTTGTATATTCTTATGCAAGTGTTTCCAGAGGGAAATAAGATATTATTACAACAGAGTGAATTCAATCACCCCGGGGGAAAAAACAATATTACAGAACTTAGATCCGACACAACCCAAACACAGTCCACTTGAGAAGAATGTGACCATGACCAACAAACAACCTGTTTGAAGAATTACTGAGGTCACATGGTCATTATCTACGAATGGGAGAATTGAACAAAAGTACTGCAGTGTGATGCATATTCGAGTTTACTTTATTATAAAAATATAACAATTTGAGAAAGGAATTATCTTTGGTATTTTAAGGGAGACAGTAAATCTCAGCCTCTAAGATGGTGTGAATAACAAACAATTTAAGCGGTACACACACAAACTTAAAACGACATAAGTACACACAGTTCAGGGAGGTAAATGTGTAAACTGACATCTTTGTCCAGCAGGCCCACACAAAGAGCCTAAAGCTGGGCTGTTCTGATCCGCAGGAGAAATCGATCACTAAAAGTCAGTTTAAAGCTAAAATCATTACATGAAAGCACTGCACACAGAGAGAATACAATCACACTGACAGAGACTCTCTTTAGACAGTCACCTCTTCCTCTCATCTCTCTCTTTCATGCTCTCGCTCCCTCTCTCCCTCATTTTCCTTCTCACTTATGTGCTTTGTTATTCTGCATTCTGCTATACCCCAGTTCATTTAAAAACAAGTACATCTGAAATGTATTGCTGTAGAAGCTGGCCTTTTACAAACATATCAGGAAGAGAGATAAACCGAAGATCTGGACTAGTGCACCGTTGCCAAAAGAGCTACAAGTGGCAACAACGAAATCTGAGAGCTACTGGAGATTTTTCCCACCAGATGAGATATGAAATGGATCCATATACAAGTCCTTGTGTTTTCATCCACTGAGCTTTCAGTAAAACAGGCATTATACCCCTGTAATGCATAAAGAGGGAGGACTGAATGCAAATTAAAAGGAGTAAATTTAACATTGAAAAACATGGGTTGACTATACACTGTAAAAAATGTTCACCCCTTTCAACTTAAAAACGTAAGTTTTGTGGCTGCCTTAAAATGTTAAGTTAAATCAACTTAAAAGTACAAGTCATTTCAACTCACTAATTTAAATCTTGCCTAGTGCTGAATTGTTTTATTGAAGTTCATTTGACTTTACAATATTTGCTGTTTCAACTTAAGTTCAA
>NW_015549559.1:1332015-1332632 GCF_001515605.1 Sinocyclocheilus anshuiensis | reverse complement strand
CTGGTTTAAAGTTTCCCTATGCTGCTTTTGTGAGTAATAGGAATGTAACAATGTACTCAAAGTCGGTTGAAAATCGATGCAAATATGTGCTGCAAGTTGATTGAGACGTTAAACAAATCAAGATATGCGTTTTAAACACCAAGGGCTGCTGAAACTGTATACTGTGACCGCGCTTTACAAGCACTATAGCAGCAAACATTTCGCCAAGTTAATAAATAGTAGCAAACATGATGGTGGCAGTGGCAGGGTAGATTTTTGATGAGGTGTGAGAGAGGTTTGGCTTTCTGACGACAATAAATGTAAGCGATGAGGTGGCAACAGACAAAACAAAAACTGTGTAAATACACATACGATGTCATAAAGGGTTTGTTCAACCAAAAATTTAAATTTTTTCAATTCTGTCATCAATTACTCACCCTCATATAATTTCAAACCCTTAAGACCTTTGTTCATCTTCAGAACACAAATTAGGATATTTTTGATGATATTCGAGAGCTTTCTGACCCTCCATTGGCAGCAACGCAACTAAAACATTCAAGGTCCAGAACGGTAGAAAGACATCATTAAAGTAATCCATGTGACTCCTGTGGTTTAACCTCAATTTTATGAAGCAACAC
>NW_015549559.1:1323069-1330476 GCF_001515605.1 Sinocyclocheilus anshuiensis | reverse complement strand
GGCAATCTCATTGGCTGGCGCTCACCTATTATCGTCCCTGTTTTGATTTCAGCAAATCAGTTCGAGCGAACGCACACAACCTGATTAATATTCATGAATCCAGTAGCTCATTAATCCTTGGTGCGTTTTATATTGTTCTTATTAGTAGAATTCGTATCATTATTATCTAATCAGTATTTTTGTTAGTTTTTCCCCAATTTTTTTTTTTTTTTTTTTTACATAAACACTGAATGACCAAAAAAGCACCACCACCAGTCCGAAGTTCAGTTAAAATGAGAATAAAATGCATTCATACATGGTTATCAAGTTTTAATTCTAATTACAAAAGTTCTATCATTAAATAATATTGATTATCATATTATAATGCTTGACTGACTGATGTTAAGAGTGTACTTTCAGATATTTATAAAACTGTGCCATTTTACAAACAAATATATATATATCAGTCTGGCGAGTAAACAAAAAAATTTACTAGCCAATGGTGATTCAATTGCCGAGGTGTTCGTAGAGGGCTGTGTATATAATTTTAATGCTATAGCCTTTGTGTATATATTTAAAGATGTGCATCTTTAAGCATGACATTTGAAATTAAGTGGCAACACTTTAAAATAAGAGTCCATTTGTAGGATTAAGATTAATGAAAGCTGTGTAAGTATTGTTCCTTGTTAGAGGGTGTTCATTTCAACATTTACTATTACTATTATTATTTTTTTTACTACTACTACTAGTATGGTTCAGTACTGTTTTCGTTAATAAAGCACTATTTTAGTTTTTGTTCAGTATCAATTTTAAAACAATCGGTTAATTAATCGGTATCGGCCAGTGTGGTCCAACCTAGCTATCAGTATCGGCAAAATCCACTATCGGTCGACCTCTATTACAAAACACTCAAAGTAGTTTTAGTAGTAGAAATTATTATTATTATTATTATTATTATTATGATTATTAGATTAAATGATAATGCAACATGTCCTATTTGAACACACATCTTCATGGTAAAACATGCCATACAATACAAGTTGTCACATAAGAGTACACCAGGGAACGTCACCTCCTGCCACCCTAGCATCTGTTTCTACTGTGTAACAGAGCCGGACGTACCATGGAGAATGCATTAATCTGAGGTATTTAGATAAGACAAAACGGTCCTGTTTTGTCTTGTCTAAATACTTCCGATTAATGACAACCTCTGTAACTTCCTGTGCTGGAGTCATAGGTCAGTTATTCTAGTTCAATCCTTACAGAAAACCTTTAAAGAAAGCCCTGACTAGCTGAAGCTTCATCTTTGATCTTGATTGGCAAAGCACTGGCTCTGTGCCACAGAAAAGCTATAGCTGGATATAGCTTCAGAGATTTTCACAATAGAACTGAACATCCAGTTACACACTCACTCACGTGCACACACACACACACAATGCCCCCACATATGGAAGTGAACACAAGCTGGCCCCCACATATGCTGGCTTGCACCTAATTTTATTTAAGGTTTTTGGAAGGTTTAAAACCTTCCAAAAACCTTAATTTTTAAAATGTTTTACAAATTTTAATTTTAATTTTAATTTTATTTAAGGTTTTTATTTTATTTTGGTTTTGTTACCAACAAGCCCTGTTCAATAAAAAAAATTATGCAATAAAAAGTTTACCCTATAAAAAATGTTAAATGCATTTTCATATTACCAAGACACTCTCTGTGCAACTTCCAAAGAAGCATTTTCTATTGTATTCATCATTTCCGTGACTAATTTCTCCAAGTGTGTATATTTAGCCGTTACATACTGTACATTTCCTTTATTGCTGTTTGGATACATCTGCAGTGTGTTCTGCCTGCCAGTTGTTCAGACTTTGTAAATCTGTGAAACACAAACTGTTAAGAGCGGCTCATACATCAGCTTATTATTCTAGCGAATACTCCACCATATTAAACAAATGGATCAGCCCACAGCTGCAGAGAGAAGCCTGCGTAAGGGGCCAGAGGTTATTGTCTAATTTAAATCTTGGCTGTATTCCCGGGCCAGTGCCACATTCCAATTTGTGGCTGTGTAGCCTGGCGCCACTGACAGGAGTCCTTCTGAAAACACAGTTATGGCCGCCCTCCAGAAATGTGTCGAGAAACAAAGCAATCAACAGGTTGTGGAAGATTAACAATGTGGTTGATATAAATTAGCCTGAATAATGAAAACGGTTTATAGGTTTTGTGCCACACAGACCGCTTACACCTATTGTGTGTTCACACACAGCTGTATGGAAAGAGAGGTCTTGCTCACATGTGAAAGCCAAACAGTGCTCCAGGCTTCATGCTAAATAATAGAAAAAATATGAAAAAACGAACCACTAGAGGCATTCAAGTGAATCAATAGGCATCCCATATCGAGCAATGTTTACACCTGAACTGTCATCTTTATCATTGCATTTTCAAAGGAGGGCTAAGATTGCGATGGCAGCAGTACAGAGATTACAATTCCTAATCTTCTCTATTCACTTCTGGTCATTATGGTGACACTCTGAGAGCCCAGGAACAAAAGAGCTATAAGGATTCGCACATATATGCCATAAAATTATTTCACTCTCGAAGAAAGGGTGACAGTACAGAGATCAAAGAGAATTACTGAAACTGTGCCACATCGTTAAAAGGGTTTCATGCAGTGTGGATGGAGAGAACATATCTTCAGCAACAAATAAGTTTTTAAGAGAACAGAAGAGACAGTGGAAATTATCCTGTGAGTGATTCTGGCACTACAACAACAACAAACAAGAAACTAAATTAGAGGAATCAATGTACATGTCAATCACACAATGTACAAGACACAATGTACACTTTTTAAATGCACCCTATGGTAAAATCAAATACTAAACTTAAATAATTCAACCATATTGCTTAAAAAATAATAAAATAGCTGACAAAATGTCTGTGTCCATTATGCACTGGGGTCCAGAAAACTGTACAGTCTTTCACCGCAAGGTCATCATGCAATTTTATCCCATTTTACGGTGAAAAGTCTGAAAAGGGGGTCAATAACAGATCCTATATTTGAGTCTCTTGACCTCTGTTACAGGCCAAATGGGAGAACTGCTATACTAAAATAACAGATTGGCCAAAGCGCACAAAACATTCCACAGGTTGACCATCATCCACAGCACATGTAGACACTGTCCACCTCCATCTGTCTTCATTAGGTCAGTGTTTGACCCATTTGTCTGCATCTGAAGAGGTCTTCTGGGACCTTCTGTGTACTCCTAACACTGTTAGTGTGGATATTTTGAAAGCAGTAACCTCAAAATAGCACAGCCAGCCAATTTACGGCAACAGCACGACCGGTGAAGACAATGGCAAGAGGCTAATCTCAGCCTAAGAGCAAAGAGATGAATGCATCTGAGGATGGTGGGAAACGAGAGATAGACTGCTTCCATACTTTCTCTTGGGTGATGAAGAGATGTTATTGATAAAAAAAAAAAACATGATGAAAACAAATTCATTAATTTACACAAAAGAGATCAATGCTAGTTTTCTGACTGGTCCCAAACCCAGACGTCAGATTTTCAGGACAGATAATGACTAGTCAATCACAAGATTCGTTACAATTATTAGTCCTGAACTAATGTCCAGAGGAAAAAAAAACTGGCCTAAAAGAAACAATTTTAGAGGGACTTAGCAGAGATAAACATGTAAAACATTTTGATTTAAAAGGATAATGCAGGAGGATACTCTTATTTGTGAAGTACAAATTCCAATTCCAAACAGTTTGAATATCTTTCCTCCTTCTTGTACTGCACATCCACACTTAAAACCTCCAAACTGACCACAGCAGAGATGAAGACAGTTTTATTTTCATTCACGTCTCCCACTCATTTTCAACCATTCCAATTAAAATCAGAGTGACTGATTGAGAATAATCGTAGCCAGAGGCATGACGTTTAAACACTGGCAGACTCGCTGTCAGTGTGGACTTGTCATGTACAAAAAAGCATGTTTAAAGCATAATTGAGGCCAGATGGCTGAATCTGGTGCCAAGACAGACAGGCAGTCCATATGCATGGCCACAGAGTATCAGTATGACTGTAATCAAAAATCGCACAAGTGTCTGTCAGACAAGTCTTTTCACTCAGTGTGCTATTTTTTTAAATCTGCAGACAACATTCAGTGCACCCTCAAGGTCTGCTGCGGTAGTGCAACAGAAGCCTTCAATTGGCACTACGTGGCAATACACAGTCCTTCACTTCAGTAACATGCTCTCTGTACGTGCACATGAGAGCACTCCGCTCCTTTCCTTGGCTAAATGATGAAAGTAGTCTTTTTGTGAGTGTTCTACAATGCTGGTGGACCGGTCTGTCGGTTAGTCCAGGGGTTTTCAAAGAGGGATCCAGAGACCCCCCAGGAGGACAGGGTCCGCTGAAAATTTTAAAGAAAAATTATGTTTGGTGTAGTCAAAGTTAATTGTAAACTGGAACCACATTTATCGTGAAAAGTGTTATACAAACACATTTTAGATTCATTAAAAATGATTTCGCTGATTTATGAATCTAACATCTCATCATGCTGTTTTTCACATATAAATAGGTTTTTGTGCATCAAACGTTTATTACAAATGAACCCCATAATGACGTTCTAAAAACAGCACATAAAAACAACTGAAAACTGAAAAAATAACTGATGAAACAGAAGACTGATCAAGTTACACAGTAATTTCCCATAAAGTGTCAAAAATGAACACTTTATTGGCTGACCACAAATATGTTGGATGCCAAATATCTTGGTCTGCCAAATCACTGAATTATGACTGACAGTGAAGCACAACATTAAGCATCCCTTCGTATTACTCCGTGAAAAGAAAAATATTCTAAACGGCCTCGTAAAATCTGAATAGTCCACGTAATCCCATCTCGGTAATTCTGTAGTGAAAACTCTGGCATCATTTCAGTAAACTTTTCTGCCAGTAACAGCAATCCCTGCATTAATCTCTCTCATCAAATCGACAGGACCGGCAGAACATCTGGAACAGCGCCTCTGCCATCACACTTTATGAATTATATAGAAATAGGATATAACATTGTGCACGCGGTCCAAAACATACAGGCAATGCTCTGGGGCCTAATTTATCATTGTTATTCAAGTGCTTGCTCACCTCACACTTAAAACAAAATCCTTCTAGATTCTAATTAAGCTCTAAGGTACCTCCCAAGGGCTCTACTTTGGCAAAGAAAAGCACTTTGATTTATGTAGCACTTTGTTGTTAGCGCTTCAGGCCTGCCTGTTGCGAACACACTGATAAATATGAGCATAGAGCAATTACTCATATTTGTTAATTAACTCCCGCTAACAATGTTTTCCTCCACAATGTAATGAAAACACAGCAGATTGAACACAAATATGCCCCATTATTTCATGTCTCCACCTACATGCAATTAAGATGAAAATAATTTGCTGCCACAGAGCCCTCGCTGTGAGGGGAAACTTCCACGGCATACCAAATAAAAGCCGTTTACCCAGCACAAGCAGCAATCACATGTAACTGATAGGCTTTAAATGCTGTAATTAGCTCTCAACCTTGTGGCTGTCCAACTGCATCCCACTAATGTGCGAACACATGCACTTGTGAATTACTTCAAATATCACAGCTCTCCTCTGCAGCCCTTTAGCCTCAGTTAGACAGGGGCCAGACGCTCTCTAGCTCTCTCTCGAATAAAGAGAAGATAGCGTAGCGATCATTTTGAGGAACGCCGTACAAGTAGATTGTATCCCTTAGCACCACTGGATTGAAAACAAAGATGTTAAACACAGAGGTCTCACATGCCAAGGCAGTGAAAACCTATATGCTAAATCAGATCCCTATATGAACACAACACTGCCTGTCATTTACACAGAGCAAGCAGCACAGAATGTTTCTATACTGAAGAGACATTGTTTATATGCTCAACCCACAAAGATTACATGGATAACAATTAACTCTCTCACTACTGGCACAGAACAAAATGGCTATTCAAACCAGGGGACATCAAACACCTTGGACTCCACCGCAACGCTTAATTAGTAGGGCTGGGTAAAAAATATCGATATCTCGATATTAATCGATTCTCATTTTTACTGAACGATATCGATTCTTAAATCCCAAGAGTCGATTAGTCTAGCCTGTTTTCAGTTAATGGACAGAACGTTGAAGGGCACTTCCCATCCAATATATAGTAATAAGTAGTGGTCGACCGATATATCGGCGTGGCCGATATATCGGCCGATATTTAACATTTTTCATATATCGGCATCGGCCGATAAGTTTTTCTGTTTGGCCGATGCGTTCGAGGAGGGACTTTTATTTTGACAGTGTGATGGACTTTTATTTTGAAAGCGCTGAGAGCGGCACCGCCTGAACACACAGTGCTCACATTCTCCCTCTTGTTCGCTGTCGTCGTTAACAGTTCTGTCTAATACGGATAGAAGTCTGTCTAATAATCAGATAGAACAGTTAAACAAAGGAATTAAAATGTATACAAAGTATTATATTATTAGTAATAGAAAGGCAAACATTATAATACTTTCTCGTTTGCTGTAAGCATTCAGCAAATATGCATTTGTATCATTTAAACAAATCTTAGAATGAATAATGAACATTTAATTTCACAAACCTTGCAAACTTAGTCAAATCCAGCTGTGAGATCTTGTGAAGGGTGCATTTGTATCCTGCATGATCACGTGTTCTCTGTGTGATGGTCGGTCCGTGCGAATTGAATGCTGACATGAGGAGAGTTCAGCTTCACTGGAGAGATGCGCGTTCGACAAACTTTAAACTCGTGATTTCAAATTATGCTGCGCTTTATGCATTTGCCAACTGTCATATTCATGTCATTTTCACTGTGTGCTGTATGTAAAATGAGTGTTACCTTGGCTTTATTTGAAAAAAATATGATTCCCAATGCACGTCGTTAACAGTTCTGTCTAATACGGATAGAAGTCTGTCTAATAATCAGATAGAACGGTTAAACAAAGGAATTAAAATGTATACAAAGTATTATATTATTAGTAATAGAAAGGCAAACATTATAATACTTTCTCGTTTGCTGTAAGCATTCAGCAAATATGCATTTGTATCATTTAAACAAATCTTATGCTTTTCAAGATATCGGCATCGGCTGTCAAAAAACACATATCGGTCGACCACTAGTAATAAGCATTGTGATTTGGTACTTTAAATATGAAACAAAGTCTCAGATTTAAACATTTTTCCATTGTATTGCAGTATCCAAACAATAAATGCCGTTTTGGCGCTGTTTAATGTGGAGTGACGGATCGCTGTGCGGCAGCGCGAGGCGCACGTGAACTGATCATCTCCTCCACATTACTACCAGTTTCAGCACAAAATAAACATGACTAAACATCCGAAGGTAAGTTAAAAGAAAGAGTACAACTTTACAATCCGT
>NW_015549559.1:1321266-1322708 GCF_001515605.1 Sinocyclocheilus anshuiensis | reverse complement strand
TTTCAGCCGCGCAAAGACGTCAATATAACGGCTTGTAAACAATGTCACGTAACATCACATTTACCTCGTAAAAAAAACGTATTTGGTGACCATGAACTCATTAGTCAGATAGAAAAATAAACTGTAGAGAGGGGCATTTTGCTAAATATATGCACCATATAACATGGTATATAACATACAACATTTATGTTTGAATAACTCCAGGTTTTTATGACAGCCACCATTATGTTTATATTAGGGGTGCTCCGATTGATCGGCTACTGATCACAATCGGCCGATAATCGCTTTGGGATGATTGATCGGCGGTCTCTAAAAAGGTCGATCTCATAAAACCGATCTCAAGCTGATGACGCGCCTGCCGTCACGCAAGAGGTTTGGCATGACATGCAGCGGTGCCGTCTCAGTCTCTGTCCGGCGCGGGTGAAATATGTTGACGATTTGGCATGATCTTGGATTATTTGGTTCTTCGAACCAAATAAGTCCTGGACTTGCTGTCATAACAACAGGTCCATAAACTTAAACCTGCTCGGGAGCAGGCTTATTTCATGTAAACAGGATTAGATTGTAGGGGTGCTCCGATTGATTGGCTACCGATCACAATCGGCCGATAATCGCTTTGGGATGATTGATCGGCGGTCTCTAAAAAGGTCGATCTCATAAAACCGATCTCAAGCTGATGACGCGAAAGGTTTGGCATGTTTGACAGGTTTGGCATGACATGCAGCGGCGCCGTCTCAGTCTCTGTCCGGCGCGGGTGAAATAATTATAATGCTTTAGGTGAGGTATAATTCATATTTCTTAATTAAATAAAGTAATTTGAAAAAGTTTCTGTGAGACATAATTTCACAAACAGCGTGAATCACCGCGCGCGCTCTCTTTCTCTCTCAAAATGCAAATGGCTTCAAATCACATCGCGTCTGCACTATAAGTGAGCTGCACAGTTGACACAGGAATTGTCACTTGCACTATCGAGGCAGTGTCGCATCGTCACTAAAGTTTATAAATTACATTTTTTTCTTTTTAATTCTTGCCTGTGTTTAAACCATTCAACGCTCGCGTGCTCTCCTGGAGACCGTGCACTCATGCACACTCGCAGCGCACACACATAACGCCAGGTTCACATTACTTTGTTTGCAGTGCGTATGTGGTGCGTACTTTTTCCGCGCTCATGTTAACGGATTAAAACGTTCACACTGCACACACGATTGCGGTCTGGCAGTGCGTTTAGGAGCGGTGCGTCTGCAGCAGTGCAGAGATCGTTTCCGCACCGAGTCTATTTTTGCTGCGCCTCACGCGTTCATTTTCAAAAATGAAATTCAGGCCCTGAATAAATGTCTAAAAATCTTGATTGGATCATCACTATAAATAATTCTAAATGATAAAAAGAAGGCTTTAAAACGATCGGTATCGGTGATCGGATCGGCAGATACTGCTTTCTGTGA
>NW_015549559.1:1316899-1317401 GCF_001515605.1 Sinocyclocheilus anshuiensis | reverse complement strand
TTAAAATTTTAAAAGCCGTATCCTGTCTCATGTAATCGCTCAATCAGTGTTTCAGCCCCGCAAAGACATCAATATAACGGCTTGTAAACAGTGTCACGTAACGTCACATTTAACGTTACCTCAGAAAAAAACATATTTGGTGACCATGAACTCATTAGTCAGATAGAAAAATAAACTGTAGAGAGGGGAAATATATGCAATATATGCACCATATAACATGGTATATAACATACAACATTTATGTTTGAATAACTCCAGACAGCCACCACAGCCACCATTATGTTTATATTAGGGGTGCTCCGATTGATCGGCTACTGATCACAATCGGCCGATAATCGCTTTGGGATGATTGATCGGCGGTCTCTAAAAAGGTCGATCTCATAAAACCGATCTCAAGCTGATGACGCGCCTGCCGTCACGCAAGAGGTTTGGCATGACATGCAGCGGTGCCGTCTCAGTCTCTGTCCGGCGCGGGTGAAATAATTATAATGCTTGAGGTTAG
>NW_015549559.1:1315805-1316778 GCF_001515605.1 Sinocyclocheilus anshuiensis | reverse complement strand
CACAGGAAATGTCACCTGCACAATCGAGGCAGTTTCACATCGTCACTAAAATGTATAAATTGCATTTCTTTTTAATTCTTGCCAGTGTTTAACCATTCAGCACTCGCGCGCTCTCCTGCAGACCGTGCGCTCATGCACACTCGCAGTGCACACACATAACGCCAGGTTCACATTACTTTGTTTGCAGTGCGTATGTGGTGCGTACTTTTTCCGCGCTCATGTTAACGGATTAAAACGTTCACACTGCACACACGATTGCGGTCTGGCAGTGCGTTTAGGAGCGGTGCGTCTGCAGCAGTGCAGAGATCGTTTCCGCACCGAGTCTATTTTTGCTGCGCCTCACGTGCTGAATTAAAGTAACAGCGCATTGTTTGCGGTAAATATGATCATGCATTGACACAAAAATGTAGTAATTACACCATAAATGCATATAATTAAAGTCTGCTGTGTTTCACAGTCAACACATAGGCTATGGCTTTTTGGCTAGGTTTAAAGGAAAAGAGCACTTTTAGATAAGCAAGGCAATAATTTTAAAGTTCCCTAAAGTTCTTAATTAAAGTTCTTTATGAACCGCAGGATTGCTTGTAATAAATATTTAAAAGTACCAACTGACTCTCATGTATATTTTACAGCATTAGTTGAGAGATTTTTTTTCCTTGAGAAAATTTGGCATATACTGTACCTGATATATATCCAAAATAATCGATATTGAATCGAATCAAATTGGTAATCGAATCGAAAGCTTGTGAATGAGAATAGAATCGAATCGTGAAATTTGTGTCAAAACTAGGGGTGCAATGGTTCAACTTACTCACGGTTCGGTTTGTATCGCGGTTTTAGAGTCACGGTTTCGGTACGGTTCGGTATGTGCTATGTTTAGGGAAAAACTATACTGTCAAAGAAAATAAGAATAATCTATCTAACTACAAGCAACAGCACAAATAAATACAATAGAGTAAAGATACAAATAAAA
>NW_015549559.1:1314240-1315784 GCF_001515605.1 Sinocyclocheilus anshuiensis | reverse complement strand
AATAAACAGTGCTTTTCAGTTTTTTTAGGTAGGTCTAACATAGTTATTTAGGTACAGAAATTGAATAAATCAAATGTAAAATAATATTGCATATTTGACTGTATAAATTAAAGATTAATCCTTATTAAAGTTACAAAAGTTATTCAATCAAGAGCAGTGAGAGATTTCTGTGTTGTTGCTGTTTGATTAACACTAAGAAAGTGCTGTCACTTTAAGAGAACGCACTGTACGTACAGCCGACTATGTCTGCTAGGATACTCACCAAGACGGGCATTTTGACAATTTTTGTGTGAATTTGTCCATTCAAACACAATACTTCACAGAGAGCTTAATATTTGCGCACGCTCTGAGACGAGGGTTCACGCGCTTCGGATGAGTGACCACACAGATCTTCTCACTGCGCGCGCGAGTTCACGTCTTCTGGCTCTTTAATATTTAAACTGGCAAGGCTTAAATGAGTTTAGTTTAAACACAGATAGCAACGTGTGCTGTTCAGGTCTCACCTGCGCTATCAACACGTGATGACGGCATAAATGAGTTATTCCAGCATAAAGCATTCGCATTGATTAAAGAGTGACTGGTTTGTCTACGTATTGTTTTTTTTCTCTCTCATTGCTCTTGTTGTAATGTATTGGGAAGCCAGAATTTGTATCCATCATGCATTGTCAGATTTAAGTTGAACCGCGGTCCTAGTGTATGCCGAACCGTGTGTGGAGAACGGTACGGTTCGATTTTTTACCGAGAACCGTTGCACCCCTAGTCAAAACCCAGCCCTATTAATTAGTAGCGTTCAGGGCCTTCTTTTACATCCCAGTGCTTGGTGAGGCTAGTTGAGCTCAGGAGTGGACTGAGCCCATGTGTAAACAGAGCTTTGGAGATTCCAGTATCTGGGGCTCTGACATGTGGCTCAGAGGAGCATGGGGAGATGAATGCTCTCATACAAGCTTTATCAGGGTGAGTGAGAAGGGTAATGATCCTAAAACAATCTACCATTGGGGGTTTTACAGAGTGTAAGACAGACTCCATAGTGCACTGTCCAGTGGTCCAAGTGAACAGATGCTAACATTGCAGGAACATCTGGTGACCCCTATTGACTGTATGTCCATGTAAAACGCACAAAGTCATGCACTGAAGAAGAAATTAAAGGGGTCATATGACGCGATTTCAAGTTTTCCTTTCTCTTTGGAGTGTTACAAGCTGTTCGTGAATAGATAAGATCCCTAAAGTTGCAAAGACTAAAGTCTCAAACCCAAAGAGATATTCTTTATAAAAGTTAAGACTTGTCCACGCCCTCCTAAAACGCCTTGTTCAAACACGCTCCCACATGTCTACGTCACGATGTGGGAAGATTTGCATAACGTAGCCCAAATGTTCACGCAAAGAAAGAAGGCGTAACTTTATTGTTGCTGCCACCGCCATGTTGTGAAGACTCTGTGTGTTTCGTTGTGAAAGCGAAAATACTTTGTTTGGCCTTCCAAAAGAGGACACGACTAGAAATCAGTGGTTAAGTTGTATTTACAACACTGTTCCAGAACAGTTCAACC
>NW_015549559.1:1310633-1314099 GCF_001515605.1 Sinocyclocheilus anshuiensis | reverse complement strand
AATGTGTTTTTTTTTTAACCTTAAACCACATAAACACATTTTATTACACCAAATACACAAAATAATAAACCCCTTTAAAGGTGAATATTTTAATTTCTGCACAACTAGCAGCACAATGACAGTTTTCAGACAGGTTTCTTCAAACACTTCGCCCACCTGTCTTTGGTTAGATAAACTGTCAGTCATGCCTCAAACTCATGCCACTGGCTTTTATGTTGAACCACTCAACATTTACATTTACATTTACATTTAGTCATTTAGCAGAAGTCTAAGACACTAAAGTGAAAACAGCTGTGGCCGCCTTCTAATTAGCACAGCCAATAGTCTATAGCAGGGCAATTCCTCAAATCGAAACTACAGTTCGCACTTAAACGCAGGAAGGGAGCAATTAAATTACACGCGCTCCTTCTTTGCCGAGGGCAATTATTATAATTACCAGAAAGTGCAATCAAAAATACAAACGCAAACAAAAATATAACGTAGAAATAGGCAGAAAACGAAATATTCCTTCCTAGCAGCAAGTAATAATTCCAACAGCAGATCTATAAACAAGTATTATGCAGGACACTCACGTGCAGCCGTCTGTCTCTTCTGTTGACTAATCGCTTGACCCAACAACTCAACAAACGCTTTACTCAAATATTAAAAGTACTACAGAGACAAAGTGACACGTTATTTGCAAAGATTATCCATCTCCATTTACTGAGGAATGCATGCTCTGCTAGGGACATTTGTGAACTACGATCAGTTCCAATAAGCTTCAAAGGTCAGTTTTTAGAAAGCACACAGAACAGAATGAAAGTTATTATGTCAAATCAAATAAATGCGTTAACCGCTCTAAAAAAGTTAAATTAAATCCTGAGAATGTCTGTAAAAGGCTATGGGTTGCTATTATGCTATTATTCTTCTCTCTCTTAAATCTCTCCTGTGTGATGAGGCACACGCACATACAGAGCACTTCACCTGAGCCAATCAGCGTCCAGAAACATTGATCACATGATCTCCCCCGCCCTCACAGAGACGGTAGTTCAGTGCAGCAGGACACGGAGACAGACGCTTAAGTCACTACGAATTTATTCGTTTACGGACTGTTTATAGATCACCCTTTGGACGAAGTGTTGTGCGTCAATGCAAAAGTAAGTTTGCAATTGTCAATAATATGGTTGATGAGAGATTAATCCGTTCTTATAAACGAGTTATTATGCCGTGATGCACCCCAAGCTGGCAAATAGTTCTATAACTATTATTTCAATGTCATTTGTACATGTGCAAAATTAGCAGAGATTTGAAACTTAATTGAAATGCTTAACACTATGAATCATCAAGCTGATTATATTGAAAATGATCTAAAATAGTACACAGGAATCCTTACATTGGAATTCTTATTGATACAAGGCCACATTCTTCCTAAACACTGAACAAAGCACTCTTGTTGGACTACGTTTAAGTAGGGCTTCAGTTTTGTGAAACTATACATAAAAATATCAGCATGAAACAGCGGAGCTGAATGAGACGCAAATTCACTCTCTGCTGTAAACAAAGGAGCGCTGCACTTATGAACTTTAATATGCATTATACAGAGGCAAGATTAAAAGAAAAAATACCATCTAAACTTTTCTAAAGACGGCAAGTTCCCCTCAGACATACATTCATATAAACTCCTACCCCTAAATGAATCGCGATTTGTTTAGCATCTCAACCGATTTGAATCGCCACATATTTCAATCGATTTTCAACCGGCTCACGGTTAATCGTTACATTCCTATATTTAAGCATTTTTATTAGCTGTTAAATTCTGCTGTATCCTTTTGGTTCAACTCATAATACATTTTTACAACACTCCATTATATCAACTAATGAAGAGAGAGAAAGGTAAAGAGATGAGCAATAACAGTAACAGGTTGAGGTTGTATTTACCTCAGCTATAGAACAAAGGATTCATGCTAAGGATGAGAAGTGTATGACAGGAGATTAAATGTGTTAAAGGAATCAAAGTGCTCATATGTGATAAGTAAAAGTGATAAGTGAATCATCCTGTTGAACCAATTTGGTAGTGATTCATTTAAAGGCTTCATTTCCATGTATTTGTATCTGAGAAAAGCAACACTCCTAAAAGCACAACTGCATCTGTACACTGACAACAGAAGTGAACATCCATGTTTGAAATTAGATCACATTCATCTCTATTTCAGTATTCAATCATACATCACTCATTCAATCATACATCATGCACATACCAAACCTAGGATCATTGGGAAAACATGCCTGTACCTACATTTTTGCATAACTCCAAAAACATAGTTAGTGCCAGTAAACGCCAAACTTTTCACATAAATTAAGATTACCTATAGTAGATTATATCATTTCAGTTTAATAAAGACTTATTTTCATATATATTTTCATACATATGTTAAGACCTCACAACACTTTAACCATAGCGCGTGACATTTTGACGTTTGCATCACATAACCAACACCACATGTAAGGCTCTTCTGACACAGTAGCCTTGATCAGTAGCTCACCTGGTGCAGCATTGCACTTGCGATGCAAAGTGCTCGGGTCTCGTGAAACACGAGTCACAATATAAAAGAGCTCAAAGACTTGAAAAAGCTAGATAAAATGGCATGGTTGCTTCAGCTAATGCATTTTATTTCAAGTTTGCTTTTGTTAACACAGGGTTTCTAAAGTTAAATGTAAGACTTTTTAAGACTTTTTCATATAATACCATCTTATATGAAATTTAGGACCTAAACCTGTAATGGAAATACACATTTTATTACATACATACAGTATATGTAATATTTAATGTGTTTAAATATAAAAGAAAACAAAATATCATTGTTGTAATAAATTATATTTATTACTACGATATACAGTGAACTTTTAATGTCAGCAGACAATATTCCATACAAAATATCCCTGCAAAATAACTGCATCACTGAGATTTTTGGTGGAGTAAACAGTTTATTCTGAAGCAATATTTTCATCAGTGTTCTATCAGCTTTTACATACTTAAATCTGCATATTTTTATTTACCTTTACAAAGGCCTGTTTTTAACCAAATTATTACAATTTATCAATAAATTCAATATACACTATAGGGCTGCTACCAGTCAGATTAAATAATTTACACTGCAAATAACAATAATTACAACTGCAATAAATAAATGTTATGAGATTAATGTTTTAAATGCATTTATGAATTACAAATAAGAAATGTTGAAGGTGAAAATGCATACTTTTCAACATACTTCTCAACTAATCTACCAGTAAGTGGGGGTAAGTCACTTAATGAGTGAGTCATTGAGTCATTCATTCAACTGACTGAGTGTGTTATCACGCTGGTATTTTAAGGACATTCCTGGACAGCTGACTCCTGAAGTTTTTCATATTCTTCATTTTCTGTGTGGTGGGCAGATAGAAATTAATCTTTTCCAATAAGTTTAAATAGATTTTTACCTTTTAT
>NW_015549559.1:1303857-1309912 GCF_001515605.1 Sinocyclocheilus anshuiensis | reverse complement strand
GTTTTTCATATTCTTCATATTCTGTGTGGTGGTCAGATAGAAATTAATATTTTCCAATAAGTTTAAATTGATTTTTAACTTTTATGGGCATTTTACCTTTATAAAGCCATTTTTTCTAGAAGTGTGCATTATCTTTTGAGTAAAATTCTTACATTTAATCAGTGAATAAGAATAATAAGACATTTGGGCTGTTACCAAGCAAATGAAATCAGTATCAGCAAAATTCATCTTTGCAATACAGACATAAGCTGCACCTGAATTGGCATTTAGAAGTATTTACACACTGTTTAATTAATTTAACCTGCAGTTACAAATGCATAAATAATTTGATATATTAAACATAAAAAAATTGAATACTGATATTTGAAATGATTAAAAAAAAATGGAAAGATACTTTAAATGTGAAATTAAAACCGCCAGTAGGTGGCAGCAAGTCACTGTTAATGTTAAAATAAGTGAGTCATTGCGATTAATCCGAATCATTTAAACGGTTGATTCATTCAGGAACAAATCACCATCATGTTGCTCAAAGATGCAAAACAGCACTGTGGCTTTGTTTGGAATTATTTTTGCTGGCGAAATAGTGCAAAAACTGGCAATATGGTGTCTAAAACGTAAGTCTCTTAATAAAACTTCTAGTTTATTGAACTGTTGTAAAAAAAAAATCAATATTACATTTGTATATGGTAATTTTTGGAGAAAAAAAAGGCACTCTTCTGTGTGAAATTGATTAATTATATGAAGTGGTATAAATATACACATTTTCTGCCCCCATGTCTTGAATTTGTGATCATTCTGAATGTATTTTATTAGACTGAATCATGCACTGAAAGAGCGCACTGTAAATGCACATGTGCACTAGACTTCACGTAATGCGTGCACTCTGTAGGAGTTTTGAATGGTTTTTTTGCGTCGTGAGAATATTGAGCAAAATAGCTCACTTGTCATGGTGTTACTTAACTATATCATGTTATGAATAAACTAAACATTCAGAATTTTTACCTCGGTGTGTTTCTTCTGAGTTTATGTGTGCTGTTACGCTCATTTATTATGAAGACTCTCACAAAGAGACAAACAGAGTGAGCCCGGTCCATCAGACTTAAGATATTTTACCGGTAATGTGACCAAAAATATTTAAGACCCATCGAATCCGAATTTAAAACATTTTAAGACTTTTAAGGCCTTATATTAGGAAAACGTTATTTAAGACATTTTAAGACTTTTTAAGGACCCGCGGACACCCTGTAACACTATTTGTTATGTTTAGTGTAAGTGATACATTATTCAAACACGATAGAGCTTTAACTTTTTTGCGCAATTGACCATACATTTCATTTCCAAACTGTCGCACACAAAAAAAAATCATTGTCAGATGGCACATTTTTCCAGTGACTTTGGGATGTTAGCACCCATTGCAAACCTCAACTGTTTATTCTTTGGTTTCATTGGTTTCAACCAAACACCATGCCCAAGACATCACTGAACCCTGTGAAGGTCCTCCTTGTAGTCATCCAGCTTCTGTGGCACAACATCTTTTCATATAATACCATATTAACCACACAGTATTCTAGTCAAATTTCATTTAACAAAAATGAGGTGCTCCATTTTACGCCTACCTAAATATATTTAAATAAAAGCCCCTCACCCCCCAAAACACACTCACACACAGTAAAAGCCTCTCCACAATCTCCAGATGGGAGCCAGCTGCTGAAGTCTCCAATAGAACTTTATTAGAGGCTAAATGCAACATTCAATCACACTTTAGCAGAGAGTGCAGACTGGTGTTTCTCTCAGGGATTCCTCTGAGGCTTATAAAAGACCCATCAGCAATGAAGCAATCACTGTACATTTTTGGAAACCGTCTACAAAGCATCCACTCTCCAGTTTTAATATGCATATGAAATAAATATCAGCAGCTGGCTCAGCAGTGAGGCAAACCATATGGTTGGTGGCTATGAAAAACTAACACACCATCAAACTTTTTTTTCCCTTTTTCTTTCTTTCTTTTTCGTCATTCTTCCCTCTGGCAGAACCTTGTCTTCATCTAGCATCAAACAGAGAACATATGTCTTAATGTGTTACGATACAAGTGACAGCAAATGAATGTCCACTGCCCTGTCTTAATGAAAAGAGGAGCTCCTCTGTATGGAGCAGATTTTTATTACAAGGGAAAATACGCTGTCATGGGCATGATAACAATTTCATGGTTGGCGAATCGGATAGGAAGAGCAAACGTGTGAGAGGTCCTTTTCTCTCTCCTCTGTCTGTGATACAGCATCATTCCACATGCTAGTCAAATGATTAATTGCCCTGGGTTGTTCTGTCAAGTACAATTTAAATGAGTCGGCATGTTAGCACAAGCTGCCAGCCTTTGGAAATCAGTGCCCTTGGAGCAATGTGCCGCTACAGAACAAAACCATGCTCCTGTTCCGCCTCAGGCATGGGAGACAACGGTGGGTCCTCCTCGGCTTTGACAAAGAAAGTAACTGCAAGCGGACGAGTCCAAAGGAGCAGCCGTGAATCAACATGCTGAGAATCCGATTTTTGTGAAGTGCTAATGTAAACATAAGACAAACCAAATCCATTCTGGATTTGACAGAGTACGGAAAAGAGGAAAGAGAGAGGGAGTGCAGTGTAGAGTCAAAATGTACACGGCCTAACGATTTATTTAACACAAAAAAAAATGAAAATTACATTCCCATGCAAAACAAAGGGTCTTTTGTCTTATCATTCTAATGCACCTCTATAAAAGAATCCAATTAAAATCTAGAGCGAGAGCAAGGGAGATGGTAGCTTTTCAGTTTGAAAAGAAGAACTGGATTTGAAGATATTTAAAAGGTACCCAGATACCTTATGGGAAAGCAGGGGAGGAGTTACTCATAGTGTCAGTAACCGATGACCTTTTTTAAGCTTATAGCAAATATACATTTGGTCCCTAATTTCCATAACACTGTCTCCAGCTGCATAGTTTTTAAAATCCAACTGAATTTCACGTTGAGAGAAAGAAAGAGACAAAAGAAAGCAAAAAAGAAAGCCAAAAAAGCAAAAAAAGAAAGCAAGAAAGAATGCAAGAAAGAAAGACAACTAATGTAACCGCTCTGAAGGAAGTCTTCTATATGAATGTTGTTACTCATACTAGTCATTTCAATGTGTTCTGTTTGCTCATTCAAATGAGTCTTTTGTTTACCCTCAGTATCTGAACTCTTTGCTCAGTGAGCCTTACTAGTATTTGCACACCTGCTGTCTTTGTCAGTTCATACAGGAGAACCTGGAGCCGCAGGGCATTGTGGGTATGTGTGGCGCAACCTGACAAAGGACTAACAGAAGCACTGTAGTATGATTTTATATTATCATCTGGCACGTGGTATCTGAGGCATCATTCTTCAGTTACAATAATGAGATCCTCCCTCCTCTCTTCCTCTTTTTCCTTCACTAGTCACTTCTGTGACAGGATATCAAAAAATGGAGTTTGATGAAAACCAAATAGTCATCATCAAATGAGTAACTGACACTGTACCTCTTTTTCACAAATGATTGAATATGTAGAGACTCATGTTACTCTCACTATGAACTAACAATCAAAAGAGTTTTAGTATATTAGAAGAGCTCTAGTTGATTAAATGCTGAGACTACTGGGTTGTTTTTAGATAAGATAGTGGTCTTATATAAAATGATTTTTGAAAAATAAAAGTAGCTGTTATAACCATAAAGAAAAAGTGTATCGCACACTTATGGAGTGCCAAGTGGATCTTTAGAAAACGCTTGATTCAGAGCATAAACTGTTTTTAGGTCACTGAAAATATCCCTGCAATAAGCCTGAGAGGTCGATAACTTCAGAGAAGCAGGACAAAGCTTGTGAGAGCTTTGAGAGACCAAAATATACTTTGTAGGCCCATGAACATACACTTTCCAGACTGTTCTTCAAATAGTCTGTTTCCTCTACTTCCTTTTAGCTTTAATTATGTATAAAATGTCAAAGGAAATGAAAGTCACACAGCAGTTTCGTGTTCAGAGCAGAGAGAAAAATTGTTTGTCGCTGGAAACCTGTCAGATCACACTCCTTACAAGTCAACATGAAACGAAAATTCATTAATTTCTAGTAGGGCTGGGACAATAAATCGATGCATCGCGATTCATGGATCGATTTTGAGATTTCAAAATTAGGGCTGAAACGATTAGTCGACATTATCGACAACGTCGACAATAAAAAATTATCAACAAATATTTTTGTTGTCGAGTAGTCGTTTGATCTCATATGACCAAATGTAAGAGCCTGCAATAATGCGGTTTGACCAGTGTGGTGCTGTAGTGCAAGACTAATTCAGCTCTCCTGATGCAAATCAAGAGAAGACAGCGCTTCAGAGCAAACGCAGCCGAACCTGAGGCTGCTGAGCGGCGTTTGGATGAATATGTAAATATATACTGTGCGCTTTCCTCTCAATAATAAAATAAACACATCAAAAACTGACAGCGGTGGGAAAGCAGCAGTTTAAAATGCATCTGATTACAGCGATGTGGATGTTTGCACGAGCTCTGCAGTTCGGTACTCCAGTAAAGTCCAGTCACATCACGTTTATTTATATAGTGCTTTACAATAGATTTATATAGTACTTTACAATAGCAATAGATAGTCTTAAATCTTAAAGATAGTTATTATTAAACATGAATGAATGAATGAATGAATGAATGATGCATTTATATAGCGCTTTATTGTGTATTGTTGTACACCCAAAGCACTTTTACAATCATGTGGGGGGGTCTCTCCTCAACCACCACCAGTGTGCAGCATCCACTTGGATGATGCGACGGCAGCCACAGGACAACGGCGCCAGTGCGCTCACCACACAACAGCTACAGGTGGAGAGGAGAGAGAGTCATAGAGCCAATCAAGTGGTTGGAAAACCAGAGTCAGTGTTGCTTTCAGTTAGAATTAGGTCTACAACTTGATTGTCTGTTATAAAGCAGCTCTCCAGTGTGGAGCTAGCAAATGATACAATCTTTTTATTAGTGGGGAAAAAACATTTCATTAAAGTTATAGTTTGGTTTGCAGAGATCAAATCTTGATCTAGCTCAGGACTGTTTTGATTATCATAACTCTATAAGGTATTTTAAGAGAGATTATGTTGTGAATATTAGTTTATCCAAAAATAAAACATCTCATCACTTAACCTTTATTTTGTTTCTTATCCATATGACTTACAAAAAGATATTTTAGGCAGAATGATGTGTCATTCAGCTACTTTCTCATATAGCTAATTAAATGGTGAATAAAAGAGTTTCTCTGCCATCTCATTTTGTGTGCCAAATATATTTATTTGTATAAATTAATTGTATAATTGTAATTACATAATATGACTTTCAAAAGCTGAAGTGCTTACCTTTATTTATTTGTTAGAATATATATAGCACAATATTTTAACCGCAAAAGCTGAATAATCAAAGTCTACTTATTAATCAGTTAAATAATCGTTGAGTAGTCGATCAATCGTTATAATAATCGCTAGATTAATCGATTATCAAAATAATCGTTTGTTGCAGCCCTATTCGGAATGCATCGTGATTCTCTCTCAAATCGATTATGAGCTTAGTTTTTAACAGCAGATGGCGCTAGGCATGGGCCGGTATGAGATTTTGACGGTATGATAACCTTAAGCAAAAATATAACGGTTTCACGGTATCATGGTATTGTTGTTACAGCTCTAAAATGTGGTAATTTTAAATGTCTGGGTAAAAAAAACTGAACACAATATATTTTGAGCAACATACAGAATATTTGGAACAGTAGTATTTGTTTATTTTTTCTTTGATTTGTTTCTGAAATGTGGGCTGTCCTGCAGCTTTTGATTTGGATGGTTGATTTGCTGCTAGAGCTACTGCTGCCCTAAAAAAAAGAAAAATAAAGACTGACATATTTATTTAACCTAAATCTGAAATTACAGTTATTTAATTTTAGTTATATAATTCATATACATATCATTTAATATCATTTATTTATATAATTTCATATACATAATTTGATTTAATAATAACCCAATTTGAAGCAAAAACAGAATGT
>NW_015549559.1:1298200-1302983 GCF_001515605.1 Sinocyclocheilus anshuiensis | reverse complement strand
AAGAGTTTCTCTGCCATCTCATTTTGTGTGCCAAATATATTTATTTGTATAAATTAATTGTATAATTGTAATTACATAATATGACTTTCAAAAGCTGAAGTGCTTACCTTTATTTATTTGTTAGAATATATATAGCACAATATTTTAACCGCAAAAGCTGAATAATCAAAGTCTACTTATTAATCAGTTAAATAATCGTTGAGTCAATCGTTAATCGTTATAATAATCGCTAGATTAATCGATTATCAAAATAATCGTTTGTTGCAGCCCTATGCATCGTGAGGTTTCAGTGCTACGCACTTGAACCCCTAATGAAATGGGTGACTTTTTTTTTTTCAATACAATGGTCCAGAGTTATATCCAATTCACAAACGAATCGTTATTTTTGAACCAATTCTTTTTAGTAAATTGGATGAACCCACAATATATTTTGAGCAACATACAGAATATTTGGAACAGTAGTATTTGTTTATTTTTTTCTTTGATTTGTTTCTGAAATGTGGGCTGTCCTGCAGCTTTTGATTTGGATGGTTGATTTGCTGCTAGAGCTACTGCTGCCCTAAAAAAAAGAAAAATAAAGACTGACATATTTATTTAACCTAAATCTGACATCATGAACAGTGAGTGATCTGCCTGCTAGGCTGCTACAGTATTTTTCTCTGTGCGTCCATTTTCAGCGTCTCTGGCCTCTGTTAACGGGAGTTTCACATATTTTTTGAGGAGACATGAAAAACAGCGCATACCGCAGGAACGGTATAACGGAAAATAATATTACATTTTCGAATCGCGGTATACCTTGAAACCGGTAATCGGCCCATGCCTTTCTAAAGCACGCAGTGCCATCTGCTGTTAAAAACTAAGCTCAGAATCGAGAGAATCGCGATGCCTTCAGAAATCTCAGAATCGATGTAGAATCATTTCTCTAGTCGCAATGCATCGATTTATTGTCCCTGGCCGCACCACAGCCGACTCATCAATAAATTAGTACAAAACAGCGTTTCCTAGCACCTGTCGCTTACTGATTGTTTGGAATTATAAATATGAGCGTAGTTCGTCTGTTATTATCACATGCACTTTTTTTTGTTGTTTTTTTTTAGTTTGTTACTCAGTGCAGTGCGCTGCATGGGACAAAAAAGTAATGTAGCCAAAACAACCGCATAGCGTAGTACGTCTTTAGTGTAGATGCATGTTGATTTTATCAGACGATGCCACAATAATAAATGAGAGTGACTCCTGGTTAACTTGTATTAAAATGGGTCGTGTTTAGTCACTATTTAGTGTGGTATTTTTTTTAAATATTCACTCATCATCACAGTAAAATAGGGCCTTCTAAGTCAATATACTGCAGTATTTCCTCTCTCAATCAGTAGAAAATATGGTTAACAAAAAAAAAATACCGTCATGTACCGTGAAACCGGTATAATTTTGAAAAATACCGTGATATACATTTTTGGTCATACCGCCCAGCACTATCCCAGCCCTAATTTCTAGTTTCTAAATGCATGTTACTGATTTTATTGAATTCATCCATGCATATTTTTGACCTAATAATTTAAATAAAGTATCATAAGTCTGCTTAAATTCCGCCCCTTTTTACAATCTATTGCATTCAGATCTGCCTCAATTCAATCAGCACCCCATGAATAGAACCAAGTCACTGCCCTAAAATCTTTCTTTTTTAATAGTCTGTTTCACTCTGATGTACTTCATAATACAGAAGAAAAGAACTGCTGCTATATGTCTATCATGTCATTGCGACTTAACTCAGCAGTTTAGAAAAGTACATGCATAAGCATGCAATATACAAAATGTCAATCAACAGCTCTGTATAAATAATACAACGATATGTGACCATTAAATATGCTTTCCACACATATAACCCCAAAAGAAGTGGAAAAATGTAGCAATACTTTCAAAGGCTTTCCTTGCTCATCATGATGTTTGGTGACCCCATCAAACTAAAACAATGTATGGAAAAGTTTCCCTTCTCTCTTATCAGAAGCCATTGTCATAACTGGAATATCTTCTGTGTGATCAGCATTCCAGATTGGCACCCTTTGTTTTGTAACAATAAGATTTAGGAAGTATTTTGGAACAGGATGAGAATCAGAATTTCAGCTGGGCTCTTAACAAAAGAAGGAGGACATGCTAAACCCTCTCCACATAGCTGACTGGCATCAGCACAATGTGTTGTCAGATGTGCTGTGCCCTTAGCATGGGGCACATTCCTGTCTTGAAGAGGAGCCATCAAACCTTTGTTCAACACAATCTCAGGGGAAGATTTGGTGACAGTTTTCAGCAGCTCGGGATCAATGATTCCTTTCTTTTTCGATCTCACCTTCCCTCTCTCTCGCAATCTAAATACACACACAGTTACACACACATATAGTAATATGCGAGTACATCGCCTCAGGTTTCATTTATTATTTTACTTTATTCCATCAAACACATTCAGAAACGTCTCACTTCCGTTAGAAGCAAAAACCGACATTTACACCATCAGTTAACTCAGAAATCGACATATAGCAACCAGATGAGGCACAAAGGTAATACTGGAGGAAATGAGATGAAGAGCATTTACAGGAAACAGCATGTAGAGGATTAAAGACATAATTTATAGAGCATGATCCGGCCTGGCTAATGGTGTGTGTCAGCTACAACTTTACATATTTGCCCAGGCACACAACATCATATCAGCCAGCTACTAAATCAATCATAGCCACTATTAAAGTGTCTGCTGATAGGGGTTAGTGTAAATGAGCTCTTGAGCCTGGGGCTTGTACTGGCATGGTTACCTTTCTTCCATCAATCACCGATGCATCTGAGATGGCCATTGGTTACGTTTAGCTGTGAAGGACTCAAGTGAATTACATTGTTATTTACACCAAATGATGATGACACATTCCACGCACAGAACGAGATACACTATGTAGGTTACACAGCGCGGCCATATGCGACTAGCATTATCAAGTGACTTTTCATCCTGGAGGCGAAATCACATTAAGTCTAAGTTCACTTAAAGAAATGGTTCAATAAAAAAAGAACCAGAAATCAGAATCAGGGTCCAGGGAAGGGAAAAAATACAAAAGAGAAGTCCTTCTGTACTTCTGCAAAGATGCAAATGAAGGGAAAACAATGTGATTGGAACGCAGTTTTGTTGAGTGTCAGTACAAGATCTGAACATTCAGTAGCAGATTACGTGTACCCTGCCGCAAACACCACAAGTCCAAATGACAACCTTCGCATCTGTCTGCCATTTTAGGACATAATACTTGTAAAATCAAAATCATATCCTGATGAAAGCTTTCCACTTTCAATAAATACATCAGTATTCCTGGCAAAAGCAATGAGAAACATTTCAGACACACTGCACACTTCCATTTGCTTCTGCTCTCAAAATGCTATGTTGTTTGAATGGAGATGGCAAGCAAAACTATATCATTTGCAGCGTTCGCATATCAGCTAACAGTTGCTATTTTCTTCAGCTGTAAATCAGGTTAAAGGGATAGTTCTCCCAAAAATACAAATTATATCATCATTTACTCACCCTTGTTTCTTCAAAATATCTTTATGATCTTTCATCAACAATTATACTTTCAATTAAACAAAGGTTTTTTTTCTTCTCTTATTTCTGACAGTAAGCAAAATCTGACAAAAATCAACCATTCAAAAAGAATCTGCAACAAGAATCTTTACAAACACACGTATCCACTTGCCCTACAAAGGGGGATTTTGTTACATCGATTAAAACTCATGAATCAGATCTATGCTGCTTCCTGTCCATGTGTGTAATGACACCTGCTGTGTACATTCATTGTATCACTGTACACAGATTTGAATGTATGAAGGTGTAATTTAACCCTTGCTGTATGGATCAGCACTGGGCCTGAACTGAAAAGCTATAAACCTGGGTGATGAGAGTCTCTGAGTTGGGAGTTAACAAGTGAATACATGCACTTGAATGTAATCAACAATATAATTTGCTGTCTCCAGCTGCTGTCACCTCATTTCCTCTAAGCTTTGTCTTCAGCACAGGACCATGAAACAGCATCTATGTCCTTAAAGTTCATACAGTCTGCTATATGAGGTTGTATTTTCACAATGCCTATCCTGGAAAATCAGATCAGTGCCAGCACCTGCAAAGAGTTTGTGCAAAAGTGATTTCCTTCACTCATGTGGGAAACATTTCTGTCTTTAAGAGCATTACTCAATATGTTACTTATAGTTTAAGAAAAACTAATTAAAGTAACATTTCACTATATACAATTTATTATTTCAAGTCGCCATCAGTATTTCCTTATAATAACCTCAGCTCCTGCAAATATGCATTTAACTAAATTATACTTTCATTCTGTATTTCTCTTTCAATATGTGATCTCTTCACTGATTTTACTGAAAGAAAAAAGAAATGTATGCATTTCTGAGAGTTCTTGAAGAAATTATATACTGACATCATCTGACTGTTATGACAGATAATTATGAGTAAACACTGATAATAGGGATATGCCGGTATCAAATTTTCATGTTGCTATTAATTGCTCATGATTTTATCACGGTATACGGTAGGGCTGGACAATAATTCAATATCAATATGTATCGCGATATAATTTTTTTCAATAACGGTGATATGATTTTTAAACACATTTCCGATATTTCGATATACATTACCAGTTTTCCATACATTTATTTATTTGTGCCGTTTGACTTCATTGAATAAACATGAGCACTGCACGTTTCAAAATCATAACACGGCGCGGGTGTTTTATATGAATGTATCTCTGAA
>NW_015549559.1:1294952-1297930 GCF_001515605.1 Sinocyclocheilus anshuiensis | reverse complement strand
GGTTTAGGGAAATACCGGGAAATACCCGTAAATGGCGCATCGCGCACGTGAGGTTATCTGACGGAGAGACGCAAGGCAGTTTAAAGCAGAGTCCCGCACTGGTCATGTTGGGTAAACCTGCATCCGCAGTACACAACAGAACACCCGACCCGTTATCCGACAGCAGCCAGCACCAATTTAATTCTGTACCCAACCCGTTTGACTTATAAGACCGCGACCTGAACCGCGCCCGCATTAAATAGGCTACTGCATCAGTAAGGCAAAATTATTTATTTTCTCATGTGACACAAGCAATCAAACCAAAATAGGCATTTTCACAATAACAATATCGTGCATATTCATTACCGTGATATACCGCATTACCGAATACCGGCACAAGTCTAACTGATAGATTGACTTTCAAAGGAAAGTAATTGTCATTTGAAATTGCAATAACTTAAGATGTCAAAACAATCTCGGATTTGTACTATAAACAGTCTGACTAAACCCACACAACTTGTCATTCCCAGCAGGGAGTTTGTATAATAAAAAACCTCACTGTTGACTATTAAGAACCTTTTATGGTTTTGTTTTGTTTTGTTTTGTTTTGTTGTATAATTTGCACAACATACATGAGTCTTTTACATTTAAACAATGAGTGAATTAGTGTGCAAAAATTTGCAGCTGTTCTAAAGTGATCTGTTTATATCAATTCAAAATGCATGCACACACACACATTTCCAGGACAAAGAGAATCATCCATCTCTTGCATAACTGAATTATGCTTTTCATGAGAGAGGGGGATAGAGAAAGAAAGAGAGAGAGAGTGAATAGGGTTAGGAATGCTGACAACCACCAAACGAAAGACGGACATTCCCTGCCAAAATGTGCTGTCTCATTATCCATGTAATCATTATACTATCTCCTTTGCAACAGCCTTGAATGTTTTCAGTGAAAATTATCAGTCAAACGTAATGCCTTTGCATAATAAAAAGGCTCCATCCTTATATTACACTATTAGACATCTGTAAATGATCAGAGTAAATACAAATTCACCTAGAATGCAAATTACTCGTACCTGACATTACATAAATACAACCACAAACTCACTAAATTACAAAGACAGCACAGAGTTCAGTTCAGTGTGACAGATCGGTCTTTGATATTTAAGTACAGTTGATCGATACAAACCAAAACGGGACCAAACACAGAACAGAAACAGCATTTAAATGTGTCCTTCAAAATTCCACAAAATTCTAAACTACAAAAAAAAAGCCAAAAATAAAATCACATTGCAAATGTAGGCACTGGTTTATTTAAGCCACCAGGAACACTTTTCTAGTAAATTTCACTGACTGCTACCACATGTGTTCGCTTCATAAACCCAATGCTCCTGCACAAACCACACTCATTACCCAGAATACACTGCATGCAATGTGGCTGCAGACACATATCAAGACCCCTTATAGCTCATGGGTACAGGCCTTTAACTGAATACCTTAAAGTTCAGTTTAAGAACTTACAGCCCAACACGGATCTGTTACTGCACTAAAAAGATTCATTTATTAAAACTGTCAACTGGACACACCTACTTTTTTGGCTGTTTGCAAATCATTTGTAATCGTTGACCTTTCCCAAAGCCTGTGGTTTCAGTTTCAACGTTTCAAACTGCTCAGATTTTTGGGGGATTTTTTGGAATCTGCATTACGATCATTCTTGGTGGAGAACATTACAGAATCCTGTCTCTTTTCTTTCTCTCATCTGCCACTTTTTAGATATTAAGAAAGATGCGACACCTGAAAGCAATGTTAGCAATGTTGCTGTGGACGTAATTACAATTGGTCAGTGTCTAAAAACAGCTAGACACTGCCACTGATGGCTAATAAGGTAGTTATGGTTCTAGTGTTGTACATTCTGATCCAGGGCCTTTGCAGTTACATTGTCAACTCTGTACTTCATATAGGCTAATTAAAAAGGCAGGAAGTTATGTAAAGGCCAGAAGGGATGGGTCAAATTTCTCTTGAAGATGTTTTAGGTTTGTCAAGCATTATATAATTATGTTGGCAGGTGGTAAATGCTGAAGAGCAGGCAACTCTGCTCCGACTCAAACCTTAACAAAAGACAAAGATCATACTTAAAACAAAACTGTGCTTTATATGCAAACTATAGAATATAGTAACTACACAGAATATAATTGAGTTGGAATAGAGAATAATAGGGAAAAAACATGTAACGTATCACTTTACTTCCAATTCCATCACCATTTATCAATAGGGCCAAAATAACGTAGTGTCTGATGACAGAGCTGCCTAAACAAAGTCAAGCCCCTCTAACACAGAGAACACTTGCCAGGCTAAAACACTGTGACATGAGATTTTATAGTTCTGTGAATTACTAAACAACAACATTTGCTGGGAGGGCTAAAATCCTGGAATCACAGAACTGTTCCCGCAGTGGCACATAAAAACATTCCTGTCATATTAAGCAGAGTCTGTACGGCAGCACAATTCATGCATTGTCCTGTAACACTGACAGCCTTTTGTCTGAAAGTCTTCTTTAACTGCTGAAGGCATGTATCCCTCTTCTGTATAGTCATTACTAAATCCATAGACCTATGGGGCTCTGGAAGTAACTTACAGTCGACATGGCACAAGGAAGAGTGGGGCTGACTCTTGGGTGAAATCGCTCTAAAAATGTTTATCATCAACTGACTCAACACTGTTTAAGGAAAATAAAAGGACTCAGAAACTGAGGACAGAAAGAGAGCAGAGTATGGCAAGCAATTTGAACATTTATTCCTTACATCTTGATAACTATTTTCATATAACTAGTAAGTAATCTAATAATGACTAATATCAGTATGAATTTCACTATCCTCCTTTGCTATTAATCACTACAGTTTTCTTAATAGACACTGAATAGACACTAAAATGCATTCCGATTGTTACTAGTAAGATTTTGAATTTAAATATGATGCAGACCTTCTGACAAGTCATTAT
>NW_015549559.1:1288526-1294846 GCF_001515605.1 Sinocyclocheilus anshuiensis | reverse complement strand
ACGATTGTAACTTGTCATAATAATTTTTACGTTTCACAAACAGGTACTAGTTAATAATACAGAAGTACAGATAAAACTGCAATAAGTACCAGCAACAATTAAAATACACTAATGAGACAAATTTGCAATTTGTTACTAGAAGCAATGGAATAGTTACCTATCATTATCAAGTAGCAAAGAAGTAAGAATCAGTATCTAATTAGTACAATAGTTATCAGTGAAAATAGTGTTAATCACTATCAGATTACTTATTAGTTATTTAAAAAAAGTAGTAACAAAATTTTTAAAAAATACAAAATTTGTATAGTTGTATTTTATATTTAATCTGTATCTATCTGTATTTATGTTCTACTGTTAGTGTTATCTGTATGCACCAAGGGTCTGAGAGTAACGCAATTTCAATTCTCTGTGTGTATGTGCTGTACATTTGGAAGAATTGACAATAAAGCAGACTTGACTTGACTTGACTTAACATAAAAACATATTTAGTCTTAAAGAATAAATGTTACAGTAGCTTGCCACATGTGAGCATGTTTTGGCAGTAGCTCTTCCACCTGCTCTGAATGATGGTGCTTTACAAAGTTAAATCACTGAAAACATCACGACCCTTTTGACAAACCTCTCCAAAGTTACCATATATAACTTAAACTGGTTGAAAACAACCAGTATGTAGTCGCAAAAAAGTCCCAGTTTCAAATGTACTGAACCAAAGAGAGAATCAACTTTGTGCTCCTAGTTTGGAAACACCAGCTCAGGGGTTCAAACAGAGTCTCTCACCTTATTATAGTTGTAGTATCCCAGGCAGTGGGAAAAATCCAGGTTCTGTGGGTCTCCAGGAATAGAATTCCCTCCGGCAGACGGATAAAATACATCCATGTTTCCTCTCGGCGAAGCGCTGCTCTACGAAAAGGGCGCAATTTTTCTCTTGTCCTTCAACAATCCAGGCGCGGTGAATGAGAGGGAAGCGGTGAACAACGCGGGTTTAATGCCGCTTAAGGGGACAGATAAAGGTTAAAAGGGTGTTGTAAGGAGTTTTAGTAATCCTCTTCTATAAGCAGTGATCGCTGGCCATAGTTTTGGGATGTTGTGGAAGGTATGACGATGTTCAAACTGCTTCTGCGCTGCGAGGTTCAAGCATGCTTGGAGAAGAGCAACACAAAGAAAGCAAGGCAAACAGCAACTCCGCTATAATGTTTTCCGCTCAAATACACGCTCACAGACAAGCTCAGTTGCTCGATGATTTAAACACAAGGCTGTTCCCGCTCTCAGTGTTTCAAAGACGCCTCCATCAATCCACAATTTACGTTTTAAAATAGGCGCTGCCGGTCAGTTGGAGATCTGGAGACACTTTAGCCTCTCAAAGCTTGGCTAATTAAATTAAATTAAATTAAGCCCTCCAGACACATGAATAATACTGTCCGATAGCAGCGTTAGTCCAAGAAACTTGGGAAGCGGTGTTTACTTATTCATTACAGCGCTTGAGGGACTCTGGACAGCCAATGGTCTTCTGTTTACTTCAGCCAACATCAAGCTGTGATGGAGGAGTATGGGAGACAGAGGGACTCATTGCGACCACTCCCCGAGCACCCATCGCCACTCCCCTCTCAGCCCCAGAAAGAAAACACCCCGCGTACATTATTGGCAATATAGCCTATATATTAAACTCATAATCACTAAACTGATTATTTTGCGTCAACTGGGGAAAAAAAAAAATAATAATAATACATTTAAACAAATATCTTAAAAAAGTAAAAATCTTTTTTTATCATGCATTGTACATGCCACTGTGTGTTCTTTGAATAAACTTTTTATTGTTAAGGATATATTTATTTATAATTAAAATGAAAAAATACTAATTGTGTGTGTGTGTGTGTGTGTGTGTGTGTGTGTGTGTGTGTGTGTTTTTATCAGCTGTACGAAGTCACACTAAAAAAAATAGCCTTCCCAACTGAATCTCCTGCAGTTTAAGTACTAGCTAGCAAAATTTGTGCACATTATCATGCTGATAATTCATTTTAACAAACACGAAGGCAGGCATATGTAGTGTATGTTGGTGACCTGTGAGACCTGTGAGTGTGTGTGTGTGTGTGTGTGTGTGTGTGTGTGTGTGTGTGTGTGTGTGTGTGTTTTTATCAGCTGTACGAAGTCACACTAAAAAAAATAGCCTTCCCAACTGAATCTCCTGCAGTTTAAGTACTAGCTAGCAAAATTTGTGCACATTATCATGCTGATAATTCATTTTAACAAACACGAAGGCAGGCATATGTAGTGTATGTTGGTGGAAGTGCACAAGAAGAGACTGTTTGCATTTTTGAGATAATGAGTTTGTGATGAGTTAAATAAAGTATGCAGCCATTGCCTGAAGAGACTTTGTTCTAGGCTATGTGTTTTGTTCTATAAATGACATGATGCTTGATGAGTAGGGCAACCACTGTAGTTTTATATAGCAACTTTCAGTTTTAATAAACACAGCAGCTTCCAAATTCACAACTATATACGACTGTATGTGATTTATGTTGTAGAACAAAATATGAAAGTCTCTTAAAGTCTCATTAACCACACACCTTATTTTACTCGTAAAAGAAAAGCACTATTCTAAAAACCCATAGGAGGTTCCCAAAGGAACTCATGGTGAATTAGCCTTCTGAGTTAGCCTACAAATTGACGTCATGATTTTACATTCAGTATTTTCTCTTTGTTTAAAGCAGAGTTGATGGTGGCCTTCATTAGCTCATCCCATTAGCTCATCCTCAACCTAAGCACAGACTCCAAAACTTAGCATCACAAAATCTCTTGTAAATCCCAACATAACAGGACAGCAGGACATTTAACACTTAAAAATCTCCTCCTTTTTTCATCTTGTTCAAAAACACATTAAATATACATGCTGGGAACTCAAAATCATCTGCCCATTTTCAGGCTCGAACAGAAACACGAAATTGCACTTTGATCTGAAGCAAGTAGTTTAATTAAAATAAAACTGATTATGAATAAAAAAAGACATAAAACAATGTTATTGGGTCATATCAAATATAAACATTTCTTGAAAAGTAAAGACAACCTATATGCACTTTTTCTTAGTGCAATTGAGCAGAATTCAAAAGGCACAGAAGATGTTTGAACAGAATATCCTGCAGATTATTTGCAAGTGAATAGGCAGTTTTTCTCTCGGCTCTTTGCACAATCTTTTTATGGGTAAGCAAAGCTTTAGGAAAAAAAGTAAGTAGTAGTGTATTTCTTAACTAATGCAAGGCAAATGTGGGGCAATCTGAAAGAGAGAGGATGTGTCATATATATATATGTTCCTGTAGCCAACTCAAACATGTTTTGTTGAAGCAGCTGGCTAACATTCCCAATTATGGCCACCAGGGGCTACAGACTACAAACACATTGGGGGCATTTTACAATGATTTATTATTTATAACAGTAATTTGAATGTTTTAATGTTTTTTTTCCTTCAGATTGAAACTATGCCATTAGACTAACAGTATGGATTTGCAACATCCAGATAATCATACAATGCAATGACAAAAACAAATAAAGTTTGATGAACGGAAAATAATTCTGAACTTTAACCAAATTATAATGGAGAATGTTGTCATATTTAGTGTCTTTATAAATAAACTTAAACTTTTTTTATTTTTAAACTATTCATACAAGCTGAAAGGTTGCTGATAACTTCTTTTCTTGAAAAAAAAATGTCATGCATGTATAGTGAATTATGGACTGGGATGAGTTCTGCAATCCCATGGGCCTAAATAGATGAAAGTAACTCCATCAGCAAAACAGAGGCTCAGCTGGAAGGTAAGTGTCAATCATGATTGCATTTGCATTCACAGTGTTTCCTTTGAAAAAAAAAAAAAACATTTAATTAAGATGTGTTTTCACATTTAAAATTATCTACAAGGCCTAAGGATTTTACAAAGGGGAAGAAATGCATGAAGTATATGCACATTATATGCATTACATTCCTCCTCCTTTCTTCCCTTCAAACAGACACTCATACAATAAACATGCATGAACAGACAGACAAACACACATGTGCGCATGTTATCTACACACATATGCCTGCACACACACACACACAGGCGATCAGATACAGATTGTGTTCCACATTCCACGTTGTTGTTATTACGTTTGATAAGTGTGGTGATGAATTCGCCCAATCTGATGTGCGCAGGAGCATCTTTGATTCTCTGTTATTATTTTATTTGTGTGTGTAATGTTGTTTGCCCATGTGGCAGGAGGGAAACTGAATTAATTTCCTCTCTGTGGGTTTGATGTCAGCGTCTGAGCGCAAATGAATTATGCCGCACTCACACTTCATGTCATTTCCTCTACACCCGGCAACATTGTCACCATTTGGAAACCTGAAAACAAATTATCCCACTCTGGCACAAGTTCAAATTCAATTATAGCAGCCCATAGTAATTATGTGGAGGTATAAAAGAATCATAAATGCAAAATAATTAATTAACCTAATAATCTTTATTTATGCGCCCCTCATATTAAGCCTGATATCTCTATTGTGGCAGTGTGCTCTAAATTAGACTGAACAGCTGTGGATGTAGAAGAAGAGTCATCAGTTGCATCAATAATATTCATATCTCAATTCTCATGTGCTTATTATAAAACAAGGCCAGATACTTCACATAATGCAAATCTTTTAGCTGCATTGTTATATAGGCCACACTGTGTTCATGACACCATATATGTGCCCTTTCGCAATACATACAAATTCAATCGTGTATTGTATTTTGCCTTGTGATTTATCATATAGCAGCCTACACAACATTATGCATTTGTTATGTGTGACTCTTGTCTTCTGGGTCTCAAACATGTGACCCACAGCATTACTTTTCCACCCAGAGCTCCAAATTATGCTCTGCTATGAATCTAAAGAAGGGCGTCTTCTGCTGTGACCTTGGCAAACTGACAAATCAGCTTTGCTCCATTGTGTATAGAACAGATATACTCAAGATTCAGCTACAGTCCTCTTAGATATCAAGCTTTTCCTCCCCCCCATTATACATGGATTCATATAGAGGGGTGAGATTCTCAGGCTGTTGGGTCTGTGAGATTGGCTTGGCCTTAAGTCTTCATTATCAGACGCTGGGGTCTTTGATCTATCCCCCCTTTGTAATGCAATAAAGTCGAATTGTCATTGAATAAAGTGTTCGGCTGGTATCATGTCCAAAAGCCCATCAGAAGAAAAGTCTGATACATTTGCTTTCATCAATGCAGCCATTATCACAGTCAGTGATATAACCCTGAAATAATGCACGTGTTTGTACATATTTAAATGAGCAAAATAATTCCAATAATATTAATAATAATAACAACAGCAGCAAATCTACTGAACATATAAAATGCATTTACTGCAAATACTTGAAATCAGCTGAAATCTCCATATAAATATAAATATATTAAATAATTGTTTCCAAAGTCAGGGGCCTAAATATTTAAAAATATATATTTTATAAGGGCAAACCACAAAACTGAGTAAGAATCAGAAAAGGTAACTGAATACTAAATGATGTATCTCATATGTCACTGAGCTTCCTGATGGGCTTGGGTTGTAGCTGATTTTTTAAGTGTTTGTATTTCTTAACTCATGCATTTGAATCTTAATTGTCTGTAAAAATACAACATGTTGTAACACGACAAAAACATTAAAACCCATTATAAACTGTGCATTTGTTGCATCCAGTGGGGACATAATTACGGATTATAATGACTTATACTCTATTTTATGCGTTGCATTGCATCACGCCACGTAAACATAAAACCATGTCTGCATTTGTGATCAGAGAAATGACAAACAACAAGAGCTACTCTACACTGCTCAAAACTCACGTTTGAATCGTCAGTGGCAAATTCTTTAAATATAAAAAACGTACTTACAGTCTGTGAGTCAGAACAGCCGGCATTGTAGTCTACTCTCCCAGGATCAGGAAACAGTCCTCCATAAAATGCGCTGGACACATCTGAATATTTGCATTGAAGTGTTCTGGAACAGTGTTGTAAATACAACTTTACCACTGATTTCTAGTCGTGTCCTCTTTTGGAAGGCCAAACAAAGTAGTTTCGCTTTCACAACGAAGCACAGCGTCACACAAGATGGCCTTGAGTGAGCGGAGGCCGGGGGCTAGAGTGAGGAACAGCCGGAGGCCTAAAGTGAGCAGAGGCCGGTTTGAGTGAGCATCTTGCGGCAACCACATGTGACGACCCCGGGCTGGTCTCCGCTTCGTCCACTGTGAAAGCCGATCCGGCGATCCACAGCGCGAAGTTGATGTATTTCCTCAGCGACCAGCACAGAT
>NW_015549559.1:1282285-1288118 GCF_001515605.1 Sinocyclocheilus anshuiensis | reverse complement strand
CGGCGGCAACAATACTACAGCGAGAATAAAAGTTACGCCTTCTTTCTTTGCGTGAACATTTGGGTGGCGTTATGCAAATCTTCCCACATCGTGACGTAGACATGTGGGGGCGTGTTAGAACGAGCCGTTTTAGGTAGGCGTGGTTGACTCTTAACTTTTATAAAGAATATCTCTTTGGATTTGAGACTTTCTTTGCAACTTTACAGATCTTCTTTATGCACCAAGAGCTTGTAACACTCCAAAGAGAAAGGAAAATTTTAAATCACATCATATGACCCCTTTAAACAGTAAAGCACTCCCCATTTCTAAGACAAATGCCCTGAGACTTCAGCTCACCTACTGACACGTGGGTCATTACCACACCACTGCTAATTACTTAATTAGTAATCTACTTATCTCCTAATTTCTGTTAAGCACTGTCTTATAAAATGTGTATGTCACCCTACTCTAAAATGTCACTATAATTATCTTACATCAATTAGAGCAAAAAAACTTTCTTAGTCCAAAAATGTACAGGAAATAAAAACATGGTCTGTGGCAACATTAGTCTGATGAGCAATTAGTGTGTGGCTTTGATGAATTTAAGGGATAGAGCGTTATATTATTCTCAATTAAAACCTGTCCTCCACAGCATTACTCATTTTAATGCTCCTCGTTCATACTAATTAGCAGGAGCCTTCATTGCCTCTCAGCTGAGAGGACATTTCAATATCCCATTAAAGCATAAGCAGATAGTGGCATGATTGACACACTGTGAAAGTTGGGAAGTAATTACATTATATGCCTCAGTGTGCCTTTCTATCAGCATATAATGACATGTTTCATTCTGCCATGGCTTTCTTTCTCTCTGTTGCCTTTAACTTGGATTTCATCCCTTTCTTCTTCTTAACTTATGGGATACTGTCATAAGAAGAGAATTAGATGATGATTGATAGATAAATAGATAGATAGATAGATAGATAGATAGATAGATAGTCTGAGTCTATAAAAATCATTTTAGAATGAAATCTCTCTCTCCTACTTTTCAAACCTTATTTCGACCAATTGAGAAAGCATTTACAAGATTTTTTTGTTCTTTTGCTTTTTTTTCTTCTTTCTTTGTGTGTGTGTGTGTTTACACTCATCTTGGCTCTAAGTGTTTTTGGAAATCCCATCAGATAAGAAGGGAAATGGGAATGTAAGATGTGGCAGTATTTAGGTTAGCCCAACAGTAGAAGAAGAGGAAGTAGGAATGTGAATTCTGTTGCCCCATAAACATGTCATAAATCCTTTCAAATGACCTTGTGTTTATTTTACACTGCAGCCTCACTGTGCAGGACTGTGAGAACTGGGCCAGTGCTCAGAAAGCATTGCTGTCAGTGATGCTCATAATCTACTCTAGGGGAACTTTGGCTCTTACAGATCACATTCACTTTATCTCATTATCTCATTAGTCTTGTTCTAAAATTGATATGCAATACAGCCTCTGGATTCCAAACCACGGGTGTTTAAGTTTTTAAAAAAACAAGGCCATTTTAGTGGACATTATCAGCAATGAAATCTTGGCTTTATGAATGTAAGATGCATTAATATACATTAATCAGGGAAAGATGATGACAACTGTCTCTGACCTGAATGTCAAATGGGCAGTAAAAAAAAATAAATAAATAAATAAATAAAAACACTCAAACTGCAGAGAATGAAAATGTGTCCTGCATGTATCTGACACACACAGCCTCACACTCACTAATGTGGAATATAAATGAATTGAAAACTCTTAAGTGACACATTATTCATCACTTCCAGCAATTTGCACATTTCACAGCTTAATATGACATGATGTCATTACATTAAAGTTATGTTGAAATATATTGTAAATATATAAATCTGAAGACAGGAACACACCATGTACCATGTCCACTCATTGTAAAAAAAAAAAAAAAAGACTAAAATTAACCATGTCTCAGGGTGGGACCAGAAATAACTGGTGCCTTTGGAAATCTTTTTTTTTTTTTTTTTGACAATATTTGGTAATGAGTTAAAAAACAAAATTGTACAAAAAGGTAACAAAGCCACCACGATTATCTGAATCTTTTGAGGTTTCAGTGCATATGGCATGAAACTAGTATTTCTGTTTTTCTACTTCAAAATTTCATGTTTAATTTAATGTGTTTCTTCCTATATCTTTGTAATTATTTGTGAAATTTACTAGCAACTTCTGAGTGAAAATTGTTTCTATGCCATTTAATTTCATTTTCAGTGCAGTTAGCAAATAATCTGTTTCATACTATGTTATTAAATCTATTTCATACTATGTGATTTACTTCTAGAGTACAATCTCAATCATTTAATTTTCTTGAGTCTTCATATGTTTTGAAAGAAACACAGAAACACAGATTACCTTTCACACACACACACACACACACACACACACACCACACTATTTTCTTTTTCAAACATTTTCCTTCAGTCACTTAGTTCCTTAAACCACACACCAAACTTTCCAAACTTTACTATTTTTCTTCTACTGTGTTGTTGCATGGTAGCAATTATTCAGTCCTAAGAAGTGGTTCTGGCGTTCAAAACCTCGGTAACAATTCTGTCACACTCCCACCAAATAATACGTAGCAGAAATTAACAAATCCTAAAGCCTGCATGTTACTAGCCGAGTGCCAGGAAGTGCTGTCAGCCTGTGGATCTGCAGTAAAACTAGTACTAAGATTATTTTCTATGAAAACAGACCTCCACGTATGGTGCCCTACTGGCAAACCACTGCCAGACTACTTTCTATAGTATCATTTTTCTTTCTTTCTTTCTTTCTTTCTTTCTTATTACCTATATGTTGTAAATAAAGGTGATTTCAATCTCTTTCTTTCTTTCTTTCTTTCTTATAACCTATATGTTGTAAATAAAGTTGATTTCAATCTCTTTCTTTCTTTCTTTCTTATTACCTATATGTTGTAAATAAAGGTGATTTCAATCTCTTTCTTTCTTTCTTTCTTTCTTATAACCTATATGTTGTAAATAAAGTTGATTTCAATCTCTTTCTTTCTTTCTTTCTTTCTTTCTCTCTCTTTCTTTTTCTTTCTTTACTTACTTACTTACTTAAGGGAATATAAATCCTCTGTCCTTTGCTCCATTTGGTGTTTCTCTCTTGTGAAATGTTCCTACAATTTGCTCGAGATCTCATTTAGTCCACTGTTCCATTTTGTGGTTGGAGCATAACTATGTATTTGCAGGTTGCTATTTTTAAATGTACAGCACTGGATGCTGTTGTCTCTGTACTGAGAGACTGTAAGTAACGTTTGTGTGTACACACACATATAATCACACATATAATGGTGTATCAGTGCAGTCCTGTCTCTTACCACACTTTAAAAGCTTCTCACAAATAGAAACACTGTGGGTTATTTATTCTGATAGTTCAAGGCTGCGGACTGAAGAGCTGTAGGGGGAAAGAAAAAACAAAACACAATACAAAGGGAAAGAAAATGAAGGGAGAGGTAGGAAAACAAACCCGCAGGATAGGGTTCCGTCTCTTTCACTGCCTGCCACTGGCACAGAATACCTGTGTTCAGAGTTATTTAGAGTGATCAGGTGCAGCGAGGTGGGTCGGCGCTGGTGCACACAGACACATGTTTCTGCGCAGTTTGACATAATTGCCATTCTCTCTCCCATTTGGCATCTCAGTAACATCAGTCAGAGAGAAGCAGCCTGTCACAACTTTCTGACTGCAGAGAGGAGAAAGAGAGTTGGAGAGAGCGGGAAGTCAGATAAGGAAGAGAAAGAGAGATAGCAGATATTATAGTGTGGAGTGCAAGTCACTCTCCCAAAACCAGCATCAAACAGAGATCCAGGACAAAAGTAAAAATTTAATACAATTAATAACAGTTCAAATGCATACAATTATCTCTATGTAGGTTTCACAAGTTATTTTAAGTTTAGTGAGACAGGCAATATTTCTTTATTAAGGTGTTTTACCACCATTTGCATTTAACAGCTTCCAACCTTCTTAGAATAAATTGATACATTGTTGAATGTTGTCTAGAGTGAGACACTGCTTCTCACTCTTCTCTCCAAAACTGCCCACAGTGGTTTGATAATATTCAAGTCAGGCAATTTGTCTGATCAAATGTCCAGGTTTTATGATCATAATACCATCTTTTTCGCATTTTAGCTTTGGTGTTTGTGATTAAAGTTGTAGCAATTGTAGCTCTTTCATGGATGTTGGCTTTGTGAACTGTTATCAGTTTTTGTAGGAGTAGGACATTCAAGGTGAATATTGAGGTTTTGCTGTCACTTTTGCTGCAGTAGTTTGGAGTTGTTTGGACACAATCCTTCTTAGTGTTCGACTGTCCATATGATTCACTTTTGGTCTGCACCCACTATTTTTATTCGCTGATGAATTCTTGCCATGCTTTGTATATGCAGCCATAATTATAAAGACCGTTGTTCTCAAAACACTTAAGGTTACAGATGCTCCTGGTAAACAGGCTCCTATGATTTGCCCTTTTTGGAAGTCTGACAAGTCGCTCATTTCACACACAGCCCATATAATAATATTTAGACCCATATAATAATGGATCCTAACATCCTCTAATATTGTTAAGAAAAACTAAAATGAACAAAAACTAACAGTCATAGGATAAAAATAAACTAACTCTGTAAATAAAATTAAATTCAAAACTATAATAACCTTGGTGGGTCACTTGGAGTGAGGTAAGCAAACATTTACTGTATATATGCTTACCTTTAGGTTGTGATTGGCAGGATTAGATGAACATGCTCCTCTTATACTTCCATTCGTTCATTTATTATACAATAACCTATTAAAGATATGGCTTACATGGTTAATGTAATGTAATGTTATGGTTAAAAATTCAATTTACTGCAAATGTAATTTTCATGTACACTGTGATAAACAATCCAAGCAAGCAGATTGGAATTTTTTTTGGTGAGTGTGTGGACATATTTAGGTAGAATGACTGTTTGGAAGCAATATTTCAGCATCTGAAAGGATAGGAAAAAGTGAGGTGTGTGGGGGATTTTAGAACTGAGAAAATTCAATGTGACATGCTGAGAATGAATTGCTCAGTCAAGCTGAAATATCCCTCATTCTAATGGCTTGGGACAGTCATTGGTTTACTCTCTCTGCCCATATCTCCCTTTCTCTCTCTCTCTCTCTCGGCCTCTCTGTTTCTTTTGTAGAAAATTAGCTCAAAAGAGAAGAGTATATAAATAATTACAATTAATTATAATTGATTACAATTTATATCAGCTGCCAGAAGTAACTGTAGCAGAATTAATATTACCATCAACTATTCTGTTCGTCCAGCGAACATTCAGTGTAATTTCATATAAACTCTAAGAAATTATATTTTCGTGGCCACAGAAAACTTACAGTACTAGTGCATTAGAACATGTAACAAGATCGGATCGTTAAAGGGACATTATCCACAAGCAGTGACAGAATCAGAAACTCATGTAATCTGTGCACAAAAGTTTTATTAACTAAACACTTAACACAAAACTAGTCTAACACACATACACACACACTCACGCATACATCTACAGGGAGTTCCAAGTGGATGGATGAATGAAACCATTAGAGAAACCAGAGAATGCAGTTATGGAAAATGAGTCAGTTAACCACCTGAGTGAAACCATCAGCGCCGTTTTACAATGGGGTCTACAGCTTATACTAAACCTCTGTTTCATTTAGTTAAAAGGGGTCATATGATGCGATTTCAATTTTTCCTTTCTCTTTGAAGTTACAAGCTCTTGGTACATAAAGAAGATCTGTAAAGTTGCAAAGACTAAAGTCTCAAATCCAAAGAGATATTCTTTATAAACG
>NW_015549559.1:1273251-1282145 GCF_001515605.1 Sinocyclocheilus anshuiensis | reverse complement strand
GTATAAGTCATTATAATCCGTAATTATGTCCCCACTGGATGCAACAAATGCCTAGTTTATAATGGGTTTTATTGGTTTTGTCTCATCTGCTGCACACTGGTGGTGGATGAGGAGATACCCCCTGACAATGTAAAGCGCTTTGAGTGCCTAGAAAAGCGCTATATAGATGTAATTAATTATTATTATTATTGCTCCGGCCGGACATGGCATCACAGTATGGTAAGGGGCGTAACATTTCCGTCACACGCTTGAGGTATTCGGCCAATCACAACGCATTGGATAGCTGGCCAATCAGAGCACACCTCGCTTTTCAGAACGATGAGCTTTGTAAAAATCTAAGCGTTTCAGAAAGGCGGGGCATAGAGGAGAAACAATAATGTACAGTATGTGGAAAATAATGTTTTTTTTTTAACCTTAAACCGCATAAACACATTTCATTTCACCAAATACACAAAATAATGTTCTTTTTAGCAACATCATAGGACCCCTTTAAAAGTACAATACTTGCATTGCCTTGGCCTTTGAACGAGTGTACGGATACAGTCTCGGGTGAAAGTCTTAATGGTTCGAAGGTTCGATGGTGTTGGAATTGCAATCGCGTTCTTCCGGGCTTGAAGAGTGACCAACTGAAGATGTTACTCTGACTCATTGGTGATTGGGAGAGTTCTCTCCCGGGTGTCCTGCAGTCGGACTGGATGTCCGAGAAGCAAGAAGGTAAGAGGGCCAAAGAAGAGAGAAGCGGGTCACTGATGTGAGGCCTTTTAACTTCTATGGAGGTCCCACCTCCAGGGGGTCAGTGAGCCAATTGTGATTTAAACTTTCGGAGGGAAAGTTTACGACTCTTTGTCTTCGAACATTGTATTTTGCATATGTAACTGGGTGCTGATGCAAAAACTATTAAAGATTCTTAGAAGACTAATATGTAATATGGTATCAACATATACACTCTCATTTAGATCATTAAAATACGAATTCATAGATACGATACCAAACATGGTATAGGTGAGGTTACATTAACTAGTGGTTCTACCATAAGCATACATAAAACAGTATACAATATAAAAGAAAGTAATAATCATACACACGAAGTCCTGGAGATAGGCATGTTCATTCATAGAATGACATGTTCTATGAATGAACAGGGAAGAGTCCATTTTTATGGGCATTATGTGTCTTTCCTATGGGGAAATGGAGTGAGAGTTGCTCTGCCCGCATTCCTTTGAGCAATAAAACCAGTGTTATCAGATGATTTGTCATTGCTTGCCATGGTAACCAGAGGTCTGTTGTGCCTTTTTGGGATGTTAGTTGCTCTTCGGGGGTTGTCCACAGAACTCTAACACATAGTTTGCTTTTTTGGGTGAGGAGGTTTGCTGGATTATTTATTAAATATAATGAATAATTGTGTGCCTGATTGGTCCAAACGCTACACTTTCATATTTTTTCCAATAATAATTCCTGATATATGATGGACTGTACTCTTGATTAATTCAACTCCTCATACATTTCATATTTAAAAAAAAAAACAAAGGTGATCCAAGCCACATGCTATCGAAATACCTATAAAATACTCTTAAAATAGGCCAGGTCTTAATCTAGATCAGCACTATTCAAACAGAAGATTATATCATAAAATAAATAGCTAAGAATTCTATTACACTGCTGCTGTGTCCATTATATATGAAGAGACTAACTGGCCTGGGGATGAGAAAGAAAGAGCCATTACCCTGTGTACAGAACTGCTCGATCAGATTTCTTCTCCCACTGACTGCTGATCTAAAGGTTAACAAGCTGATAAATTCAGACAGAGGAGCAGAACACGTTTGAAATACTTGAGTATTGCAAATGAAGGAGATATTATTGCAGTTGCACCCTGCTGAATCATTAATACATGATTCAGCATTGCGAAGGCTCAAATGACAGGTAAAGTTAAACAAGCAAGTAAAACATCTCATGTCTGACTATATTTGCTTTATTTACTATATTTTATTTACTTTATTTATTATATTTACTATTTCTTTTATGGGGTGCAGAACTTTAGAGAAGCATTTTTGGACATGAGCTATGACTTTGAAATCTAAGAATGTGGCAGTAAAAATGAGGCTATACAATTTGGCTAAGAGAAGTTGAAATAATGCCCTCAGAAAATGTAATGATGGATGTAATGCTCATTGTTTCGCCAGCACACACACGCACACTTACACAATTCCTGGAATTCATGCAGGAAACCAAAATAGTAAAATTGCACCCTGGGGTTTGTCCACTGCCTCTGTGCGAGAGAGAGAGAGAGTGTATGTGTGTACTTATTATTTAGCTAGTTCATTTCTTGTGTATAACCAGCCTGGTCTCATTGTTTATACACAGGTATTACTATTGTCAGACTTTTGGACCTGTTTTGCCCCCATAGTCCTTCCTGTGTTTCCTTATTTGGTCATGTTCCTTTCCTCGTCTAGTTTGATTATGTTCCATTGATGTCACCTGTGTTCCCCTGATTGCCCTGTTGAGTGCACTCGAGAACGTCCACTATGGTTTCGGACACCACTAAAAATGGCTGTTCCCTCAAATAGTGCCCTATTTAAGGGTATAGGAGGCGATTTCGGACACAGCCCTAGTCTGTTCAGTTTGTGTTGGTCAGGTCTACTTGTTTCTACGTGTGTTTGCCCAGCTCCTATTGTGGATTATCCCGTGTTTTCGACATTAAAGACTGTGAATGCTACTCCGTGTCTCCTACGCTCTTCCCGCAGCAGCGTAACGTGACAACTATATAACGTTTAGGCACAAAACATACATTTTTGTACATTTTGGCTGATACCGAAACATACCATTTGGACATACTGAAAAATCTAAAAAGGAAACATTATTACTTATTATATATTATTATATTATTACTTATTATTATAATTAATTACATTACACCAAAATAAATTAATAAATAAATAAACTTGAAATATGTACTACTCTTTTATATCATAAAGCTATATAGATGCACTTATATCGTTTTATCAATAAATTATTTAGATTTTTAGATCCCTTAACCCTACCTCCAAACCTAACCACTTTATAGAGAATATTTGAAATGTGAAATTTTAGACAGAAATATGCAAGAAAATGACAGTTTTAGTAACAATATAGTACCAAAAGTAGTCCAAATGATGATAGTTTTGTGAGGAGTAATGATTCAAGTCAAGATGGTGCTGCGGATGGCCATCTCGGTGTGGAGCTCTACGGGTCATTTGCTGTTTTTGTTTGTTTGCAATATGTTTAGCTATTCTTTTTCTATCAGTTTTTATTACTGTTTTGCATCATATTTAAATTTTATTGTCTATTTTTTTTATTATTTTGTTATTTTATTTTATTGCCTTATTTTCTATATACATCTGCACTATGTTTATACTTTGTTCTGCACTGGAAGCTCTTATCAGACAAAAACCATCTGTGTGTAAAAACACACTTTGCAATAAAGCACTTTCTGATTCTGAGGTACAGAGCAGAATTTAAGTTGTCACAGCATGACTGAGAAAATTCCTTTTGAGTCCCACTGCAAACAAAATTACATATATTGCATAAGTCATGGTTAAACGATTACAGCAATGTTATTCATTTTAAGGTTTTAATGTGTAGTCTTCTTTAACATTATGTAATAATTTGTGACGAGTTGGCAGCAAAAGTCACACAGAACAGAACAAAATGTTATTTAATATAACTAAATGAGGTAACTGTTTAATAAATGCAGTTTAAAGCATAATGCCATTCATATGACAACTGAATACAGTATTATCAAAATGTTAATGCCATGATTTCAGTATTAATTCAAGGATTCATTTGTACATCTGCAAAAATGTTCATATGTAAATAATTAATGTTTTTGATGCTTTAAATGCCAATATTGTATGTTTCAGTGGCTATGCAAACGCAAGTAAACTTACGTGTAGTAGAACCACACTTTATGTAAAAATACATATAAATACTCATGAGATTAGTACAATTTACTTTAAATCCAGTGTATCTCAATACAAATGTGGCAACACTTCTAATTTTATATGATAATTGAGGGTTTATATTGCACCAGTCTAGTTTTAGGATGCAGCCTTTACATTGTTGTGCTTTCATACCGTGGCATCACTGCTAATCATGCTAACATGCTTTGATGCAGAAGAACAACCCACAATATAATGCCCGCTAAGCCCAGAGAAAGACACACACCCACATTTGTACACACTTATACACACATTTACATGCATACACAAAGAGAAACAGACAGATAGAGAGACCAGTAGCACTTACACCCCATTAGCAAAATCTCCCTCTTTTTGGCTGAGGCAGATAAAAGGTGCATGCATAAATTTTACACATTTATTTCCATGGTAACCATTCACCATGTCATTCACATGTCAAAGTTAATCACAGGAGATTAGGGGCATTCTCTCTCTCTTTCACTCTCTTTTTCCTTCCTTCACTTTCACACATACAGTATACACACTCTCTTACATGGGGTTAATAGAGAGAATCACATGACAAATAGCAGCCTAAGCTTAAAAAAACTGAGAAAGAGGCTTGACTTGAGAGATTGCAAAGCAGCCTAGCAAAATGGCATTTCAGATTTATTCAAAAAAGATTTGACTTATTCAGAGATATAGAGATTGACACCATATTGAGCTGAAGATCACTCTAATAAAGCAAATATTTTTCACAAATTCATGCACATATAAACACTGAAACACTCATTATATTAGAATAGCTCATGGACACAACAACCAAACTCTTTTGCTGATATTTCCCATTATTAGGACTGTAGTGCTCAGGTCATTCTAACATTAAAGGCCAGTGCAGACATTGTCAGGTATGGTAATAGTGATGTGACTGGTGGGGGTGCAATGGGTGGGTGGTCATCTTTGACTTTCAAACAGACCTCATTCATCTTACTCAGTGTTCCCTAAAGACTGGTCCTCTCTCTCATACACCTCTTCTAGACAGTTTGAGGCTCTACACTGTGAGGCTGAAAGAATTGCAAAATGAAAAACAGATTTTCCATCAGACGTCTCAGGGATTGCTGCAGAAGCAAGTAGACACCTAATTTATCATGATCCTACCATTAAAACGGATCACAAAGTCCTTCATGCTGTTACAGCAAATACCATAAAATGATTTCTTTGGTGACAATATGAATAGTCTTTCTTATGTTATTTGTGCATGTACTTGATGTGCTGTCAACCCTGGGCTTTAGGACAGGGTTGAGGCAGTAAAAACAACCACAAAGACATATATGCGTACACATTAGGGATGCACATATATTAATATTCTGGTCAACACTCATAATTCATGTTATGGCTGATAATCAATTAATTGCCAATATTAAATTCTATACTTTATTCAAATATTTAAATAAATTAAAAATAAGATTTATATAAAAATAGGCATCATCACATTATAATGTACAGTATGAAATTGGATACTTATGCTACAATTTGCTAAAGATTACATTTATCAGTGTTATTAAATTAATAGTGTTTTAAAGATTAGCTTTATGCACACATTAGATGACAGTGATCTAAATGTACAAATAGGGAATATGAGCATTGAGTTAAATATATATTGGCCACATGCCAATATAGGACATCTAATATGGATAACAGTAAAATAAAAAGGCGATATCCAATATAGCATCAATGTGCATCCCTAGTACAAATAATTGCCAGGTTATCTTCATGTATTTTGAACTCTGTCTCAACATTAGTATCGCATAAGTGTACAAACAGTAACCTATGCCATATTCCTCATCAGAACAGCTATAGATCGCACTCAGGAGAGGCAAGCTAGTGTGCAGATACTCACACCTCAATCTAAACACACACACACACACACACACACACACACACACACACACACGCATGCATGTAGTGCTAGTCAATACTGGGAAGAACCGTCAGGACTTGTACAATTTAATATTTTATATTAGTAAAGTCCACTAAAGTTGATTGCTTTGTAGCAGATTCTGCTAAGGTTGGTAAACACAGAGTCAAATTAAACCTTGTAAAGCACTGTTTTTTTTCAACATTTATTAATCTAGGTTGTTATAATGTTAATTTATAAATGTACTATTGTTTTATTATATTAATGTTAATTCATACAACCTGCAAAATCATCCAAGTGGATGCTGCACACTGGTGGTGGACTCAAAACACACACACACACACACACACACACACACACACACACACGCATGCATGTAGTGCTAGTCAATACTGGGAAGAACCGTCAGGACTTGTACAATTTAATATTTTATATTAGTAAAGTCCACTAAAGTTGATTGCTTTGTAGCAGATTCTGCTAAGGTTGGTAAACACAGAGTCAAATTAAACCTTGTAAAGCACTGTTTTTTTTCAACATTTATTAATCTAGGTTGTTATAATGTTAATTTATAAATGTACTATTGTTTTATTATATTAATGTTAATTCATACAACCTGCAAAATCATCCAAGTGGATGCTGCACACTGGTGGTGGTTGAGGAGAGACCCCCCCACATGATTGTAAAGCGCTTTGGGTGTACAACAATACACAGTAAAGCGCTATATAAATGCATCATTCATTCATTCATTCATTCATTCATTCAAAATGTTAAGTATGAATTAGTATATGTAGAAATTACACTAACCTAGATTAATAAATGCTAGTGGTTAGTTCATGATGCCTTATATGCATTAACTAATGTAAACAAACTGAACCTGTTTGTGAAGTGTTACCTGTTTTATATTTCTTGGTTCAAATATATCCATAGGAAAGATTCTGTTGTGTCTGTTCCCAAAAGCCAAAAACAAATTTGAGTGTTATTTTATATTAACATCAAATAGTAATATCATAATATATTACAGTCCCAGAGAATTCTGCTATTTTTTGCTTATTGCAACTTTCACCTGCAACCTCTAATGAATTCATTTCACTAGGGTAGAGACAGAGAGAGAAAGAGAAAGAACTAAAAAAACACTTCTCCCTAACCACCACAGCTGCTACAGTTGCATGATGCGTCTTTACTGATGATAAACTCAGCAGAATGTCTGCTGAGCAGAGAATATTTGAAGTTTATTTCAGCATATTAAACATGAAACCAAGCACTACAGTTTGGGCAGTTGGCACTCTGCTGTGTATCCAAAGAAACTGACTGTAACTGATGGGCTGCTGCATTGCCATGGGTTCTATAAAACTCTACTGAATATAGAGAGGGAATGTAATCCAATCAGAAATGTACTTTTATATGCAACATATGTTATACAGCTTGCAGCAATGGATTCCCAGCATACGTTTGTTGTTTAAAGACAGTGCAAATGATGTCTTGCTCTGCTGTAGTGCTGAAAAATGTAAGACTTTAGCTGGCAGTACTTCCTCCAACCACTAGGGGATCACACTCCTGCCATGACCAGCAGCATTACTCCCAGCCACAAGCGGGATGTCTGCTGCCTGCAATCTTCCTCCCAGTTGCCAGGGGGCAACCATTGGCAAGAACTCTCAGCTCTGCTTAGCAATTATTGTTGATGATACTCACCTGTGTAGGGCCCTATTTAAGTTTGCCTTTAGCCATTGTGTTTTGTTCAGTCTTGAGCCTACCTACCTGTGTATCCTGTTGCTAACCGTGAGTCTTTTGTAAGCCATTGTGCTTGTTTTTGTTTTCTCCTTTTTGTGACTATTGGAAGCCTTGCTTCTGGTTTTGTTTGTACTTTGTTCCTTGTTTTTTTTTAATCTCTACAAGTAAAAATACTTGGAGTTTGTATTTCTCGTCTCCGTGAGATTTTGTCATTCCTCTCTAGACTTGGGTCTAGAAAATCCTCAACCTGGAGTTAGCTCACTCAGGAAGAGTGCCAGCTCTGTGTCCAGGAGATCAGGGTTCTAGCCCAGCTAAGACAACACTCAAGATTATTTGTCTATAGTCTGGCTGTCCTTGCATCTGTATCGTTACAGCAAGACTGAACCAAAGATGGACCCAGCAGAGAGTCAAAGTCCTTCATCAAATGTGGAGAGAATATTATGTGAGCTCATCAATCAAGCTACTGCTATTCACCATCATGAACGGATACTCATGGAAATACTGCAGCATTTTATCCCAGAGAGCGGCTAGAGAGTGCTTTCTTTTCACGTCGACTGACAGCAGCGGAGAAGAACTATGATATTGGGAATCGGGAGTTGCTGGCCGTTAAGCTGGCATTGGAGGAATGAAGGCACTGGCTGGAGGGTGCTAAACACCCGTTTGTAATATGGACAGACCACAAGAGCCTCACTTACATTCAGGGAGCCAAGAGGTTAAATCCTCGGCAAGCTCGGTGGGCCCTTTTCTTTAACTGGTTTAACTTTGTCCTCTCTTACAGACCTGGTTCCAAGAATATTAAGCCTGATGCTCTGTCAAGGCAGTTCGAGTCCCAGGAAGAGGAGGACAGGTCAGAGCCCATCATACCAAGGTACAGAGTGCTGGCAGGCATCCAGTGGGACATGGAGACAGCAGTACGGAAGGCCCAGATTCACCAGCCTGACCCAGGTAATGGCCCATCGAGTCGCCTCTTTGTGCCTAACACCATCAGGTCCAAAGTACTGCAGTGGGGTCATGCCGCACCGTCATCTGGACATCCAGGGGTCCTAAGAACCCTGAGGCGGATCCAGTCTAAGTTTTGGTGGCCCAATATGGGAACTGATGTCCGGAGGATGGTTGCTGCATGTTCCACTTGCGCCCGGAATAAGGAACCTAGAGCCCTCCCTCAAGGTAGACTACATCCCCTCCCTATCCCGAGACGACCCTGGTCCCACATATCCATGGATTTTGTTAGTGGCCTCCCCAGTTCTCAAGGTAACACAGTGATTCTTGTTGTAGTCGACAGATTTTCTAAGGCATGTCATCTCATTCCCACCCCTAAG
>NW_015549559.1:1260441-1268344 GCF_001515605.1 Sinocyclocheilus anshuiensis | reverse complement strand
TTGTTTGTACTTTGTTCCTTGTTTTTTTTGAATCTCTACAAGTAAAAATACTTGGAGTTTGTATTTCTCGTCTCCGTGAGATTTTGTCATTCCTCTGCACTTGGGTCTATAAAATCCTCAACCTGGAGTTAGCTCACTCAGGAAGAGTGCCAGCTCTGTGTCCAGGAGATCAGGGTTCTAGCCCAGTAAAGACAACACTCAAGATTATTTGTCTATAGTCTGGCCGTCCTTGCATCTGTATCATTACAAAAAATGAACATCATTATACAGTCTTTCCTCTATTCATGAATGTCTAAAAATGCCATGTGGTTGCTGTTGCAGATATGATGCACATTATGCCATGAATTACACAGTGTCTATACTGCAAGTGAGCAATGCGACAAAACTAGATTGCTATAATTATAATCAGCAAAGCTGTCTACACTGCAAGTGAGTTTGTAACAATCATAGGCGACAAAAAGGATGGGGTTACTGTATGTTTGCATAAACACTCCTTAAATTATGTTTTGCTATTTTGATAATTAGTTGTAATTGCTTCTAACAATCCCGTTTGAAAAGGTAAAAACGGAAATGCTGAACCTGTATATATTAAGTATATAATATATTATAAGCATGTTGTCAGCCAAACACATCATAGTGTTGATCATTAAAAGCACAATGCATATGAAGCTAAATATAATGGCTAAATGTAACGAGGCCAACGGCTGACTTATTTCCATGTCTCATTTAACACATAACATTTAAATGTCATTTAACAACTCTAATTTGAGATGGTAATCATTTCCCAGTAAACCAATGAGCTGATGACTTCGTTTGACCTCTTCAATAATGACCTGGGTGTGAGAAAATTGTATACAAAAGGCCAGCGTTTTAAGTGACCACACAATTTCTAAGTGGTTAGAGGCTTGTGTAGGAGTTGTGGGTAAAAGGATTTAAGAACAGTGTCCCACCCGCTTACCCAGCTGGTCTTAGCTCTAATGAGGCTTTAACCAGGATGTGGGATGGCTTTCTTCATAAAACCTACAGGTCGGCACCACACAATGAGGCCCATAACAAAGACTCTGTAGATCTATTGGTCCAAACTGCCATTTTAACTAAATTGTGTGGTCAGCAATTCACTTGAATTGAGTCCAACCACATAACATTCATCACATGTGAAAGGACACTTTATAGACTTTGACAACTGGCTTTACTTCTAGAATTATTGAGCAATTTCCATATTAAAGCAGAACAATTTTCCTACATAAAAATGTTTTGTATAATGAGTATGTAAAGAAAGCTGATGTCAAACCTTAAATGGGTTATTTCACAGTAACATGTTTTAAAGAATATTTTACCCCAATTTTTTTTTTATTAAATTACGACTTTTTTTAAATGATCATTTCTGGGTGAACTATGCCTTTGGTCATGAACCAACTCTTTCTAACATTCAGTTTATCTTCACTCTAGCTAAGTACAGTATGTATTGTGTATAGGCTATATGTATAATTTAATCATTAAATTAATAAAACAGCCTATTTTTGAATTATTGGTATATTAATGGAATAACAATACTGCATACACTGAACGAGAAAATACAAGATAGCACTGTCTGTTATAATATTAATATTTAATATATTGCTATTTGCAATTGGTTGTGTACTTGTACACTACACAATGACAATAACATTGAATCTAATCTAATGTAAAAACCCCAGAGCAAAGGTCTTGCTTGTTAATATCAAGACAAATACAAATCCACTGATGATTATCTTATGTTCTTTTGAGACATTCACATAACATACACCCACACTGGAAAATTCTTCACAAATAATATCACGTCCTGTCATTATGAGGAGATTTAATGGAAGACTGGACTAAGCTCAAGCAAGTGTGTCTGATTACATTACCAGATGTCTGTCCTGTCAAAAGGTGAGGTCAGATGTAACATGAAACATGAATGATCTAAATTACTAATAATCTAAATAATTTTCTTTGTTTTAGCACAAAAATAATGGTGCTAAAGGTTATTTCAATAGATATCTGTAAATAACATTTATCTTATTAGAGTAGAACATCCTACAACCTACAACCCATATCATCATAGAGCATCAACCAAATGGAACTTGCTAAAGCTCCAAAAAGGTAGCACATCTTCACTTTTCCTTGTGGATTACAGATAAGCAACACGCTGCAATCAAACAATCTGAGGGATATTGTCCTAAACACTGAACTGCCACACAACAGTGCAGCGCTAAATGAAGCAAGAAAGAAGCAAAATAATTAATGAACATTTATTTTCATGCATTTTACGCTGCTGTAGGTTGGAAGAAAAAGTTCTGATAAAACAGTCATAATGTAGTTAATTGAAACAGATGAGATTATAAGAACAGGAAGCAGTTCAGCTTCAAAGCATTTTAAAATGCCTCTAGCCACATTCTGCAGAACAGAGAGAAGTGATGCCAGTCTGTGATAAACTCTAATGAGAGCCACTGGATTCATGGATCACCAGTGCCAATGATGTTTGCAGGTGCTCTGGTGTTTGTGGGCGCTCTCTCTCTCTCTCTCTCTCTCTCTCTCTCTCTCTCTCTCTCTCTCTCTCTCTCCTTTCTGTTTTTCATCTTCAGTTTGTGTGTGGTGTTTTGATATTTTAATCAAAGCATCTGCCTATCAAATCTGCCAAGTTCTATTCTTCACATGCCCTTTGTATTCTACATGTCTGAGCTCTTTTTGAGATTAGACATTTATTTTACAGCAACCATAGCTATTGATCTTTAACTGGAACCAAAGCAAAATCTGACCTGTATGGAGAAGAATAAGAAAAAAAATCAGTAAAGCGTGTTAATGAGGTTGGTTAGAAAACAAAAATGTATAGGTGCATGTGAAATATCTTATTTAAAATGCAGGCATTGAAATATTAAGTTTAACTATAATTAATTTAGTAAAGACTTACAGCATACAGAAATTTAGCAGAAAAGCAAATGTTAGCAAAAAAGTCTACTGATGGATAATGTCATCTTGATATACTGGAGCATAAGGAAGGATCCTCTAGTCTTAATATCCTTAGTCTTAAATCAAGCTTTTGTTAGTAATTAAAGGGTTAACTGCAGCTTGGCTTTATTGATTTTGATTGGCTCACACACTAAATCTCATCGGGCCACAGAAAGGCATCAAGATCCAACTGGCAATTCCGTTAGAGTTTACTGAAAAGATAATTGATTGGGAAGCCATTTAATTTACTTCTTCGTCAATGCTCATGTATGAGAACAATCAATAATCAAACAACTCAGCCAGCCATGTCATAGACATGATCTAATAGGATTAATAGGACTATCTTTACTTTTCAAGCATGTTTTAAAAGAAAGTCTTAGAGATAATGCACTATTTTTTTTTTTTAATTGAGATGTTTTTACTTTTTGCAGTCCAACTGAACATCTAAGTGCCTGTATAAATATTAACGACCACATATTTATAGAGGAATGATTATAAAGGATTTTACTTTAAGAACAGAATGTTTGATTAAATCATAACTTATTGATTCAATCTTGTCAAGGTTAAAAAAATCATCTTAACATGATTATTTAATCTGTGAACTTATGTTCGTTATGGATATAGTACTTAAGGGAATGCACGGTAAAAGACATTACAAACAGTGTCAATTAATGGATTTTTCTCTTTACTTTTGTCTTCAAAGTATCGTCCCTTGCCCTGATTTTTAAGATCCCTTGGCTCTGAACTGTGATCAAAGAAACTGCTCTCTGTGGACACCAAGTATGGAACTAAGCATTTGACAAGGGCCTGTCAAAAGCTGTATCCATAGCAACCTATAACATGAGGGAGGCAGGAGCAGACACCCACACACACTCCTTCACAAACATTTTACACACACACACACACACACACACACACACACACTCCTTCACAAACACTTTTGTTCACAGACAAATCAGAGCTGTGGAAATAATCACAAGTGAGTTGCAGCAATTGTGTTAGACTAGATAGTCTTGTTATTAATTAGCACATTATTATAAAAGCTGTGATGTACTTACAGTGTGTAGGAGTCTGTGTTTGTGTATATATCAAGGGACCTAGATTACTTTATACTTTTCATAATTACCAATTACTACTTTCACTTCAAAGAAGCGCACATGCAAACATACAACAGTATTTCATCACTAGCATGTATAACTTCAAAACGTGTTTAACCTCAAGGTACAAAGTTTCATCTCACTTTCTTATATAACAGCCATTCAGATTATCCTGACCAGCAGTGTGTGTACTAAATATTTGAGAGAACAAAAGAGCAGTTGAGTAATGCAGTGTAGGTGTGCTACCATCTGTTTAAATACATTAGCAATGCCAGCCAAATTCATATCCATGAGCCTTTATTTATAGCCGCGAGGCGCAAGAAAAGATTAGGACACCCACTGATAATGGACAATAGCACATTTATATATTCATATTAATAGTTAGCATTAAAAGATGCTTAGGTGTTGTGCATATTCATATATAAATACTAAATTAAATACTAAACACTATACTATCATATGTTATGCATATACTGTACTGATTTTACTGATGCTCACCTTTAATATAAATATGTATAAATAAAAATGTTATATGTAATATATGATATTTTTATATTAAAGGTGAGCATTAAAAGTGGGTATGTACATACACACATTACCTCCAGCATCTTTTTATGATCCCCATTAATATGTAATGTACAATAGTGGACAATAGCACATTTACATATTAATAGTAATGGTGAGCATCAAAAGAAGCTTGAGGTATTGAGTATATAGACATATTTATATACATAATTACATAATATGAAAACATATAAATATAATAACATGTATAGATAAATAATACATAATGTATTAAATGTATTATGTATATTGTACATATGTATGAAGTGAGCATTAAAAGATGGGTATACATACACAATACCTCAAGCAACTTTTAATGATCACCATCAATATATGTAATAAATATATTATGTACAAATATGTAATATATATTTTCATAAATAATGGTGAGCAGTGAAATATGCTTGAGGTACAGTATATGCAAATAATGAGAATGATCAGAATGGTGCACATACATTCAGAGTACTTTTTGAGTGTTTGTTCTTTTTCAGTATCCATTAGTAGGTCACACTGAAAGCATTCATCATATCTCTATTAAAGAATTCACACACACACACACACACACACACAAGCTCTCCTTTGAACAGAGAAATATTGCTAGCACTAGTGCTAAGAGCTAACAGCCTTTTACAGCTATAGCTTGACATTATAACAAAGACCCTGACAGATCCAATGTGTCCTCAGTACAATGTACACACAAACACACACACCATTTTGCTTCCTCGTCTACTCCGTCTTTCTCTCCCTCCACCCCGCCAACACCCCTCTCTCATCTCTCCCAGTCAACCTTGACTGGAAGAAAAGCAATTTATTTCTACATGGCTTAGATAATGAATAATAGATGTTATCCAGTGATTTGGGTTTGTCATGGCTGTGCGCGGTACTTTCAGAGGCTCTGAAGTTCAAGGCTTGTTATTGAAATCCATTAGGAAGATGGAAAATGAGACTGATGGTAAATATAAGTGAATTTCATGGACATAACAGAAAAAAGGTAACTGCGGTTAATGTTAATCTTGCTCTGATCGTAACAGTGTGTGAGTGTGTGTGTGTGTGTATCTGTTTGTGTTTGCATGCAAGCAACTGTGTGTTTATTTTGGAGCATCCTGTGCTGTGTGTGTGTGTGTGTGTGTGTGTGTGCGCGCGCTGAACTGCAGTAATATCCATTATATATATTGTGTTCTGCTTGCTTGTCTCCCTTGAGTTACCCAAGGGGGAAGATATTACATTTCATCACACTTTCATTTTCTACTGCAGATGAGGGACAGTAGAAGATGAGAACAGAAGCAGTTCTGTGGCATGTATGAGTCAAATCTGTCACACATATGTCTCTCTCTTACACACACTCTCACACACACACACACACACACACACACACACACACACACACACACACACAGATGCAGCTCAGGGGACTAAAGTAAAATGAGCTACCATCTGTTATCATGTGAAACCTGTCTTATTGGAACACAAAAGTGAGTTTGTTTTGAATCATTAGTGTTCGGCATCACACGTTTTTGTGCACGTGCATATAAAGATCATTTTAAAATGTACCAACCCCATTTTGAGTGACACTAATAATAATGGCTTTAAACCAAATCTAGCTACATACTTACTGTCACTGCTTTATTTAGCCGGCTCCTAATGAAGAAAAACACATGATGAAATGACGGAGACATTTATAGGACTGTCAGTAAAAATGCTGCTGTTGCTGAGTGCTACATCATATGAAAAATCTCTCACAGCAGGTGTGGGATTACAAACATGGCTAGTAAGTAATAGCATCACACCTCTGAAACACATGTGGCACCACAATTTATTAGTGGTTTTAATGTTGCAAAACATTTAGAGTAAAAAGTGTCCAGAAAAGTGCTATATATATGTAAGGAATTATTATTATTTTAAACAGTGCCCACCCACTTTTTCAGCAGCCTTGGTTTTCTTACGTATTTTTCCCATAGAGAAGTCTTTGTTTGAAGAGTTATACGCTATGATCCATACAAACTAGCAGCAAGGTGAATCACAATATTATAAAATTTGATTAAATAATGAAATTTGAAAAGTATTTAAAAATTGGACAAATTGACAAAGGTAAAAAAAAAGATTGTAACTGTAATGAAGGAAAGAACTAAATTCCCATTAAGTATTGCAAATTATTTAATGAATTACAAAGCATGGAGAAATATAAAACTATTGATTTAAAGATGTTGATTGTAGATGTTTTCACCAGAAATTTTGCCATTAAACATAATTATTAAAAAAAAGTTAAAATAATGCAGGCTGATTGCTTCAACAAACCATGTTTCAACAACTTTGTAGCTCTTAGAAGGTCTGTCTGAGTATTCATTCAAAATCAATTCCCTTATTAAGAAAATGAATAGGATTTTTACTTTCTGTTGCACTCTATACTCTCCATTGTCCAAAACCACCCTTACCTTCATGTCTCTTGTATCACACCGCAGACTCACTCTCTCTGTTTGCATACAGACACAACTGGCACTATTTTGCATCTCAGTTATTGATCATAGTGAAAATGATCTCAGAGGACTTTAGTATTAATATTACTGTAATATCGTTGCAGTGTCCGTCTTGTTGCTATGCCAATTGTTTTGTTAGCCCATGTAATGGTTTTCTTTAACACAATATGCAAGTAGGATTGCAAAATGTTATGTCCATGTATTCCTTTATTTGGTAACTAGCCATATGATATTTTTTGCAACAGATATACAAGATCAAGAATACCAGTTGGCTGTTACTTCTCACTAATTGACCGTTGTCCCAGATATCTGTTTCCCTACATACTAGTACTAGTTTCAAATGTCTTGTATGACTGTACAGTCTCTTTCTTCTCACATAATAAAATTATTTAAACTTCTAAGAAAAATGAGGTTCAGAGGAAGTGATTGGAGTAAATAAAACCACTGACGGAAACAAAGATTGCGGTATAAATGAACAGAGCAAGAGATATATAGATTTCGACAGCCTGAAGAACACAGTCTACAGCTACTGTCAGTTTAAGAGAGCCATCGGCAGGCAGTTGTAAAGTAAGTTGTGTTGTTGTTTTAATTATCGACAGTAAAGCAATCTGTTCATAATTACAATCATTTGCCTGCAGTCATTACTGCCAGTTGCACTGAGCAGTTTAATTTGCCTTCTCTAATCTGCAGTGTAATTAGAGCACACACAAGCAAAACTGAATGATCATTCAACATACACACCAAACACACTCTCTCTCTCTCTCTCTCTCTCTCTCTCTCTCACAAACACACACACAC
>NW_015549559.1:1248777-1260421 GCF_001515605.1 Sinocyclocheilus anshuiensis | reverse complement strand
ACACCCAACACACTCTCTCTCTCTCTCTCTCTCTCTCTCTCTCACAAACACACACACACACACACACACTTAACACATTCTGTCATGCTGCCTCTGGAACACGTTTCATTCTTACTCTCTCACATTGTAATCATCTTCACTCGTTAATCTACATCCTTTAAATTATGAGATTAAAAGGGTCCTTACTGTTTGGTCTTGTTTGCAATACAGCAATCATTTGATCAGACAATGATTAAATTGGGATTTTTCTAAGATCTTGTGGTGACCCAGGTGCCCTGTAGGGGAGGTAAGACATAACCTCTGACCTCTGAACTTCCCCCCAAAAAGCATGCAGCATAATTGCCTATCACAAGCATTCCCAACCATTTTTGTCGGCTAAAACCCTCTGAACTAAAATATTTCTTGAAGTACTGCTGAGATTTTACTTTAAAGGGGTCCTATTATGCTTTTTCACTTTTTCAACTTTAGTTAGTCTGTAATGTTGCTGTTTGAGCATAAAAAAGATCTGCAAAGCTACAAAGCTCAAAGTCCACTTCAAAAGGAGATATTTTATTTAACAGAAATCACTTTTCAAAAACTACAACGAACGACTCGTTTGGACTACAACGCATATTTTCTGGGATTTGTGATATCACAAATACCGACGAATGGGACGAGACCTGGTTGAGCTGCACTAGAGAAGGCAACGAGTGTTATCACTAATGTCGGAGAGTGTTATCACTATGTCGGAGACACGCTAGCTTTCCCAAGGCAGAAGAACTTAGAGTGGTTACAATCATCCAGGTTTAAATCGTGCTCAAATTGATTTGATTCTGATGCAATATTTACACTGAAGCTCGCAGGCGGCTATGGCATGATATTTCCCGACCAGGAGCCGAGTGCTGCCAATCACAACACACCACTGACCCAGCTAACCAATCACAGGACATTTCGTATTTCAGAAGGTGGGCCTTCATTTGATACAGGAACTATTCGAGCCGTTCATGCCAGACTGGGGAGAGAGGTTTTGTAATAATGTAAAATATGTGAAAAATAATGTGTTTTTCGAACATCCTAGTATGAGAGCCTGTTCTAGTACACCCCCAAAACAAAATCAAGACTTTGTAAAAGAGCAAAATAGGACCCCTTTAATGTTTCACTAATTTATCAACACATCACATGTTCATGGGGTATTCATGTCAGTTAATGGTCACATAACATGCAGGTAGACTAATCAAATATTGCATCTTTTTTTGTTTGTTTTATTCTTATGTAATTTATTTTGATTTGATATTTTTATAATGTTATTTATTAGTAGTTTTTCATCAACTGGGCAAACCCCCTGCAGTTCCTCCGTGAACCCCAGTTTGGGAAATCCTTGCCTATGATAAAACTCTTTTTCTAGTACTATACTGTCCTACAAAGCAAAACACAGTATCTATGTTACGACACAAACTAAGAAAACTGCCTTAAAAGTTTCTGACTGAATTTTGGTTGATTTGAAATTTTCACACTCAATTTACTCTATGATCTTTCCTATGGCAGACGGCTCAACTATGCTCAGATTCAGTCTACAAGACCCTATTTCTGTCATAACTCAATTTTGACCAAACAAGTAGTTACGATATAAATTTTTGTAACATAATAAATGTCTTTACTGTCACTTTTGATCAATTTAATGTATCTTTCTACATTAAAAAAAAAAACTTACTCACCCCAAACTTTTCAACAGTATATTTTCTAGAAAGCAAAAAATAAATAAGTGAATAAAATAATCTAAATAAATAAATGACTATTTTTATTTTGAAGGTTTAACCCCAGGGCCTAGCTAATGAAAAATGCTCACGTGAACATCTTAAAGCACCAAGAACAAACATGTACTACATGTAAACATGTTGCTACAAAAGAAATGCAAGATGTAGAAGAAAATGGATGGTTTCCTGTATATTTACTGTCATTTCAATGCCAAATATCAATTCAACCAATATATTTATGTGGATTTGTCTGTCATACCTATGACCTTTTGCTTGTTTTTGAGATGAATATATGAAGGTGAGCGTGCACACACACACACACACAGAGAGAGAGAAATAGAGCAGTGTGACAGCAGTGATAATGAACTGAGCCATTCAATCTCTCACACACAGTAAAACTCAGCACAGGGTCTCTCTCTCCCTTTCCGATGACAGCTATTAATTCATGTCTGCACTGACTTGATGGAAGGCTAACAACATTTTATATTGTTGATATACTCTAGGCTGTGGCTACATGTTCTCAATTACTGATGAAAGATAGATGGTAACCTGGTTACAAATGGGCAGCGCTGCTTAGATGATGTCAAGCACCTTTATCACACGCTGATATGTGTTCGCTGCTCCGACTCCTTGTGCTTTCTCTCTGTACAATTATTACTCACAGTAATGGCTCCTGCTGTAGTACTGCACACATGCTTTTGAAATCAAGTGTATGAAAGATTTAGATGTGACAATGTTGTTGAGTGGATGACAGCTTGACTGCTTTGACATGTTTTAGCAGCGCGGCCTCTGTGTGAGTATAAAAACAGCACTGAGAGGACTGTTGAAGCATTTTAAACGCATACACGCAAAGTACTTGCTCGTTCTGATGATATTACGCCACACACCGGATTCCACATTGAAATTCCTTTCATCGTAAGAGTAAGGTCAGGCGCGTACCGCTCGCCAAAGGGATCGATTTCAATATCAAAGTAAACCGTGGGAGGGATCGCAGACTAAAGCGGTTATAATATTAATTCAGCACATTTAGAATAGTCTTTTCTGCGGCTTTCTTTGAGCTCGGGACATGAAAGGTGTAATGCGCATCCTTTAAAGTCTCCTGATTTGTGTTTAATCATAAGAGCTAAAGGATGAGGTGAGGAGGGAGCGCAAGGTGAACAAGCAAAAATAAACGGCTGCGTTTTAAAGCACATCTTACTGTGTGAGTGTGTGTGTGTGTTTGAGGGTTTCAGGTCTCAAGGTCTATGGCTTGAATATAAATGTGTTCTTACATAATGAATGAGCTTTACACAGGCTAAAAGACAAACATCAGAGCCTTTTTAAATCAGCCGTGTATTTCAGGAGAAGGATGCTGTCTGCCTCTCTCTCGCTACCACACAAAAGCTCCTTTTAAACCCGTTTCATTTATTAGACAATAATGAGAAGAATTTGGGAAAGAAACAGATTAAGCGGCTATAAACAAACACGCTGGAGGTGGGAATGAAGAATAAAGAGTTGAAACATCAAATCTCCTTCAATCATCGAGAGCGTTGTTGGCCAAAACCCATCTTAATGAATTAATCATGCATCATGGACTCTCTCCCCTTTTACAATTAAACACACACACACTAGTGCAAGCACACAGCTGCTGCGTTGTTTGTAAGGCCCATTTGAGATGTCTTATAATGCATTGTGTCATGGGGTATTGGGTCAGGCCGATGGAAATTAAACTCTTCAGACAAGATAAACATTATATTACATCATTACCCTTTACAACAAATGTAAATTAAAACCATTATCTAAGCGATTATCCATTCATCTTCACCTCTACCACTCTCTCTCTCTCTCTTTCATTCCCTTGCCATATGTTTGAATCTCTACCATTCCCTTTTCTTCTCCCTCCCTCCCTACAGTTTGGCATTGGTTCAGTCAGCTCTTTTGTCCTATCAGACTGTGACTGTTTGAGCTGCCCATTTTCCACTGCTGAATTAAACATTAAACATTAATGCTCTCTGACAGCAATAAATAACATTTAGCACAATGGGGATCTAATAATGACCTGACTCTAGGCTGAGCCCCATCAGAGCCCTTCCTTTGACAACTGCTGAAATGTGATTATCAGGCAGCTGTCTGAGACAACTGTATCTGAATAACTTCAGCACGGGAAGGGGCTTTGATCTCCCCCACGCATGAAATTATAGCAGAGATCTGTTTGAATTACATTTTCTTTCTCTCTTCGAACCAATTATCATTAGAATCGCATGTATTATTCCAGTGGGTTCTTGGCCCAGACTTATGTGTGCAGATAAATACGGAGTAATGGGGCTTTTAAGACCTCTGAAAAACGGCTCTGTTCCAGAGACTATTGTCTGTGTGACTGTGCATTTATATCACTGCTTAGGTGAACAATTTGAGTACTAGTTCTGCTCAATAACCCAGACAGCAGGTCACAGCCCCAAGGTCAAAGTTCACATCTATAATTCACCTCAGCGGGTTGGAATACGCATTATAAACAACGTATCACATATCAAACAGCTTTATAAACTTATGAACAAATGAGGCCAATCCGTCAGTAACACTTATGTCATCTACTGAGTTTAACTATTTTGTTAAATGACAGCAAATGCAAAAGGCGCATTAATCCTAAACTGACTATTTTCTGTACACACTTTAAAATGAAGGCAGTAATATGCAGAACACATTCCAATGCTATCTCTTCAAATGTATGTATAATAAATTATTCACACATATTTCTGTAGCAAAAATAACAATGAGCTGTCAGGTAAGAAACAATGTGTGCTTTAAAAAGCACAGCGCCCCAGATATGAGCGTGCATTTTTATCCAGCTTCACATGTGCGACTCATCTACAGATGCTTCCAGGCTATAATTAGCATAATGTAGCACAACCCCAAAAAGCTGTGACAAATGTGAGAAACTATTTGCTGTGTATGTTTTGTTTCTCTGACCTTTGAAGAGTCTTTAAAACTAACCTTTATGTTATTGATTTTGCCCTTCTACATAATGACCAGCACTTTCTCAGAGGTTAAAGAGGATTAATATTATGATCACATGTTTTTTAGTATTAAGGACCCTTAAAATAAAGTTGAAATTAAGTTATTTATGTAAACAAATGACAGTTAGCCGCTGGATAATCGTAAACAGAAACATTACATACACAGAAAAGTTTTGTGTCTCCTATTAGAGTTAGCCTAACAACAGTCAGGCAGTATAATCTTCATTCTGTTTATCTGAAGATCCCTCACTTGTTTAGAGTGAAATTCCTTCAACCAAATTTCTGTGCAGGTCACACCACAGCTATGAAAACATAGCCCTCTCAGTATCACTTAATAACTGTATATTGATGAACTACAGATCATGACCATTAAGTGACTAGGCTCTAACTGGGATGCTGCTGTGGATTAAAGCCTATATAACCAACATTTTTAGGAAAAAAAAAAGTTTAGGGGTTGGTTTAAACTCACTACTGCATTTATTTCAGCAAAAATCCATTAAAAACCATAATATTGTAAAGTATTATTACACTTAAAATTGTTTTCTATCTTGATATACGTATATATAATGTATTAATTTCTATCAACAAAAAAGAGAAAAGAAACATCTTACTCAACTTTATACCAAGAATTTAATATAAACAACACATTTATATACGTGTTTGTTGACTGATAGTTAGAAAATATTCTCCAAAAGAGAAAAAACATGGACTTTGAAAATGTTAAATTCTCCATTATAAAAATGTGATGAGAGCTGGTTGTTTGTGTTTATGACTGTTTATTAGGGTCCCTGTGAACTGATTCTAAACACTTGCAGCTGCTGCGGATCCCATCTTTAATGTGCAATAATAAAACTGAATTTAAAAAAAAGAGAGAAAGTCGCTGTGTTAATGGGAGTTCTGCATTACCTCTTCCACCTATGTTCACAGCACTATGAGACTCATTCATTTTCCTTAGGTTGTTTGAGTAGAAACTGATAAACATCTGTTGTTTGACATCACTCTCTTAATCACACATTCAACAATTCCAGACAGGTGTTTGATTTCAGGCAACACACACACACACACACACACACATTCAGCAATAGCATGAGTCACGTATTCTCCCATAACCATGGGTGAACTCATGACTGTTTTCAGTATTTTAAAACATATGTCATGCTTTTAAGCATCTATCCACTTAAATATGAATTCTCCATCTCTCACTCCCCCTCTTTGGCCTTTTTTGTCTTGTAGCCTTTTTTTCCAAAAGACTCGAGGAAAGAGGCACTGTGTTCCAGGCAGTAAATAGAGTGAGTGTTATACTGTATAATCAATCTTCTAGAGAAGTTTTCAAAAGTCATAATATTGAGAGGAGATGTCAGCTGAGCCATTAGAGTAATTCATTCCTACCGCTCTACATTTACAGTCTCTACAAGAGCAACGCTGCTTTCCTCTTTGTGCCTCTGACACCATTTCCTCTTCATTTAAATGTGCAAGAAGTGAATTCAATTATAGGGGTTACGGGTAAAAGGCGGAGAGAGAGAGAGAGAGAGAAAGAGAAATAAGTTTCTTGTCTTTTCTAGGGCAAACACAAAAACATCCTCATTTTTGGTGTAAGTAATCATGTTAGCTGTGAGATGTTATTATCATGAACAAAAAAGCTAGTGTAAGAGGTTTATAGTTTTACACCACTAACTTTCCATACTGATGTATCCCACTTTTAAATATTGACTCTGTGTTTGCCTGAGAGAGAAGAAATAATAGCAAAGCAAATGAACATCTGCAAAGTAACGAAACATAATTTATTAATGTTTGAAGCGCACTAAAATCCCTCTCAAGCCATATCAAACTTTCTCAATTGAGTCATTGTAATGAATTATAAAAAGCAGGACTACAATAAACATATAACTTGGCCACCGAGCCTCAAATACCCTCCTTAACATGAAGAAATGTGAGAAAGTTCACACCAAATCTCATTTCCAGGCTAACTGACTGATTCTGGCACTTTTGCAGTGTATATAATCTGCTGACTGCAAAGAAACATAAAATGTTCTGGTTCCTACAGCTGTGTTAACTGTCTACCGGTCTGTCAGCTATCTTCTCAGAGTAGCCGTCTGTTTGCTGTAGCAGCTCTTGGCAACCAAGAAATCGCTCGAGCAGGCCTCTTATAAAGTGTACGGCTGCTGGAGCCCAGCCAACACTGAACATTAGGAGAATCAACTCATTCGCCTACTCCTTTTCTGCACTGCAGCAATTATATATTTCATAAAAATTAGACTTTCTCACTGTTACATTCTCTGACATGTCAATGCCAGCTACGGGAGGTGAGGTTTTGGTTGCGTTTGTGTGCGCAGAAGTAGAAATCTTTTCGGTTATGCACCGCTCTTGTGGTTTTTTAACATGAATGAGAAACAACAAGCCCAAAGGCTGCTTAGGTTGGGATTAATTCAACTTTTGTGAATGGCAACTCATTTAGTTATTGGCACTGCCGGTAAACCAAACCACAACTTCTATTTCATTTTATACAGTTCCAACAGCATCAAACCACTGTGGCTCTCTGAGATCTGTTGTAGTTGCTTGCGGTCTGAAACACGATTGAAATTGTAGTGTTTTTGTTCAAAACCGATCACACTTATATTGGTTCAGAGTAGGGCTGCACGATAAATCGCATGCGATATTTAACGCGCATCTTGTCAGAGAGCTGGTTCTGTAATCAGCGGTAAATCTCCATCACCTGCGGGCTTTCACATGGAGCAGCATTAACTACACAGAGCCGTTGTTCACTGACTAGCTGCGCAAAAAATCGCGCGAATATGAACGTGGTTTTGCACAGCTCGTCAGTAAAAAAGGCTCGGTGTAGTTAATGCTGCTCAATGTGAAAGCACGCAGGTGATGGAGATTTACCGCTGATTACAGAACCGGCTTTACTGATAAGATGCGCGTTAAATATCACATGCGATTTATCGTGCAGCCCTAGTTCAGAGGTTCAACTGCCTGATTATGGGGGAAGCTTGTCAGTATAAATATATCAGAGATATTCTAAGGTCAGTGACATAGACTGGATTTTTAAAATGTTTATCATGCCTGATTTTTCAATTGACTTGTTTGTAGAATTCAATCTGTACACAGAGGAGTGTTAGTTATCCTCCATAAAGAGAAAGTGTGTAACTGTGCAACAGAATGAATGGCCTTTTCTGTTTGTTTGAGGACATACAGAACATGAGAACATGGCTTTGTCCATTCAAGGGACTTCAGGTCATTTTAATGCTGAATACATAACATGGCAGTTCATCCAAGTGTCAAATCTATTGAATATACCATTTTTTGAGTGCACAGGATATTTCAAACCACTGTATATAAAATTTCATTTATAATATGAGGAGGCCCACACTACATCATCTGATTTTTAGGAAAAATCTGTTAAATTTGGGGCAATGAATTTAAATTTAGTAAAACTACCCAAAATGTTTATGGAAGCCTGTCCCACCTCAGGGTAAAGAGAAAAACAGCTGAATGTAAGTGTCAGTCCTGTGTCTTGTGTTTTCCTCCCCCACGTGCTCGTTTGGTTTCTTTCCTGTTCCTGTCCTGATTATGTAATTTGTTTCCAGGTGTTCCCCGTTTAGTTCTATTGATCCCAGGTGTGTCCCATTAGCTCCCTTATTACTTAAAGGAACACTCCACTATTTTTGAAAATAAGCTCATTTTCCAACTCCCCTAGAGTCGTACCATGGGTGCAGCAGGCGCAATGATATTACGCAGCGCCTGAAAATAGTCCCCAGCTAGGTAACTTCCAACAGAAGGCACGCTCCCTGTGCAAGCAGGTGGTCACGTTGGTTATGGTGGCGGAAGTTAGCCTATTTTCAGGCACTGCGTAATATCTTTGCGCCTGCTGCACCCATGGTACGGCAGCAAAGTTACTTAAGTAATTGGTTAAATAAAGACTGTTATTTGTATTCTCCTTCATCTTCTACACAGCAGCCGATCGTGACAGTGAGATAGTTTAACTAAAGAAATTAAGTGACAGTTTGAGAGAAATTAGAAGAAATAAATTAGCATTTGCAGGATAGAAAGTTAAATTTTAGATTTTTGTATTTTTTTTATTCTGGGGCAGAAATTGACAACCATATAGATATCTCATAGAAATTTATGAAAGCTCTGCTATCATGTATGAACTTCCTCGGAATTATAAAACATGTTGGGAAAAAACAACAACATATGGTTACAGAAAAACCACTTTAGGTTTCTCATCATGCAGCCTGTGAACGTCAAACGCTTCAAATGCGCTTCAGTACTGCAAAGAGAGAGAAAGAAATAGGAGCCAAAAGTCCATGTGTTGATCAAAAGAGACTGGAGCAGATTATGTGTCTTCAAAACCTAATTTATTTTACAATTCAATTCAACTGCTTTATTAATCACAGTACTGTTCCCTCTCGTGCTATTGGACAGAAGTTCATACAGAATTAATTCCCATAAAGAACAGCGAGGTGGTGAGCCCATCTGCCAGGTTTCATTGATGCTGGACTCTAAACAGCTTGTCACACAGGTTGAGTCGTGTCAGAGAAGCTTGTGTTTCAATCATGCAGTATGAAGATGCTATTTATCTGTTAGACTCGAGTCACTTCACAAAGTGGAGACAGAAAGAATAGGACAGATAAATGTGCGCTGATTGAAATTAAAATGGCTTTTGTATCTGCTCTTTTCAATTTTGAATCAGAGTGATTATTAAAGGATACATGTGTCTTTTTATTCCTCTCACATCAATAACACTGCAAAAAGCAGATGAGATTTAATGCATACTGATTACTCCTGAGGCAGACATCTGGAGTCAGAAAGACACGGCAGCGCTTACAGTCTGAATCCACTTTCAATGAAAATGTCTTAAAATAAATGATAATTACAACCAGGGTTTGAAATTAACACCCGCCAACCCGCCAAATGCGGGTAAAGATCAGCTGTGGCGGGTAAAGCTGTCAAATCACTAGCCAATTTGGCGGGTTACTTTTCGTAAATTATGTTTACTAATTCATTTCTTGAGGAAGTTCATGTAAGCCAAATCTGCACAGATTTATGTAAATACTGAACTCGAGACTCATCATGATATATTAAATAAGCCTAATTGCGCAGCATCTGGGCATATCTAGCTTACTTGAACATACCCAGCGATGTAGCTACTAGCCATCGGGAGCACCGGGACATTCCCGGTGGGTCGATCGCCGAAGCGAGGGAGACTTCATATTAGGCGCTGTTTTTAAATTACAGCCCACGCGAAACTGCAAAAAGCAAGTACTCCAAAAGTGTGAAGCGGCGCTACCCGGTGCATCCGCCAGCCGCGCGTTAAAGCAGAGCGGGATCAGTCTCCCGCACAGCGCTGCGCTTCCGCCACGATTTATAAGAGATACACTGCGCAAATCGCTCGATCCATTCAGAAATGACACAGAATTGTGTTATACAGTTGTGTGATATGACAACATTAAAGGTTCTGCCTGAAAACAGCCACGACAAGGTAAAATGCATGCAAACAAACTGCAATGTAAACAAACTATCGCCGAAGCGAGGGAGACCTCATATTAGGCGCTGTTTTTAAATTACAGCCCACGTGAAACTGCAAAAATCAAGTACTCCAAAAGTGTGAAGCGACGTGTTAAAGCAGAGCGGGATCAGTCTCCTGCACAGCGCTGCGCTTCCGCCACGATTTATAAGAGATAAACAGCGCAAATCGCTCGATCCATTCAGAAATGACACAGAATTGTGTTATACAGTTGTGTGATATGACAACATTAAAGGTTCTGCCTGAAAACAGCCACGACAAGGTAAAATGCATGTAGCCTAAACAAACAGCAATGTAAACAAACTTTAATAGTTTATTTCTCTTTAAATGTTTAATTCTAATTAATTTTAATTTAAGTAAAATGTTAATTCCGTAAGAGCCTGATTAAAGAAAAAAATGAGTGTCTCTGTAATTTAGAGACACTTATAAATGAGGTGTTTTCCATTTACAAATATTATAAAGTTCTTAAAGGGATAGTTCACCCAAAAATTAAAACTGTCATCATTTAGGCTACTCTGCATCATGTCATTCCAAACCTGTATTAATTTATTTCTTCTGTGGAACATAACAGAAGATATTTTGAGAAATTCAAGAAATGTTTGTCCATACAGTAGAAATCAAGAGTAACCAAAATGGTTTGGTAACATTCTACAAAATATCTTTTGTGTTTTACAGAAGAAAGTAAGTCATAGGTTTGGAAAGACATTAGGGTGAGGAAAGGATAACAGCATTTATTAGCAGTAAATTTCCTATGTTCTAGCACAAAATCAATGCTTATACTGTCAAGTGCATTTCTATGTGACAACAATGCAGTAGGCTATTAGTTTGTTGCATTTGCTGTGAACTCAGTAATATATCATTATTTGTTTTTGTCCTCATTTATTTATTTATTTACTTACTCCAATTGAAGGCCCTATAACACAGCGAAACATTCACAGGGGACCTTGAGGGCCGGGTAGGCTGGATTTGTCCAGGGACGAATTTTAACCCCAGTCCAGCCCTGTACCCATCACTACGCAACAAATAATGGCGTGGCGGGCGCACTGGTTTCCTTTGCATTGAAGCAATAGCGAAAAGTCAAAAAATACCTGAAGACTCGCACCGTGTCTACACCAGATGCGACAAAATACTTTAGAACCCATTATAATCGGTGATGCGGCCTACACTGGATGTGGCACAGCACAGCACGACAAATCCCCGACAGTAAACTGATGCCTCGTTCTATTTATCACGTAGGCCTACTGTTTGACTAAGTACAAATGATTTGCAATGGTCGCATCCAGTGTGGACAGCCTCAAGCTGTTGGCTTACCTCCGGCCTTTTTTTCATAATTTATTTGTTAAATTTTTTTGGCTAGTAGAAATTATGAATGGCCGGTAACTTAAAAATTT
>NW_015549559.1:1242004-1248758 GCF_001515605.1 Sinocyclocheilus anshuiensis | reverse complement strand
CTTAAAAATGTAGTAGCCAAATTGGCTGGTGAGTGAAAAAGTTAATTTCAAACCCTGATTACAACCATCCCCTCTCTCAATTAATCTACTGTACATTACTGGACAAGTCAAATACACTGAAACATCAGATTCTATATATTTCCAACCTGTTCAGTTGACATACTGTAAATTGTGTCCCTTTTTCGCATAAACACTAATTTCATAATTTATACATGTATTGAGGTATCAAAAATACAACTCACTGTACAACACATTAAGCAAATTTTAACATCCTAAAATATAAGATAGTGTTTATTGTTTGCATCATGAATTAAAAGTATCTCATAAGTATTCACAGGACAAGAAATAATAACAGGCTTCTAATTTGTTGAAAAACTGTAATTCTGATCTCATAACAACATTGAATAAATGTTCTTTGTTCTGTAAGAACTAAAACAACAGGAAAAGAAATAGCAGGCTTTTCTGCCACTAACTGCACTGTTAGACATTTCAAAGGTTTTTTACTGTTGCCAGTAAGTTACTGTAATTAAGATTTACAGTACATTTACATTTACATTTAGTCATTTAGCAGACGCTTTCACAGCCAATAGTCTATAGCAGGGCAATTCCTCAAATCGAAACTACAGTTCGCACTTAAACGCAGGAAGGGAGCAATTAAATTACACGCGCTCCTTCTTTGCCGAGGGCAATTATTATAATTACCAGAAAGTGCAATCAAAAATACAAACGCAAACAAAAATATAACGTAGAAATAGGCAGAAAACAAAATATTCCTTCCTAGCAGCAAGTAATAATTCCAACAGCAGATCTATAAACAAGTATTATGCAGGACACTCACGTGCAGCCGTCTGTCTCTTCTGTTGACTAATCGCTTGACAGTAGCAAACTGTATTTGGTTTACAGTTGCAAACTGTACTTTTTACAGTAAATTACTGTACAATTCATCAGTATACTAGTGTAATTAATTCATTTTCATTCATGGCATACTGCCACAGCCATATCACCCTGCAGCCCAAGACTGGTTGCCCACTGAAGCTAAGCAGGTTTGAGCCTGGTCAGTACCTGGATGGGAGAAAACTAAGTTGCTGCTGGAAGAGGTGTTAGTAAGACCAGCAGGGAGTGCTCACCTGTGACTCTATGGGATCATTAAAAAGCCCATGGCACTTCTCATAAAGAGTTGGGGTGTATCCCTGGTGTTCTGTCCAAATTCCCTCCACTGGTCCTTGGCCTAATAATCCCCATCCACTGAATTGGCTCTATCTCTATCTGCTCTCCACCTGTAGCCAGTGTGTGGTGAGTGCACTGGCGCCGTCGCATCATCCAGGTGGATGCTGCACACTGGTGGTGGTTGAAGAGAGACCCCCTCACGACTGTTCCACAGATATTTCTTGATTAGGCTTATTATAAGAACATTATAATTACTTACACAAATTTACTGTTGTGGTAAATGTTACTAGGTTAAACTGGTGTGCAAAAATGTCGACACAAACACACAGACAAACGTACATATATTTTTTACCTTGCTTACTGGTCTTATTCTTTCGTAAGGTGCATCGACACACAGCGCAGATGTTCTCCGGAACTCTTCCACTCTCGCGGGTTCATCCCCGGGCAAAACCCACGGCGCTGCCGCGCTGGATCCGTGTCTTCCTCGGACACGAGTGGCACGGCGCGACGCGACTCGACAAAAGACAATATAGAACCCATTATACTATCTACAGTGAATGCGGACAGTAAAGTGATGCCCCGGTATATTTCTGATGTACTCCAAGCGCTCGCGCTGTTTCTGACACGAAGGGCAAATGTATTTTCCAATCATTACAAGCGATGTAACATCCAGTGTAGTCAGTTCCAAGCTGTTGCGGCATTGTAGACACGGTGTAGGTCAAATCTTGTCAATCCAAATGTGAGAAATTAGGAAAATAAAGCAACCTCAATAGAATGGCGCCAAAGAGGCTGTTACGGCAAATACAGTAGTATACAGCAATTTTAAAAAATACAGTAAGTCACTGTATGTGGGGTTTGACGTCTCAGAAAATTCCCATGATGCAAAGGGTATTATAGTTACTTACTGTAAAGCGAATTTGCAGTATTATACTGGGTGATATACAGTAAATAACTGTAGAAATTACAGAAATGTCTAACAGTGTGTGCTTGATTTAGCATGACTTATATTCCCTCAATATGCTGGTGAACATCAGGAGTTTAGATGTTCTTATATAATGGATAGTTCCAGCTCTTAAATCTGATTGGATGAGACTGTGCTTCACATTGTGACCGTGGTAAAATCACTGTAATGTATGGCCTTTTGTGGCTTATTGTGTTATTTTACTGCCTGGAGCAAGAGCCACAGCATTTACTGAGAACTGAGAGAAATAATCATGTACATTCATGTAGGGATTTCTATCGCGAACAGGACACTGATAAGCCACTGCATCAACTCATCTCCGAAAGCTCCGGGATTCCCTCAAGCAGCCATCCAGGAAGCCTGTTGTCAGCAACGAGAAATCAACTCCGCTTCTCAGATTTCAGCAAAACGCAAGTACAAACAAAGCTCCTATCTGCTGAAATCGGTGCTGAACTGGTGAATTGAGTTAAGCAGTAAAGATAAGAAAATCTCTGCTTTGTGATTGTCCCAGGGTTGAATTTAAAACCACTCGTGGAAACGAGTTAGAACCAAGAAAACTTCATGCAACTCCGTTAACTAATTTCCTTGAATCTTTGTGTGTATGTGTGTGTGTTTTAGCTTAGTTTTAATGTAATCTAGAATAGCTAATAAATTCTTGTTTTCATTTATAAAGAAGTATTGTCTGGTGTCGTGACATTTTAAAGTGAAACCTTGCGAAGATCATTGCTACTTAGCTCGTAACATACAAATTATCATAATTGTATTGACCTGTGGCCAGGGAAAATACACACAGTCAGATTAAGATACACGGACATTAACGTCTCGCTGGACGACCGTTGATAAGGTGTTAACTATTAAAATTTGAAATCAGTTCTAATCTGGTGGACTTAGAATTTTCAGATTCGAGTCCTTTCAAAACCTGAATGAATAAAATTAATAATAATTAATTCCCTTATAAGAATTAATGAGTTAAATTCCTTACAGTACATTCATATCACATATTTACCACAATCCAGCAGTGTATGATTGTGCTCAATAACCCTAAAGGTGCCAACAGCCGCCCACTTAGACAGAAACCATCTAAGCTGACATATGTCAGCGACTAACTGCAGTTTGTTCTGTTTTTGTGTGTGTGTCATTAGAGATGGGTTCATTTGAAATAGCTTACACCACAATAAAAGATCATTAAAAAACAATTTAATTAACTGAATAGAAGTCTCTGTGAACGGTTCTACAGAAAATACAGGAAAAGCAGTGGAAAATGTGCACAGGATGAGAAAAATCACAGAAAGTTCAGTTCTGCCCATGGATATCTAGTTTACTTGCTACTAAGGAGTAGTTCACCCAAAAATGAACATTTACTCACGTTCAGATTTGGAGAAATTTGGCATTGCATCACTATGGACTCGTATTTCGGCCAGAAGCAATGGTTTAAAGTTAAAACATCTTAATGATGGATATTTTTCTTACAAACACACAGCTTTTCAATTCACAAGACATTACCTGATGGACTGGAGTAATGTCGATTACTTGTGTATTATTGTGATGTTTTTATCAGCTGTTTGGACTCTCATTCTGACGGCACCCATTCACTGCAGAGGATCCATTGGTGAGCAAGCAAGTCATGTAAAGTAAATTTCACCAAATCTATTATGACAAAGAAACAAACTCATCTACACCTTAGATGGCCTGAAATGGAGTAAAATATTTAAGCAAATTTTTATTTTTGGGTGAAATATTTCTTTATGCGCCTCAAACCAAACAAAGATTTGATGCCACTGGCAGACTATGGTAAATACAGCGATTAAAGCACAGTTTCTAAAGCACTTTCTGTATCAACCAGGTACCATGTGCACACAACTTTGCTTCACTGATGCTGAAAAAAAAACGTCATTCAGACTAGAGCAGAGATGTTCAAACCAGTGCCAAAGGGCCAAATTTAACAATTGGGGACCTTTGATTTGGCCTGCCATGCCATATCACATCTATTTTTTTTAACATGTTTATTTAATTTTTTTTTTATATTAGAAAATATAGTTCCACTTGAAAATTTCACTTTTATTGAAATTGTAGAAAAATAATGTAAATTTAATATTATTGGACATGATTTAACAACATTTATTTTTAGCCCATGGCCCTCAAACATTTGAAAGCCCACCAGACCATGACATTTTTTGCATTGCCATTGCTCCCCAGAATTTTACGGCTCATGTGATTGGGTAAAAAAAAAAGTGGTTCCATGAATAAAATTGTCAGATTTCAAATGGCAAACTTCCTGCAGCCGCCGAGCAACTGCCACTGAGATGAATGGCAATGCTAACGGATCGCTTACTTCAGGTATTACAGACCTCCTTGATTAACTTGTTCAGCTGTGTTTGGTTAGGTTTGGAGCGAAACTCTGCAGAATGGTGGCCCTCCAGGAGCAGATTTGAAAAGCACTACAATCCACTATTACATGGCTTAGACATTACTAATCACACAGTACTGGGGATTACTACCATTCAAATCACTAATGTATCCTATTTGCCTTTCAGTGCTAGTCATTATGTTGTGATTATTAATCGTGTGTTTACAGATAGCGAGCCCCATTTTTCATCTCTTTCCCTTCATTTCAGAAGTCGTTAAAGGACGACAACAATGAAATGAATGGTACTTCTGTTCGTCAGTGCATAAAAATGCTGCTTGTGCTTGGAATGGAAATGGCTGATGAAAAGAGTGTAGAATAGACAGGGGCATGGGACAGAATGAGGGAGAGAAAGGTAATAGAGGACAGAAGACGAGGTGGGGGGAGAATTTGTTTTCTGAACCCAAAGACATGAACCTGGCAACGCCATTATTCAGTGTTTGAATAGAATAGGCACTTCATTGCTTCTCAAATCAACACACACACTGATTAACTCTTGCTGCAAGAAGCACTGAGGCTGACCAGCACCTCTCAGAGCTGTCAGCATATACAAATACTCATATATAAAAAAATATACAATACATTTGCAGTTATTAGCTCTTTTATTACAGTACCTCAGATATTGGGCCAGTTGCATACATAGCCAGTGCCACTATGTTAAGTCTGTCTTAAGAACTAGTTTGACCAACTAGCAGTTAGCCAAATGGGTAACCAGTCATAATTTTAATTCAAACTAAACCAGTCTACCATTTTTTAAACTGATTTTAAAAAGTTATGACCAGTCTAGAAGAAAAAAAATTACATGACTAACTTTTTAAGACTAGTTTAAGCAGTTTATGCAACAGGCCCATGGTTTCAATAAAAGGCAAAAATTTCCAAAAATGTAATATCCTGATTGTTCTTCTGACTCATTCTGAGTGACTTATATTCATCTCTCCAATAATGGTTATTCACAATGCCTAATAGATCAAAGGTTACTGAATTGTAAAATGTTATTGTTAACTAAAAAAAATAAAAAATAAAAAATTGTGAACTGAAATAAATTTGAAATAAAATAAAATATAAAATATAAATTTGATGAAAAACGTAAGATCCAAAAAAAAGGAAAAAGGAAAGAAATTAGAAAAATGGAAAATAGAAATGTTACTTTGGCAACTAACAATAAAAAGTACTACAATTACTAAAACTGTAAAATAAAGATTGAAAAATTAAGACATTCTTAATATCTATGATGAAAGTATTTCTACTATTTTGAATCATTTTGCTCCCTTAAAATCGACCTGATGAAGGTCCCTTCATCACGCACTTCTCCTTGATTCAACACTGAGCTTAGGGCAATGAAAACCAAGGGCCGCTGGCTGGAAAGGCTTTATAAGAAAACTGGCCTTATTGTTCACTCCTTGGAATATACTGAACACATTAAGCAGTACAGGAATGCTCTTAATGCAGCTTGATCATCTTATTTCTCTACTTTCATTAATAAGTCCAAAAACAGGCCTAGAACATTATTTACTACAATTAAAAAGTTAACCCAGCCTCCCGCACAGTCTCTAGAGGGCTCTGATCAAATGTGTGATGCTTTCCTGAACTTTTTTTCAGAGTAAAACATCTAATACCTCTCAACACTCTACCTCAGTACGCCATGCTCATAACTTCTCTAGTTTTGACTCTATTGTCCCCACAGTGGTTGATGAGATAATCAGGTTGTCTAATTCCTCTACTAGTCTTCTTGATCCTGCACCTACCTCTTTACTGAAGAATTGCTTGCCTGCTTTGTCACTACCCATCACTCACTTCATTAATATGTCAATGTCATCTGGAACTGTACCATCAAAGCTTAAGATTGCTGCTGTCACTCCAGTTCTTAAAAAGCATGGTCTCGAACCTTCTTCCCTAAGTAGCTATAGGCCTATTTCGAACTTATCTTTTCACTCTAAGATATTAGAAAAAGTTGTTGCCTCCCAGTTACAGGCCTTCTTAACAGAATACAACCTCTACGAGCCCTTCCAGTCTGGCTTTCGTCCATTACACAGTACTGAAACAGCCCTGGTTAAGGTTCTTAACGATCTTCTCTTAGCTTCTGATTCTGGTGCTCTCAGCACTCTCCTTCTGTTAGACCTCAGCTCAGCTTTTGACACTGTTTGTCATGAGATACTCCTCTCACGGCTTTCAGCAATTGGAATTACTGGCACAGCCCTTGAATGGTTTTCCTCCTATTTGAC
>NW_015549559.1:1240416-1241782 GCF_001515605.1 Sinocyclocheilus anshuiensis | reverse complement strand
CTTAACTTTTATAAAGAATATCTCTTTGGATTTGAGACTTTAGTCTTTGCAACTTTACAGATCTTCTTTATGCACCAAGAGCTTGTAACACTCCAAAGAGAAAGGAAAAAATGAAATTGCATCATATGACCCCTTTAACTCAGCCTCCCGCACAGTCTATAGAGGACTCTGATCAAATGTGTGATGTTTTTCTGAACTTTTTTCAGAGTGAAACATCTCATACCTGTCAACACTCTACCTCTGTTCCCACTACTGAACTTCTCTCATTACGCCATGCTCATAACTTCTCTAGTTTTGACTCTATTGTCCCCACAGTGGTTGATGAGATAATCAGGTTGTCTAATTCCTCTACTAGTCTTCTTGAGCCTGCACCTACCTCTTTACTGAAGAATTGCTTGCCTGCTTTGTCACTAACCATCACTCACTTCATTAATATGTCAATGTCATCTGGAACTGTACCATCAACAACCTCTACGAGCCCTTCCAGTCTGGCTTTCGTCCATTACACAGTACTGAAACAGCCCTGGTTAAGGTTCTTAACGATCTTCTCTTAGCTTCTGATTCTGGTGCTCTCAGCACTCTCTTTCTGTTAGACCTCAGCTCAGCTTTTGACACTGTTTGTCATGAGATAATCCACTCACGGCTTTCAGCAATTGGAATTACTGGCACAGCCCTTGAATGGTTTTCCTCCTATTTGACCGGGAGGTAACAATTTGTTATATACCAGAAACACAAATCATCTACCAAATCCATCAGTTCTGGTGTACCTCAAGGTTCTGTTTTGGGCCCTCTCCTCTTTACCATTTATATGCTACCAATTGGACAAATAATCAAGCGCTATGGGTTTAACTTCCACTGTTACGCAGATGACATTCAAATTTATTTTAGCGCACCTTCCACCTCAGTGTTTCCTCCGCCTGCATTAACAAATTGCATCAAGAAACTCAAGCTTTGGCTGGTGGCAAATTACCTTAAATTTAACTCTTGATAAAACTGAGGTAATTCTGATTGGCTCTAAAGCTGTTGTATCTAAGCTCTCTGGTCAACTTATGGATCTGGATGGTGATCTGATTATGCCCTCCACTAAAGTTCTCAATCTTGGTGTTCTCATTGATTCCACTCTTTCATTCAATGATCACATTGGTAAAGTAGTAAAGACAGCTTTTTTCCACCTACGTAATATCTCTCGTATTCGATCCTCTCTCAGTCATCAGGATGCTGAAACTGTTACACATGCCTTTGTCACATCTCAATTAGATTACTGTAATTCACTTCTTTATGGCCTGTCAGCTAATAATATCAAACGACTACAATATGTTCAAAACTCTGCAGCTCGCTTGATTACCCACACAAGAAAGAGCGATCA
>NW_015549559.1:1236106-1240398 GCF_001515605.1 Sinocyclocheilus anshuiensis | reverse complement strand
GCGCTATTTTGTGTTTATTTTATTATTAAAGTTTTGTTTAAATGTTCGCCGGTTCCCGCCTCCTTCTTCCCGAACTACGAACTGTGTTACACACTTCTTTATGGCCTGTCAGCTAATAATATCAAACGACTACAATATGTTCAAAACTCTGCAGCTCGCTTGATTATCCACACAAGAAAGAGCGATCACATTACCTCAATCACCTTCATTGGCTTCCAGTTTCCTTGCGCATAAACTACAAGATACTAATTCTCACTTATAAAGCTCTCCATAACCTTGGTCCTACATATTTATCTGATTTACTCCTGCCTTATGTTCCTGACCGCTCCATACGATTTTCTAGTGAGGGATTGTTAGTCACCCCTAAGTTTCGTCTGGTGACTATGGGAGCTAGGGCTTTCAGTGTTGTGGCTCCCAGATTGTGGAATGCTCTTCCCTAAAACATCCGTCAAGCATCCTCGCTTCTCTCCTTCAAAAACCTCTTAAAAACAAATTTTTTCTCTGAGTATTACTCTTCAGTTCTCAGTCTGTAATTTGTACCCTGTTATGGATGTTTATCTACATTCTCTCTGTATCTGTAATCTAACTTTGTAAGTGGTCTCTGTATATTACTTTCAGCTGTTGGTTTGTGTTCTGTCTTCTGGTATTGATGTTTATTTGTTTCTGTTCCATAAACCTGACTTGTCTTGGGTGTTGGAAAGGCGTTATATAAATAAAAAATTATTATTATTATTATTATTATTAAAGATAAATAGAAATATCGTTTTTTTTTAAAAGTGCCAAAACCACATAACAAAAACACTAAAACTTAAACTAAAATGAAAACAGAAAACAAAACTACAATTATTATTATTATTATTATTAAAGCTAATTCAAAATAGAGCATGAATAAATACTAAAATGTTATATTAATGCCAGTGGTGTTGGCAATTTGCATCTCTGAGGACTGGAGGACATGGCTTTCACAAAATGCAGTAGCTTTGCTCTTTGTTAATGTCTACGTTTGAATTTAGTGCCAATTATCAAGTATTTTCTATATTACTGTCATTCTGGTCAGTTTTCCTTTTGCTAACTAACACCAAATTACTTGTCTCATGTTTGCCAACCTTGGAAGCAGGAGAACAAATAACTATTTTTTGCTTGATAGAGTTCTGTGGTACTGCTTTAAATGACATTACAGTATAGTTGAGGTTAGGACTAGCTGCAATGAAAATACATTGCATATGAACAGCGTGAACATGCTCTTATCTGTATGAACAGCCCACTTCACATACTCAGTGTCGAAGCTATTCTTATGTATACCTGTGCACTAAAAATTCAAAAACCTCTTTTCAGCTCTTAGTGTCCACATTGCGCAATCAATGTAATCCTGATACAAGTACTCTGTATAAATGCAATGTTGATCATCCGTCCTTTAAGTGGCTTTGTGTGTTAACAGCATTTCATAAAACAACAGCTTAATCAGAGAGAGAGACCAAAAAAAGACAGCAGGTCTGTTTGTGTAGTCAGCACACGTCGGCACCAGGGAGCCATGTAAATGCTGCTAACTATTTCAGAAAACAAGCATCAATCACGATGGCTATGACAGTCTTTTTTGTTTGGTACACAAGACAAACACAGCTGCTAACAGACCTAGATACCCTCCATTTCTTTATCTCACCAACACACCTGTCTTCATGTACTTATGTATTGCTCAGCTACTGTTACATTAACAGCACTCAGTTCAACTCAACTTCTCCATTATGGACAAACAGTCACACAAATTATCTAAATAGCAGTCTTCGGTTTTATTAAACCTTGTTTAGATTCAATCCTATTCCCTTCTGACACAATGTCACCATGGTAACCACAGTTTCCAAAACACCACAGCTAATATGGTTATTGTTACTACTGTGAATTTTTTTTTTTTTTGGACACACTTTATGAGGTTTGATTTGTTAACATTAATTATTGAATTAGGTCTCATCATGAACTTAACTAATAGCAACATGTATTAATCTAGGTTAAATGTTGATTTTTGCATGCGCTTTTACTTTCTCAAAAACACTCATTCTGTATGATTTATAAGCTTGTTTCCTCAAAAAAGGAAACCTCAAAAATGTCCCCACAAGGTCAAAATTTACTAGTATTACTATCCTTGTGGGGACATTTGGTCCCCATAACGTGATAAATACCAGGTACACACACACACACACACACACACACACACATTCATTTTTAACATAGAGTGTTGCATAAATCAACTTTAATTAAACATATTATGAACAAGCACAAATGAACAACAGCATATTTTTAGTATTTATTCATACTATGTTTAAAATGAACACTAAAATTAGATAAAAATGCTATACATGTTGTTGTTTATTGTTAGTACATTATATCAAATACATTAACTAATCTTAACAAATTGAACCTTTTGTATTTATTGTGAAAGTGGTGGTTAATACTAAGATAAAAAGCTGTATTGTAATTGTATGTTTTATTTAACTGCAACATTTGGCAGAAACTACAGTTACCAAGGTAAAGGTTAGCAATTGGAATAGAATAAGAATTTGAAGTAGGAGCATACTTTACATTACAATACCAAAGTATAGCTACTCTGTGGCTGTGAACATTAGCTTAGGAAAGATAATTAAAATCATCTTATTGATTGTTCTGTTACTGGTGGCCAACCGTCCACAGCTGTGGGAGAAAGGACATGTTGATTTTATTGGGAACAAAAAGCAATTGTTATTTTCTAACTTTTTCAAAATCATAAGTCAGTCATAACAATCATGCGCTTATATCTCTGTTATACTTGCATGTTACTTTTTGTCCTCATGGAGTGATGTAAACAATATAATAATGGGCTGACCAGTGTACCTGTAATGGAAGTACTGTAGAAAGAAAGTAAAGAGTTCAGCATTGAATGAAAACTCTTTTCTTGTTCCTAGTCGTCGTTTTACAGAGAGGTTGCAGTGTAACCCAGGCAGAAGTCTCTTATTCCCTGTTATTCCCATTGCTACCGACTGCTACATATTTTAAATGCTATATGCTATTTTGGAGACTTATAAGTCCCTCTCCTCTAAAAGAACAAAAGCTTGAAAAGTGCTTCATCTTTTGTTCTCATATATACGCATATATACGCACACCTATAACCGTTCTTTCACATTATGCTCAACACAAAAACATGGTTTGAAATAACAACAACTTATATTTGATCTCAGTTGCATTATTCTGACACACATACACGATTTTAGTCTGTGACTCAATGTATTTGCATGAAATATCAGTGGTAAGGTCACAGCAGCTCACAGAAAGACAGACATAATCCTCAAAATCTCTTTTTCATACTCTCTCTCACTCTCTCTCTCTCTCTCTCGTTGAACTTTCTTTCTCTTTCTTTTCCCCGGAGTGTCTTTGTTTTATATTGTCTGTGTGTGTATGTGTGTGTGTGAGTAATAGTGTGTTATGGTGTGTACAGATACTAATGCTTACTTATTTGTTGTAGTTTGCACAGAGTCAGCTTTACCAAAGCCTTTAGCACAGTGACAGCGCTTGAATACAGTGTCATGTAGTTATTTAGATGTTCTCCTACTGCTTTATAAATTTATATATTTAAATATATATGAACTCTGTATACCTTCTCTAAGTATCATTGGCATCATTCTTTCTCTTTCTTCTCCATCTAAGGACACCTAACTAAGATCAAAACTAAAATAAATAAATAAATAAATAAATAAAACTAAAATAAATAAATAAACAAATAAAACGAAAATAAGTAAATAAATAAATAAAAATTAAATAAATAAATAAAACAAACAAATAAATAAACCTAAAATAAATAAAACGAAAATAAATAAATAAATAAAACTAAAATAAGTAGCATATTTTCTTAGCAATAGATGCTGTTTACACTAAGTGAAAATAGCAGTATTTGTTTTGTGATATACTATTTACACTAAGTGCAAATAGCTATTTATACTATATTAAAATAGCAGGATATTCTGCTAATTACTTATTGCCAATAGTGGCAATTATCTGCACCTTAGCATTGTAATACATTATAAGACAGTATGCAATAATAACTTATTGAGTGTAAATTTAAAAAGGGAGAAAAAAAGTTCGCCAAAAGGCAGATACGAACCCGATCGCATCAAAAGGTGGATGACACGCGTTTTACGATCTGCGCTACTGGAGCTGACGACTGGTGACCGTCTTTTGTCATGTTGACTAGCTCAATCACACGTTGGTGGATGGAATTAGTGTAATAGCCTTTGCCAACAATTTTTTTTATTCCCAACAGTTAAACA
>NW_015549559.1:1215702-1235555 GCF_001515605.1 Sinocyclocheilus anshuiensis | reverse complement strand
AGCTTGCTTCAGAAACCCTCCACCTTCCCCAGCTCCACCTGTATAGATCTGCTACGAGGTGATTCATGCAGGGGCATAAATTTCGTCTAACAGTTGGGGGGGACAATAAACAAAATTTATCAAGAGCAATTTTTGAAAGGGACACAAATAATACAGCAAAAATTGTACTTGTAATGTATACATAGAGGAATGGCTTACTACTATTAGTGCAGCAGGGAGACCGTGCCAAATTAGACAACTCCAAGCTGTTGTGGTTGCGCCGTGACAGCGCTCGTGTCCGTTGTATCCGTCACAGTGTTGCCTAGTCCGCGGTTTCCCCCTGGAATTGGGCTACTTTATCACTGTTGCTGCGGGTTGTTTTTCATGTCCGCGGGTTGAAGCGACCCCAATAACGTGTATTTTAGCCCCCAGAACGCGATTTTTACCGGAGGGCCCCTCGAAACGCGGTTAGTTTTGAGTAGCAATTGGGCGGGTTTTGTTATGAAAACCTGGCAACCATTTCCCTCAAGCAGGTAACGTTATTATTGCTAACAGCGGATTTATCGAAAAATACATTGGCATCATCTGTATTAAAGAGAAACTAATCACTTCATCCGATGTTTAAGTGAAGAAATTAGCCTTGACAGCCTTACTTACTGGACTTCCTCAACTATTGGCTTTGTTCTCTCTCATCGGACTTATGTGTGTGTAGGTGATGTAAAAGACGAAAGCAATTTGGACCAAAGTGAGGCAAGGGAGGGGGAGACTCAAAATGTTTCTAATCTTAAAACGCATTTTTGCCCCGTTTGTGTTTTTTTACTACTTACAATTGATTAAAGTATAAAACATTGTTATTTACAATGCGCAGCATGGATTTTAATCATATAGTAAAAAGTTGATTTGTTCTTTTAAATTATTAACTTAAAAGCAAGATTTCATTTACATATGGATGACGCTTTTATCCAAAGCGACTTACATTGCATTGCTGGTATGAATTTTATCTGGTCAGTCATTCCCTGGGAATTGAACCCATGACCTGGGCGCTGCTAGTGCCATGCTCTATGCTTTGAGCTACAGGAATACATATTCATATCATGTGTTGCTATTTCTCTGATTCATTTTTCTACTAGTGATTGATTTTCTCATCCTTATACCATCTCTGGTTGAATTATCTTTCCTACATCTGCTGGCCTGTAACACACAACAGAGAACGAACATGGTGCAGACACGAGCATCCTCTCATTAGACAATTAATGTGTCCGACCAAACCAGGCATGTGTGTTTGTACTGATCCCATGAGATAGCAATGAGAAATCCTTACAAAAGAAAAGGAACATGGCCTGAGATAAACCATTTCTGCTTCACAAGCTCAGTGTCCTTAACCACATTCCATGTAAAAATACATAAATCTTACAATATTGATATCCTCAAAGATTATAAATGTTCTCTCCCTCTATCTTGCTCTTCCTGACTCTTCTCCCAATTGCCTAAGTGCAATAACATCAAACAATACAAGATCAAATTTAATAGGGCCATATAATTAATAGTGCAATAAGCAGAAAACATCACGCTTTCATCATCTTAAAGTTAAAAACGAATTCGTTAATTAAACATTTAAACACTGTTTTTACTGCAGGCGAGACAATGACTATTTCACCAAACACCAAAAACAAAGCTCAATTTCTCAACTCAGCAAACCATTGTCATTTGAAACACTGTTGTGCCTGAATTAATTAACTCCCAGAAGCTTGCAGTGGGTTGTCTTGACCTTTCTGATATAAATTCCTGAAAGAGCCTATATGACCAGGCTACATGGGAACTGAAAATATGAATACCATATGGACTATGTTTGAATCAATGCTGGTCAGAAGAAATTAAACTTTAACAGCATCATTTTTAACTACACCCAAGTTTTTTATTAAAGTGAACTTTTTTATTAGAAAGCTCATGTGTAAGATGCTGTTTTCTGGAGAGCAAGTACATGCACTCTTTGTCTCATTGTCTCTGGTCAATAGTTTGTATGGTTTTATGTTTGTCTTTCCTTCATTTCTGTATCACTCTACCTTCCTTCCACCCCCTCCTCCAGGGCAATGGTAGTGCTTCAAGCTTGAAACTCAATTTCTCAGCCTTTGAATGGACAGCAATTGCACTGAGCTAACTCAATTGTTGTGATATAGCAGCACTGGCCCTTCAATAGATTGGGGCCTCAGCTCTAATACTACATCTCTCATGAAACAGCCAAACACATTGCTATTCCATTTCAACCACTGCACTTACAAATTGAAGCCTTCAAATGCAAGCTATGCTCAGCATTGTAGAGGAAACAGAACAAATCCAATGAATATATTTAGCAGAAATTTATTTATGTTACAGTTGTGTGTTACATTACTGAATGTTGCTTTTGTTTTTTTCTACAACATACATTGTAAAATATGTTTGTGCCCAGAAGTGAAGCAAACAATGGCAGTAAGTCACCTGTAATAACTTCTACAACAAAATACACATATGTGTCCAAAGTTTATTTACTGGAGAATTATAGAGTCAATTCAGAAAACTTGTGCCACTTTTTGACATTGAGATAACTGTTAAAAATGGCCCAATTTACTCTAAATTAAAATTAATTGAATTCTAAATAAATTAATGAATTTACCCAATATGTTGATATGCATTTTCAAACCTATACAATTGTGCACAGACATTATAACTTATTGCATAATTACATTCAGGAAGATGATGAGTGAAATGACAATGAACTGTCATCATATGTTAAGTTGCAATGAAACGGACGTAGAGACAGATCTTTTCATTCGTATTTTGATGTACATGGGGTGGGCGGGGGGTGGTGTTTTGGGGGAGTGTCTGTCATTCCATTGAAAAATATATTTTTAAGTTAAGACATTTTGATTAAAAATTACATTGTCAACACAAAATTAAATATGCATGGATGAATCATTCTCTACAAAATAATCTGTATTTTCATTTCATGTCAAATTTAATAGCTTCTACAAGGAGAAATATTATTTATTATAATATAAAACAAAGCACAAAAATGTATGATGAAATAACTTTGCGTACACAATAAAAAATCCTATCACTATAACATCTTTGCTTCTATCCATTTAACACTGTCTGTCTCATTTCATTTTTATGAATTTTCTTCTATGAAATTCTTCATCAGTAATTGTATTCAAAGTGTTTGGGGGAAAAAAAAACTTAAGGCAGCAATTAATTTTGAGATGCAGTTGGAAGTCACTTTTAAGCCTTTTTTAATGACCTAATAGCAAACATGATTTCTGCAAAGGCACACTGGACTAACAACAATATACATTAGCAAAAGATGCAAAAGGCTTGTGAACAGAGCTCTGCTCCAGCTGGGTTTAAACTGCTGATGGGGAAATTTGTCATAACTCTCGGAAAGTAGGTGAAATGCCTGACTAAAATAAAATGTTTTTACACAAAATCTAAATAATCCACAAAAACTCTAAACTCTAAATCATTAACAATTACAACTAGGACGTTTCCTAAAAATCTTTTTTTTTTCTCAACAAAACCTGAAGTGTTCAAAGCCAGATGAAACAGAATCTCAGCGTCGCTCATCCTGACAGGCTGAATCATGGTTCTTCCTCAATGTGAGGAGACAGACCATAAGTTACAGGCGACTGGCTGTTGTGCCGGCTTGTTATTCTCTCACAGAGTCAGCTGTGCTGAGAGAGAACAACATCTCTTCAAGTCCTCACATTAGCCTACAGGTGCCTTCATTGTAATGATTCAATTATGTTTTATTGAGCAACATCTCTGTACTTTCATTTATCTGCTCACATTAACAAATAGCTGAGAGCTTTTATCTTATGAGCCCAGAGCTGTTACTCTGCCACTGGGAGTGAGCCCAGAGCTGTTACTATGCCACTGGGACTGTACACTAGAAAGTAACGGCATGTTTACCTGCTATCCTGACAGTAATCCTTCAGTTTTATGCAGTAAATGGCTGTAGTGTTTTCTGCTTTATTGAGTATTACTTTTGTTTTATAGAGCAATTACAGCTCTGTGGCCTACACTGAGTGAGTGAGCTTGCGGGTCTAGCATGTACAGTTTGAAATGAGCATTTTGCGTCATTCGCTGATGAGACCTGATGTGCTACCCGAAAAGACACAATGAGATGTTTTTCTCAACACAAAGCTGTCAAACTATGATTGATGGGTTTTGGGCTAAATAACAATACAATTTAACCAGTGACAGTTAGAAAGAGCCAAGTGTTCTATAGGAGAGAAAATAATGCCACTTTCTTGAACTCTAATCACCATCATAAATATACCGTTTATATGATTCATGCACACACTGTATGGAAGATTACAAGCCTAATTAGATCATGAGAGCCAGCCAAAATATGTCATCAATTACACCCAGCTGTGCATTACTGCATAAGCTGTAGAGATGAAGAAAGAGAGAGGAACACAGACTTACGGACCTCCATCATGGAGTGTTTCTCCACAGGACACAGCATAGACAACAAGCAAACACACTCTGTCCGACACCTAACTTTACCTCTGTCTAAAGGGCATTTAGTATCAGTTCATTATTGATATAAGGGTGGGGGATTCGTGTTTGGCTTACAGAACACTCTCTTCTCTCAGCTTGCACGGGCTGCCATACACTCACTCTCACTGCATGGGGAGCATAAAGTAAAATATAAAATATTTAGCCAGCAAACCGCAGAATGAGAGATGTCAGGATGTTGAATACGCCATACAGAGCCCAATATCCATCTGCAGACACGAGCAGCGGGGTCCATTTCAGACATTAGGTACAGTCAAGATAAGAGATATGTGATTTCGGCCTGAGGTTCAAACTTGCCTCTTCATGAGTTTTAGAAAATAACCCCAAACTTACAGTATTTCTTGACCAGGTGTTCATGCCTCTTTAACTCAGTTTGTTACTTTGATTGATATAAAGAAAATTTGACTATACAACTCTATAAAATAAATCTATAAACTGAAAATAAAATGTCTGAGATATAAAAGATGTCCCCGTTAACATAATGTAATAATAATGATACTTGTATTGCTAATATTATATTATAATTAATAATAAATACATAGTATTGTTGTTGCTGATAATAAAATATTATTATTAGTAGCATCATATTATTAAAACAATCTGTTATTAACCTTTAATGATTCCACATAATGACTTTGCACAAATCCGACCACACTACTTCATTTAATAGTTGAGTTCTATGAAAAATCAATAGAAAATATCTCAAACAAAGGCAAACGTCAGTGCAGCTGGAAACTATAACTCATTTCAAAGAAATGAATTTAGCCAGTGTTCAGGGAAACCAGATTCCTCAGGATTGAATGAACAGAACTGGCTCTTTAAGAACTGACAGATTCTCTCATGTCGTCTTAATATATTATGAGGTTGCTATGATGTCATGTCATAATTAATGTTTTACATCTGGTTTGGAAAACTCCCTCATTACATAAAACAAAAGTTATGGTCTTGGAAAAAACCTTAGGATCATTTAGTGGGGTTTTTTTGTGATATATTACTATAATATTGGTTCTGGAAACCAAATAGGTCCAAATTCTTTGTTATTTGTCTTAAGTATGGCATTCCCACAGATGTATGAATAAGAATATACACAAACACCTCAAAACAGATGCTAATCTTACCATTCCCAGTACCAGCTGTAATGTCTTTGGTTTATAATGTGATCTGTAAGGTAAATAAACAGACATTAAGCCAATAAGGACAAGAAAGAGAAAATATACTTTTGGTTGATGTTAATTACTTTACATCTTAATACAAGCAATTTTTCAGTTCTGATTTGATCAGGCTTCCTATTCAGCAGGCAGCAAGAGAAACAAGAGAAAATGAATGTCTTGATGCTTATACACACAAACATGAACTAACCTTCAATATTTTTTGAAGCAGGACTTCTGTAGATATGTAGCGTCTGGACCAATCAGACACACCATTTTTCATTTGATTTAACAAATCAATTATTCATTAGATTAACAAACGTTCACAGACCCCTCACCCAATAAACATACTGGGTGCCAAGTTGTCTGTGAACAGGGCCCAGGACCCTGGTTACCATGGCAACCCTGACACCAGATACATTTACGACCTAATGGAATGCGAAGCAGGGAAAATCACTGCATGTTCCATCGCAAGAGGCACAAGGCACAGTAGAAGTGGACTTTTCTACTAACTAATTCAGGTCAAGTAAATATCTACAGCGGATCTAAATATTTATAATTAATTATAACTAGTTATGATTAATTATTCATATTTCCCCATGAGCTGATTCGCTACAATACTTAAATAAAAAACAAACAAACATCATGATACCCGCCCTTTCGCAGCACTGATAGTACAAAATACTGGGTCTAGTATCTCTGATAGGCAGCTCCTTTTAAATGTTCCCATATTTGTGTGAGTGCTCTGTGAAAAGCGTCAAAGATTTCCATTTTCAAAGTGTTTTTTTTGCAGCATTGAGCACTGTAGCCAATCACAGACAGGTTTGTTGAGCATACAAACGCAATGGCAAATCAGAGGTTTTTAAGTCAGACTCAATACAGTAAACGGACAAATACACAAAACAGAGTTTGTTTAACGAGACCTCTTCGCGCTCTTTGTTGATTTGTTTCACAAAAACCAACACAATATAAACACAATGTTCATTAGAGATTCATTGTGCAGCATAGAAAGGTTTCTTTTCTTTTTGGTAATGGGAGTTTTCACTCTGAACTGAAGTGATATCAGCTTTATTGATTATAAAGGGTGCTCTCTTGGTTTGATTTCTATATATATCCCATTCACAATTTGAAAAGTTTTTTTTTTTTCTTTTTCTTTTTTAAGTTTCAGGAGTGATGACCATATTGAAATGCAGGACTAAATCTAAAATTGTGATGTTTCACGTTGTGACAGCAATGAACGGGGCAAAATAAATAAATAAAACAAATAAATACATAAAATAAAAAAATCTGATGTGTCAAAATGAATCTGTGTATTACATCTTGCAGTGCAAGTGTAATAGACCTTCCACTAGTTCTGTTACCTGTAATGTTTCTTTGACGACACTAACTGAAACTGTTCCAGTGCTTTAGAACCTTAAAACACACACACGCACAAAATAGCATATAACAAATGGACAAAATAAGGACAAAACATAGATGGCCCTGCAATGCTTCTCCCTTGAGCTCAGTTTGAAGTGTTGTGGTTCCTATCAGAGCTGAACTGCATTAAAGCAGGAGGAATGCTGCATGGGAATTTTTAATGTAAGTCACCTATATTGAGATGACACATGGGTACACACAGGCACTGCTGGTGTTTAAAGGTGGCAGCATCCCTCTTCTCCTTCTGATGCTAGTTTTCTTGAAAGTCAGTGAAGAACTATACTATAATAATGCTCTCAAAGATTCATCTCTACTTTTATAACGTTGAAACCAATGGCATGAAATAAGATCTTTACTGAACTTGAAACCAAGGACATCTATAATTTATAGATCAGGTGTTATTTACAATTGTTTTAACAATAACTAAGACACATTTCTCAATACTCAATACTATCACTTTATCAAAATTCTTCACAAAGTTCTCCTAACTTTCTGTTTGGCACAGCAGTAAATTGCACATCCAAAGTGCACTAAAACTACCAAAACACTTCATGTCTCGAATCAAGTCATTCTTCCATAACACTACACTGTTAGACATTTCAAAGGGTTTTTACAGTAACTTACTGGCAACACTGTTGCCAGTAAATTACTGTAATTAAGATTTACAGTAGCAAACTGTATTTGGTTTAAAAAAATCAAATGCATCAGTATACTACTGTAATTAATTAATTTTAATATATTTCATTAGATTTTATAATTCTTATATAGAATTCATTTTATTTTTACCCTACATAGGTACTACTGGCATTCAATTAAAACAGACACAATAATTACAAAATATCAAATTCTTTATTTAAAACATTGCATGTATAACACTTATAAATACAGTCTTCCAATGCTGGAACAGTGCATCTTCATTTCTCCTGTCTTAGGACATTTTGCAGTGCATTATGTTGTATCATCTGGATTTATCCTAACAAAGAATATTTAGGCAACAGAAACATAATGGGGAAAAAAGATAAGCAGCCAAAGAATACATATCCATCTGCAAAACCCAGGTGCTGCTCCAAAACGTGGCCACCACCTTTGCTCACCATCCACTTTGTTAGTGACAGAAATATCTTTTCTGAAAAACAAGTAGAAATGGCACACTTTTAAAAGGCAAACCCCATAGAGAATACACAAATCTCTCAAAACCTAGTTGTTCTTTTACCATGATAATCAGTCTCAGGGTGGCATGATCATGTCTTTCTTGATGCTTCATTGTAGTTGCCTTTAAAACATCTTAAATTCTTAAATTCCATTAAAAACTATAACAAACAAATTCTAAAACTAGAAAAGCAGTTAGCCATAAAACTTGTTTAACCTAGCTAACATACGATTTTATTTTCTCAAAAGGGCTACTGGCCAACATTAACTACTAACACCTGAACAAAATTTCACATTAGTTACAATGTTAATACAAGATAAGCGTTGCTCGTTAAAAGTAATTTTAATTCGGTAATTCAATAAGCTGACAAAAGTCGTTTGAAACGACAGCGCAGTTTACCATAGTAAAGTTTGTTACCGCTATGTTGACGGGTAAATGTTACTAGGTTAAACTGGTGTGCAAAAATGTCGACACAAACACACAGACAAACGTACATATATTTTTTACCTTGCTTACTGGTCTTATTCTTTCGTAAGGTGCAGCGACACACAGCGCAGATGTTCTCCGGAACTCTTCCACTCTCGCGGGTTCATCCCCGGGCAAAACACACGGCGCTGCCGCGCTGGAGCCGTGTCTTCCTCGGACACGAGTGGCACAGCGCGACGCGACTCGACTAAAGACAATATAGAACCCATTATACTATCTACAGTGAATGCGGACAGTAAAGTGATGCCCCGGTATATTTCTGACGCACAGATGTACTCCAAGCGCTCGCGCTGTTTCTGACACGCAGGACAAATGGATTTTCCAATCATTACAAGCGATGTAACATCCAGTGTAGTCAGTCCCAAGCTGTTGAGGCGTTGTAGACACGGTGTAAGTCAAATCTTGTCAATCCAAATGTGAGAAATGAGGAAAATAAAGCAACCTCAATATAATGGCGCCAAAGAGGCCGTTACGGCAAATACAGTAGTATACAGCAATTTTAAAAAATACAGTAAGTCACTGTATGTGGGGTTTGACGTCACAGAAAATTCCCATGATGCAAAGGCTATTACAGTTACTTACTGTAAAGCGAATTTGCAGTATTATACTGGGTGATATACAGTAAATAACTGTAGAAATTACAGAAATGTCTAACAGTGTAACAAAGGCAGATCAAACATACTGTGTCACTCACAAAACCATGACCTAAAAAACACTAGCAGCAGGTAGCATTATTTTTTTTAACTTTAGTGTTTTTTTTTCTCTGTAAAATTTCTTTTCTAAACAAGACAGCTCTTTATTGTTTAGAATTCACTGCCGCATATGTTACATGGTCCATGTTTACATTACAGTACAAAATTATCTGTAGGTGTTCAGCTTCATCTAATAGTCTAACGGTATTTCATATATTTTTATAAGGCATTACTGTAGAAAAAAAGTATGTAAACAAGCAAATTGGCCTGTAGGTTGAATTTTGGTGGTGGTTGTGTCTGAGTGAGAACAGAATTCATATAATTTGAAAGATGTAGTCAATTAATGCATTTTGTGCCAAAGCAATGATAAAAGATCCACAATCCACAATTTAGCCCACATTGCCATTATGCTTACTGTGTTAAGAGAAATGGGTTAAGAGAACAGTGTTGAGAAATGGGTTCCAGCGATTGAAAATAATGTATCAGTTTCCACAAAAATATAAAGCAGCACAACTGTTTTCAATACAGATAATATAAAAAAAAAAGTTTGAGTTGGTCTCAAACGATTAGCTAACATTATCGACAATGTCGACAGAAAAAAATTGTCGACAAGTATTTGAATAATAGAACAAAGCCTACTTATTAATCTCTGAAATGATTGCCGATAGGTCGATTAATCGTTGTAATAATGGTTAGATTAATCGATTATCAAAATAATCGTTTGTTGAAGCATATTTTTGAGCAACAAATCAGCATATTAAAATCATTTCTGAAGAATCGTGTCACACTGAACAATGGAGTAATGGCTGATAAAAATTCAGCTTTGCCATCACAAGAATAAATTAGATTTTAATATACACTATATTAAAAAAGAAAATTTCATTATTGTGTCATTTCACAATATTAGTGTATTATTGCCCGTTCTCATCAATCTGCGTATAAATAACACGACTTTACACTTTCTAATTGCGTGTAATGCAAATGCCAATTTTGCGTGCATATGATACGCCAATCCTTCACATTAACTTCGGTGGAGAGCAGAAGCGTCCAAATACCACGCGTCATCTTCAGCGACAGTGACGGCACCAGCGAGGCTCAGTTCGTCCAGTTCACCTGATGCGCGTACACCTTCAAACAGGTAAGGGCAACGATCTTTTTTTGTAATGAGATCATGTGGTTAACGGTATTATTTTAATTATTTCAGTGTTTCTGCATCACGTTACATGGGGTCATGTGTTAAAATGGCAGCGTATGCGTTCAAATTATGGAACAGTGGGCTGCTCAGTTAGCACAGCTGCTAGCCTACCATTGACATTAGCCTAAGCTAACTTCTACTGTATATAGACCTGTTGCAGTTTGAAATAAATAAATAAATAAAACCGTTTTTAATCATGTTGTGACATGGGTCTTCAGCTTTTAGACATGGCTGATGACAGCACAACAAATCAACCAACCCGGTATCGCATGAAGATGACGCGTGGTATTTGGACGCTGCTCTCCACCGAAGTTAATGTGAAGGATTGGCATATCATATGCACGCAAAATTGGCATTTGGCATATGCATTACACGCAATTAGAAAGTGTAAAGTCGTGTTATTTATACGCAGATTGATGAGAACGGGTTGATTATTGTATTTTGATCAAATAAATACAGCCTTGGTGAGCATAAGGGATTTCTTTCAAAAACATTTAGAATGTAACCAACCTCAAATTTTTGCACAGTAGTGTATGCACATGTATTTTAAAAGTTTGTTGTAGAAATTTTCTAAAGTTTCAGTTAGTTATTAGCATTCAAAATGTTCACTGCAGTGACACAGTGTCATTTACTTGATCTACACTTAAGGAAATCTATGGGCTATTCCTTACCCAGGGTCAAGTCCTGCTTATTCTTTTCTTTGCATGATGAGCTGTCAGTACTACTTATAGCGTTCTACTTGTTGAGATGGCTAGAAGTCCATGCCAAAATCATTTAGATTAATTTAGATGAATGTTTCTTCTCTTCTGTGAGACAACGGGTCTTCGCAGGCCTGCTGTCAGGCGAAACCGGGTTTGCCCAAAAAAAGAATAATAACGTCTCAGGTTACTTGTGTAACCAGCAGAGATGTAAGGGGGAACGAGACACTGCGTCCTCTAGGGGTCGCTATGGGGAACGCATTTATGTGGTGTTGTGAAAATGTATATACTCACCTGAATACTTACCCATCCATATTTGTAATGGGTTTTAACAAAAGGGGCGGGACTTGGACTATAAAAAGGAGCCCCAAAGGGATATTTGAGGTCAGTTAACCTGGCGAGCGAGCGTGCAAGTGTGGTGCCGTGAGCGATTTTTCTTGTCATTGGAGTAGTTTGCGTGTATATATTTATATATTTTTTTTTTTTTCTCCTTTGTTCTTTTGTATAGTTTTGTTTTGTTTTGTTTGTTATTTGATTTTTTTCTTTGTTACTTTTGTATATAGATTTTGGTCGTTTGTCTACGGGGACTGTTTCACCTCTCTAGCACTGTAAATACTTTTACTTTATAATCACTTTACACCTTACATCTCTGCGAGTATTGCCATATTTTTTTTGGATTATTATTCTTTTTTTGGGCAAACCCGGTTTCGCCTGACAGCGGGCCTGCGAAGACCCGTTGTCTCACATCTTCTTTCCGGCCAAAACATATATACCAATAAATACATAAATCTTGGCTCTTCGTGCAGTACATAGGTATCAGCATGCCAGCTGCTAATATACTTTCATAGGGTACACCTGGAGCATCTGGTGCCCCTTGTGTTAGACCATAAGAGCAGAGAATGGAAGAAACTCTCCAGGGGAATTTAACCTTGCTTTTCCTTTCATGTTCTTGTGCTCTTTCCCACCTGTAATAAATATGCACAGCAGCAAAATGCTGAAACATACTTTTTGATATTTGCTAAGAGGCTATATACTGCATACAGGAAGATGAAGTGGTTACATGCGATATTAAAACTAAGTGAAGGCTAGACAATTTCAAAAGGTTTCTAATTTATCAGCCCTTTAAAAAGTTGACAAATTAATTACTTTTTAGAAATGTTCTTGTGCAAGCATAAGAGGCTTAACCAGTTTAAGATGTCAAAAGCAAGCAACCCAACTCAAACAAGAGGGTTTTCACTAAAATAAAATAAAAAAATAATTGCTGTGGCTACTCCTTTTAGTACAATAAAATTGAATTTGGTAGGTAAGAACATTATTACAAGCTCCCAATCATAATTAACTTTTTTTTTATAGAGAATGTTGCTCTCAGTATCTCAAGATATATTACACACTTTCAATAACTCCAATATAATTAAGTAGTCATTTTTATAAGGAGAGTAATCATTTATCCTTTTCTGTAATAGGCTATACATCAACAGGCGCTGGTACATTTCATTCTTCCAGAGGAAAGAGAAAAGCCGAAAGTTAATGATTTGCTCCCGCTAGCATAATTTTAATTATGGATTTTCCCGACATGATCGATTTGAGGAGAGCCATAGTAATACAAGTTGTACATTCCACTGTATTAAATATTTGATATCCATTACATTTTCATGATTAATGTCCTGGAAAAAATCAGTTTCTCTAAGCCCTTTGGTTTTTATTGCTGACTAAATTAACAGTCTTATTTCTTTGCAATGAATTATAGCTTCCGGCTGCACTGACGGTTTCCTTTGTTTGAGATATTAAACAATTTTTATATTGATATTTCATAGAAATCTGCCCTTATATGAAGATTTAATTAGTATTGCCTCTGTGAATCGTACAATACAAAGTTTTTGAAACAAATCTCATTCTTTTCACAAGGCATTATTTGTATTTTCCCATTATCTCATTTTTTTATATCACTAGCCTACACTGAGTTTTAAATTCTCTCTCATTATATTATATGTAATACACATTGTCAAAGGCATAGTTCATCCAAAAATGAAAATTCTCATCATTTTCTAACCTTTATGTCGTTCAAAACCTGTATGAACATGAAAGCCCATATTGTTTTTTTTTTCCCAAACAAAGTCAGTCAATGGGGCCCAGTGTTGTTTTGAAGCCCATTGACTTTCACTGTATGGACAAAAATCTTCTAAATGTCTTCCTTTGTGTTCGGCAAAGGCAAAAGTCATACAGGTTTGGAACAACATGAGTAAATGATGACCGCATTTTCAGTTTTGGGTGCACTATCCCTTTAATGTAAACTCACTGTCATTTGAAATAAACATGTTTATTGTTGATGAAATAGACATAAAAAAGTGACACGAAAGGTTAAATCCACTTTTATAAATACTGATTTGAAATGAAATCCTGAATGGAATTTGTCACTTCTGTTTAACATTCTCCTTACAGCTTCTGTAAAAATTAGCACATTTCTACTTGTAATACAGAATTCATTCTCCTGTCTCCTCTGTTTTTTTTCTCTCTGTTTTAAACAGATCTTATTTAGAGCAGTGTGCTCTTAGGGAGAGGAGAGGTGAGCCACAGCACCCTGCTGTGTAAATCTTAATGATATTGGCTCCCTCTCCTCAGGGAGACAGTTACTTTTATGCCAGCTTCTATATTACACGTCAGATGGTGCAAATTTAATCTCACACTTCTAAGATATGTGATTTTTTTTCTCTCTCTCTTTTTTCTCCACCTCTTTTATTTTATTGAGTGTTACAGTGGTATTTACAGTATGTTTTAATCTATGATATAAAAAGACTAGACTTGAGACTTATTATTTTTAAACCGTTGATTACGTTTAATTGCATGCCATACAACATTTTTTTTTTTTGTCTCACAATAAATAGATGTAGCTACTTGGAATGCTTGACCTTGACAAACTAAACCAGCAGAGATGAATTTGGGATAATGTTCCCTAACTTCTAAGTATCTTCCACACACTGAACATACTCCACACTGAATGTAGTGTTAATGTGTGTTTGAGAATAGGACCAACAGAACCAAGTGATATAACATGATAACATCTGTTCAGCTTCATTGCACAACATTTGTCCTGTGTGTAGTTTAATTAGCTGAATATTGTCCTATTCAGATAACATTTTGTCTATACTACTTTTTAAGTGATGACAAGGTCCCTTCCATACAACTGCAAATGTGCCATATAGGGAGAGAGTACACACAGATGTTCATGTTTAAACAGCTACAGCAGATAAGACAGCCCAGCAGAGAAAAACAAGGACAGGACATACAGGCAAGGGAAGTAAGTATACTAGTCTTCGTTTTGGCATCCATTTGACAAAAAAAAAGATTGAACTAATCAGTTGCCTTCTCTTAAGGGGATAGTTCACCAAAAAATGAAAAATTATGTCATTATTTAATTGCCTGTATGTTGGTCCAAACCTGTATGATGAAAACTGGTTACCAACGCTCTTCAAAATATCTTATTTTTTTGTTCCACAGAAGTCGTACAGGTTTGGAAAGACATGCGGGTGAATAAATGAATACATTTTTTTAGCTATCCCTTTAACATGGCAAAAGTTTCTGCAATGCATTCAAGCAATATCTCTTATACATGCAGTCTTTGAGAATCAAACTCATGGCCTTGGCACTGCTAGCATCATGTAATAATGTAACATGCTGCTCATCTTGTGAGTTGAATAAGCAGCAAAAAAACAAAAAACAAAATAAAAACATGAGACTGTACTTGACTGTATACAGTATATATATATATATATATATATATATATATACTGTATATGCTAACACTACAAGTTCAGTATGTCTACATAATGCATTATTTGAACTAACAATGAGCACTCTCTCATGAACGAGCGTATGACAGTTAGGGGAAGCTAGAGATTACGGTTTATAAAGTAAATATGGATATTTTTTTTACACAAATGCATCGCGTCGCTTCAGAAGGCCTTTATTAACCCCCCGGAGCCGTGTGGACTTCTTTTATAATGGACGGGTGCAATTTTTTGGACTTCAAATTTTGGGCTACGATCCACTCCCATTATAAAGCATGGATTAGCCTGGACATTATTTAATGCAACTCCGATTGTATTCGTCTGAAAGAAGAATGTCATATACACCTAGAATGGCTTGAGGGTGAGTAAATCATGAGGTAATTTTCATTTTTGGGTGAACTATCCCAATAAGGATCACATTTTTGCTATTAATTAGTTGTTTATTAGCATGCATATTACTAGCATATTGGCTGTTTATTAGTACTTATAAAGCACATATTAATGCCTTATTCTGCATTACCATATTTTAGATCCCTTAATCCACCCCATACCTAAACTTAACAACTACCTTATACTAACTATTAATAAGTAGCAAATTAGGAGTTTGTTCAGGGAAAACTCTTAGTCAATAGTGAATTTGTGTTCCCTATTCTAAAGTGTTACCAATGCATTTCATCTAAAAACATACAACTATAAGCATGCAACTGTACAAGCTGGACAGCTGGGTACATATATATGTGATAACAGAGTTGCATTCTTCCGCTTCATGCAACATCAGTATTCAGGGAGGAAAGAAAAGTCAAAATTGACTTTTCATCTTCTGCCTTGTTGCTTAAAGAAATTATTCTCTTGTAGCCCAAAGAATCTCAGGCATATAGATTGTATTTCAGTGTTATTTTATTGAGGTACCAAGAAGGGACTAGAATATCATTCCAGAAAAAAAATCACCCGTGACCATTTACTGCTTGCCTGGAATTTCTCCCCTCTTTCATTACACCCCCTTTTTTGCATTCTTTTTCTAAACCCCCTCCCCCCATCCTCTTCTTTTAACTCTCTCCTTCAATCTCTTTCACTGTATTTTCTTTATCATAAGTCGCTTATCAGCACACGTGTTTTCCAATTCTCAAGTTCATTATTGTTAATAAGTCAAATGTATTGCATCTCTCTCCATCACATTCCTGTGTTCAGCTACAGCACATTTTTGTGCATTGTAAACCAATTTACTCTCCTTCCACCAATGCAGATAGTATTAAACAATGCCCTAAGAGCACACAGCTGTCTGAATACGAATGATTTATTGCAGAGTAAGAAGTCTGTGCGTCGCTTTCTACGACACTGCAGTGTAAAATAAGCTCATTTATATTCCATATTGCCACAGCTGCCGCACTTAATATTACTGTCAGTAGAAGCTGAGTCGTGAATTCTTCTGGATACATCCGCAGTGGAAAGGACCCATCTTAGAGATGTGTACAAACAATATTAAACACATTTCATCGTATTATGTGTTGTGTAGGAAGCAGCTCTCTGATTGAAGTAAGCAGGATGAAGCAGTCTGCAAGCATGGTTGTCTGATTAAGGGTTTGTGTTCATAAGAGGTTAATAATTGATAGTCTTTAAAGAGAAGCTGGAGGTGATTGTTAAAAAAAATTACTTACATGTCTTAACACTTGGACTTTGACAAAGAAGATTATCATTGTCTGTCAATAGTAGTGTGTTTGATTTTGTTGCTGAACACTGACAGTATTTATGAGTCATTGAATCAATCATTCAACTGATTTATTCAGGAATGAAAAAAGTGCATCTGAATATGTATATTTCCCTATTATATAGTAGGTGAAAAACAATATTTGAAAAGAGTCAAAACACTGATTATTTTAGAAATTAAACACTGTTTGTGTTGGCAGAGCACAAAGTAACTAAATGTAGTGGCATTTTGTAAGTGTCCAAAATGTAACTGCAATCACGCTTAATTTGCAAGTTATGATACAGTGAAAGCAAAACAACTACAATATATGTTCATTTTATGGCATTATCATATTTGAATGACTGCATCAAGATGAAATTAAGGCTTGAAATGACATGGCCTATGAGCTAAATGACATTTATTTAATGACTGACTGCAGAAAGACTGCAGGGAACATGAGTTTGTAGTCATGGTGATAGTCAGGCACTGAAATGTCTTTTCTCCTTTCTCTGTCTTTTCTCTACTCACAAGGTTTATTACACCTATCTCTTTTCTCTACCTCTTTCTATTTGCATCAATCATCTGTAATTAAGCAGTGGTGGACGAAGTACACAAATCAACTACTTGAGTAAAAGTACAGATACGTATAATAAAATATTACTCCAGTAAAAGTAGAAGTACTCCTTTTTCAATTTTACTCGAGTGAAAGTACAAAAGTACTCGATTTTTTATGTACTTAAGTAAAAAAGTACTGATAGATAGATTTATTTAGCAATTTTATATAGGCTACTTAATTTAATTTTATATTAGCACATACATTTTATAATCCTACTGCTCAAAATACCTGGGATTTTCCCAAAACAACCACTATATGGAGTCAAGATATAGTTTTGTTGTTTCGTATGGACTACGTTGACGAGAGTGATGTAGTAATGTTCACTGTGAAGCTTACACTGCGATGTACCTGAGAGAAAACAGATTTGACCAATCAGTTCGTTCTGCGTGTCGGAGCACGTGATATATTATAAGAAGTAACAATATGTTTTATGAAATGTAGTGAAGTAAAAAGTACGATCTTATGCTTTGGAATGTAGTGAAGTAAAAGTAAAAGTTACTCAAAATAAAACTACTCCAGTAAAGTGCAGATACTTGAAAAATGTACTTAAGTACAGTAACGAAGTAAAGCTACTCCGTTACTGTCCACCACTGTAATTAAGTAAAAAAAGGCTAATTGTTCTTTATAAACAAGGCTATCATTGAAAACCTTCCATACACACACCTAGAGCACTCCCATTTATAACTGCAGTTGTCACACCATCTTATGGCATTTATGTACAACAGCATGGGGTTTACATGACTTTTCAGTAACTATTAAATGGATAGTTCACCAAAAAAATTTAATTCTGCCATCATTTACTCGCCCTCATGTCGTTCCAATCCTTTATGGCTTACTTTCTTCTGCTGAACACAACAGACGACACTTTAAAGAATGCTGGTAACCAAACAGTTGCTGGACCCCATTAACTTCCATAGTATTGAAATAATAAAACACTATGGACATCGATGTGGATCAAGAACTGTTTGGTTACCCACATTTTTCAAAATGTCTTCATTGTGTTCAACAGAAGAAAGTAAGTCATATAGGTTTGTAACAACATGAAGGTGAGGAAATTTTAACACATTTTTCATTTTTCTGTGAACTATCTCTTGTTGAGGATGAAGACAGTATAGTACAATTAATGTGTTAAAAAATGAGGATAGGAAAATGTTGCATGATACTGCTCAAACACACCAGTGTGTGTAATCCATTCACATATAATATATATCATGAGCACCTGTGTAAAACTAACACACTTGAATTCATACATGATTATGATTAACTGTGTATATTATTGGTTTAATAAACATGTTTAGACAGGCTATGAAGGGCTGTAAATGCCCTGGAGAGGTCATACAACTGAACAGTGATACCACAATCGCGTCATCTGTCTTCACAGACAACTCTCACCGCTCATACATGCACACACACACACGCACACACACACACACACACGTAGCAGTCTCATGCTTTGCATCACAATTCATTCAATTTAACAATGGACACGAATAACGGAAAAACAGTGCCCGCGTTCTTTTGCATGTATGTGTGTGTGTTTCTCTAATCAAATTTCAGTGCTGGACTAGGTTAATGGCCATTCCTTTAATTAGCCCCTCTGCCAGAGAATAAGTGCCCTGCCCCTTTAAAAGGACAATAGAAGCACATCTGTATTCATACGGCGTACAACATGATGTTCTTTGGGTGACCCCCACCATTAGCGGCTAGAAACATTGGCACAGAAAAATTTGCCTAACAAGAAAAAATCTCAGTGTTATAAGAGAGAAAGAGCAAAGCTTGACCTTAGCCAAAAATGTCAAACATCCACTAGTCTTCAATATGACTTAGAGTAGTTTGTCATCAAATTTAATCAGAACATATAGTACTGGAGATTTTGCCCTTTGAGGCTTATAAGGGGATATTGGCTTCAAGACTGGAATACTAAATGTTGAATAGATAGTGAGATAAAGTTCAAAATATTTGAAATGTGATTATTGTTAATTTAATATAATATAATTAATATAATATAATATAATATAATATAATATAATATAATATAATAGTAGTCAGGATTCTGGACTGTCTGTATCGTGTTTAGCCCCTGTTTCTGTTCTTGTTTGTCCTTATTTGGTCATTTTCCTGTCCTCGTTTAGTCTGATTGTCATATGTGATCCACCTGTTTTTCTCCAATTATCCCTAGCATTTAAGCTCCTGTCTTTGCGTTTCTCCCCTGCCGGGTCTACTTCGTCTTTACATGTGTCAGCATCTCGTTCCTGTATTGGATTACCCCTGTGTTTCGATGATTAAAAGACTGTTGATTGTACTCCACATTTCTCTCGTCCTTCCGACAGTGTGTGACAATAAAGGGTTAGTTCACCCAAAAATTTAAATTAGCCCATAAATTACTTACCCTCAAGTCATCCTAGGTGTATGTGACTTTCTTCTTTCAGACGAATCCAGTCAGAGTT
>NW_015549559.1:1207238-1215087 GCF_001515605.1 Sinocyclocheilus anshuiensis | reverse complement strand
ACAAAACACCGGTCACTTATTAGAAGTACAAAACGAGGATTTGTAAAGAAGAATGTCAGAGGATTTCGATATAAGCAAAGAGGGGACTGGTTTTCCTTTGCTAAAGTAAGGAAACTTGGTTTGGTTGGCTTTCACGAGACTCACCGGCGCATGCGCAACGCTGAACTCATACGTCATCCGCCCGGAGCGTGAGTAATTTATGGGCTAATTTTCATTTTTGGGTGAACTAACCCTATAATATAATATAATATAATATAATATAATATAAACCAATGCTTATAACTAATACCAAAAACTACATGCAAATGCACCAAGGATGGCATAACGATAACTAGTTTTAATAATCGTTTTAATTCTATGAGAATAGGCAATTTCACACCACATAATGAATGACACGAAATAACAATATTGTTGGAATCACTTTCAGAATGATTTTTGTCCAGCTGATGAATGATAAAAACATTGACTGCCAATCAGAATTCACCCAAAAGGGGAGGTCTAATGCCATTTCATGCATTCTGACTTATTTACACTGTTAAAGAGTTGGATTCTCATGCTAAACATGGCCAAAACATGGCCAAACAAGTTGGACTGTGCCACATACACTCCTTCAGAGTTTGTATAAGTTTCAGAAAGTTTTATTTATTTATTTATTTATTTTGCGAGTATGGCCCTTCACAATGTCATGAAGGGCGGAATTCCTTGTATGGGCACTTCTCCCGGCAGAGCGCGCGCACACATCAACCAAAGCGAGAGCAAGAGCATCCCATCAATGCACTTCATTTGGGTCACAGAAGTCATCGGCAGCGCTGCACAGCACTTGCTCGAGAAGGATTTGTCATTTTGTTTTTAGACCATGAAATCAACAATGTCACCAAAGAAGTGTGTTTTTGGATGTGAGCAGGGACGGACTCGGAATAAAAAACGGCCCTGGATTTTCTCCCAAATAGGCCCACCACAACTACAAACAGTCGCTACTATCTCACAATATTACAGCAATCCTATCGCATTTATGGCAAATAACATCACAAAACACATGGTGTCCCTGCTGACAAAAACAATAGAAACCATCACAGAAATGCGAATGATTTCCACTACAAATACCATTATAAGCATTACAAACCATCAAATTTTAACCATTAAAACCATTAAATTATGGTTTCCTGTAGTGTGTTTTGGGACATATTACATTATGATTTAGTGGCTTTAATAAAAGCCATCAATAGAAGGTGACCAATTACCAGTAGAGACCAACAGGCACCATTACAGTTTCCATTAAAACCAATACAATTTTCATTACAACCAGTAAAACCATTACAAATTATGTGATGGTTTCTATTTTTTTTCAACAGAGGATTGAAATAAATGTATTAGCCTATTGTATGAACTAAAATACTTGAAATCTACATGAAAAGAGCAGAATGCAAAATGTATATGACAATGATAAACATAAAGCTAGAATCAAGAAACCTGAAACAACAGAATTATTTAATTTGAGTATGCATATGTCTGTGTGTGTGTGTGTGTGTGTGTGTGTCATATACAAGGACAGTAACAACATACACAATGACCTGAAGGATATGCGTGTTCATTCAAAGAAAGGTTTTCCTATTAATTAATTAGAGAACAGTCCATTTCTCTGGGCATTATGTGTCTTTCCTGAGTGAGTGAGTGAGTGAGTGAGTGAGTTTCTCTACCCGCATTCTTTGGGCAATAAAACCAGTGATATCAGCATTGGTTGCCATGGAACCAGAGGCCTGTTCTGCCTTTCTGGGGTGTTAGATGCATTTCGGGGGAAGGGTCCATAGACCCTCGTAATTGGCCCTTTGGTTAGGTGAGGGGGCATTTTAGGTGAAGGGGTGTTAGATATTATTTGTTAAATATAACAAAAAGTTGTGTGTCTGATTGGTCCAAATGCTACAATAGTGAGGGAGGTGGGCAAAGGTAACCTGATGTAACTGTTCACTTTTTTTCCTTTTAGCTTCTCCCATCCGCCTTTATCGTCACATCTTTTGCTTGCCATCACGAGCCCTCTCTCCTTCGCGTCAGTTTCGGTTTCTAATAAGCAAAAATAGATTGCATTAGCGCCCCCTTTTGTCGGCCGTCAACGTCACTTAATCTGACACTTTTTCTTTGATGATGAACCAGCCAGGCCGACGGCTGTTCTGGACTTCTCCAGAGCGTCCAGATGGCCAGTCCGCCCCTGGATGTGAGGGAAAGATAACCTTGTTCAGCTTCCCAAAGAACCCAGCTATGAGGGAGCAGTGGATGCAGTTTGTTTCTCCGGGGCAGCAACAGAGTTGTGCAAGTGTGTTTGTTTGTTCCCGGCTTTTCGGTGACAAATGTTTTATAAAAAAATGTAATAAAATTTAAGTCAATAAGGTTTTTGTTTCTGTTTTATTTATGTCGATGTCACAGCTTGCAGACAATGGCTACTCAAAAGCTGTGCATGCTCGAAACTCTTTAGCTCCGCCCACGGCACGCCTCCAGGAGCCCGACTGTTTTTGGAGAGAATCGTAAAGCTGTATCTGTCTTTTATAAATATGACTCTAAAAAGTCTTTAAAAAAAGACTCTTCAGAGAGATGAAGGATGCAATTCTACAGTCATGGCCAAAAGTTTTGGCAGTGACATAAATTTTGTGTTTTGCAAAGTTTGCTGCTTAAGCTGTTGTGGTGTTCATCCACATTGTTTCTAGATTGTGTAGAGTGATCAGATGCATTTTAAATAATTGCTAAAAGCTTAGTTGGCCAAAAAATTAACTTTTCACAAAAAAAAAAAAAATTTCACTGTTTTTTGATCCTGACACAAAATGATCAGCTAACATTATTTGACTAATTTAATTCTGCCCAAAAACACTGCCATGAATAAAGAATGGTATCAAAATATCCTGCAAGAGCTTTTTCCAAAGATCCATGAGTAATTAGGTGATGATCCGTGCATTTTCCTGCATGATGGAGCACCATGTCACAAAGCAAGAGTGATAAAGAAATGGCTCGAAGATCATTACATTGAAATTTTGGATCCGTGGCCAGGCAACTCCCCGGATCTCAATCCCATAGAGAACAAGAATATTGCACCTGAAATAACCATTTACCGGATCATCAAGAACTTCAAGGAGAAAGGTTCGACTGCAGTGAAGAAGTCTTCAGGACATCCCAGAATGTCCAGCAAGCTCCAGGACCGTCTCCTCCTGAGGAGTAAGCTACGGAATCCTGCCACCAGCAGTGCAGAGCTTGCTCAGGAACGGCAGCAGAAAATCGATTGTTCGGAGAAGAAAAGGTGAACACTACCGTAAGTCCTGTGTTGTGCCAACAGTGAAGCATCCTGAGACCATCCATGTGTGGGGTTGCTTTTCAACCAAGGGAGTGGGCTCTCTCATAATTCTGCCCAAAAACACTGCCATGAATAAAGAATGGTATCAAAATATCCTGCAAGAGCTTTTTCCAAAGATCCATGAGTAATTAGGTGATGATCCGTGCATTTTCCTGCATGATGGAGCACCATGTCACAAAGCAAGAGTGATAAAGAAATGGCTCGAAGATCATTACATTGAAGGTTTGGATCTGTGGCCAGGCAACTCCCCGGATCTCAATCCCATAGAGAACCTGTGGTCAGTCCTCAAAAGGCGAGTGGACAAGCAGAAGCCCACAAATTGTGATCAACAGTGACATAAACTCCGTAAGGCAAGAATGGATCGCCATCAGTCAGGATTTGGCCCAGAAGCTAATATCCAGTATGCCAGAGTGAATTGCAGAGGTTAAGAAACTCAAGATTAACATGAGATTGGCAGAAACTGTGTTTTGTCCCCTTTAAAGAGAGCATACAAAACTGCAATGTGTGCTTATAAACAGAACGCGATTGTGCATTGGTGTAGACACTAATATAGTTATTGTTATTGTTAAAAGGCTTTTATTCATAATAAATGAATAAAAAATAATGTCCATTTACGTATTCATTTAGTCCATTTATGTATTCATGTGTCTGTTAATCCATCAAATCATGCCTATCTCTATAAAAAAATAAATCAATATTTTTTTTTTGGTTAGTAATGTTTATGCATTTTCTTCATTTGCATGACGATTTTATGCATTATGGATCCTGAAGCTGAACGATCGCCCTAGGCCTTTTCACCTCATGGCATAGGTCACTATTCTGTGTGTGACATTGATGCACATCCGAAAGGTTGCAAGAGAGATTATCAATAGTTGACCTTCAGATTGGTGGCAATATGCAGGTTTGGTCTTTCGGTAATCATGTTCAATATCATCAGTCAGTCCCCCAGGTCTGTGGAACATCAGAGTTTAGAGAGGTTTACACCGGCAGTCACAGTCAACATCTGCTTGGTGTGACAGTATCAGCCCTGTGATCAGTGTATCAGCATATGGGCCTGCACTCTATCAAGTGTCTGGAATAAACTCACAAAAATCCCAGCAGCCAAACGGGAAACAGAGTTCAGTGTAACTTCAACAAGAGCAAGTTAAGCTGTTGATCTATTGACTTCCCCTCCCTACTGTACCAACCCCGTAGCCTGTCTTTGATAAGCCTGCCAGCTCAGCTTAAAATGTTGTGAGATGAGGTTTTGAAGCGAACCGATGAAGGACGGTGTATATCGACATCATCTTGTAGCCCAGCTCCAACACAAAGCCTGTAACATCTCTAATTCTGTCTGTACAATGCTTTAATAAGCCATGCGAGCCTTAAACAAATGCAATCCAATTCAGCCTTATATCAAACAGAAACTCTGGGAGAAAATTTACAGGCTTTGTTGCTCAGCCAAATTTGGAGTGGTTTCGATTATGGTAGATGTTATTATGGTGCAAAATTACAAATCTACGTTTATTTAGCTGATAGAAATTATTTAAATTATTATTTTATTGCTAATTGTACAATACATGGCAGGACACAGCAAATGTATGACGCACATACCAGAACAATCATACACACACACACACACACAAATAATATTAATAATAAAAAACAAAGAAAATAGAGAATATGAAACATGGATATTTAAAGGGCCCCTATTATGCAAAATTTAATTTTACACGGTGGTTTGGACATAAATGTGTGTTGGCAGTGTATGTACACAACCACCCTATCCACAAGTTTCCTACACCCCATGAGGCCTTGTGTCAAAAATGGGAGTGTCTTCCGGTTCGAAGTAAACAAGCAGGACGTGACACTCATTCATTCAACAGTTGACAATCATTCAAGATTTAGTGATCCAAACTTGCTAATGATGTGGGAACACAACTTCAATGAACTTAAAAAGGGTGAAATAGTACCTTTATAGTGAAATAGTGAAACAGTACCTTTACCCTCCGCAGTAGATGGTTGGGAGGATGATGTGAAGAAGTGGCCTCGTATCATGAATGGTATAGCATTTTAAGCTATTTTGTAGATTCAGTAGCCTCTGATGGTAAGGCGATGAACAATTTGAAAAGCTCAGAGGCGTATCAGTATCTACACAGTGATAAAGTCGGTCGGGTGTTATTTAAGGATGTTACAACCTTAAAAAACAACCATACATAAAACAACCTTATGTATCTAAAAGCGGACATTGAGCCAAGCCAGAGCCTAAATACACATATCACATCATAAGGCTTGGGTGCTAGCATCAGTGTCAGGCAGGCACGTGCACAGGTAGGGCTCAGCCTGTGCAGAGCACATGCCCTTCAAAAAGGGTGTGTTAATTAATAACACAGTTTTTGTGTTATGGCTATTTTAACACATTTTGTGTAATTTTAAGTTGATCATGTGTAAAAAGAAAAAGAAAGAGAGAGAGAGAAACAACACAGTGTCCAACACAATATGTGTTAACTATCATCCAATCACATTGCTGCCACGTCACTCCGCGCCGCCAGAAGCAAGTTCGCGCCTCTTTTTCCATCAGTGGATGACTTGGATGAACACGTCAGGTATTTCGATTTATTTGTTATTAGAGATTGTCAAATACAAATTGTCAAATGTATTGTATTATTGTTATTTTTTAGACGATCAATTGTGCGGTTAGTTAGCGACCTCTCGTGCTTACGGGTATTTTCCGTAGACGCGAGAGGCGATGTTGAACAAGACAGAGACAGCAACCGCGTCTGATAGTTAACGTTAGTGCTTCACAAATTATTTTTATTTCTCCTCGTACACTTTGGTAAGTTTGTCCCTCACTTTCTGGAGAGAACTCATTTTTAACGAGTTTTGTTTTTCTTTGTTTGATTTGTTGCAAATGACATGATAAAACGCTGCAGCTAACGTTAGGCAGGATTCTTGTTAACGAGTTTGACAAAGCGGTACTACTTTCATTGCTATCTGTCGCCTCTCTTTCATTAAACAACAGAATGTATTGATGTTTTGTTAAATGCCCTTAAATAATAACATGATTTATCAAGGTAACGGTTCAGATTTGATTGACTTCGACATTCGAGTACGTCTCCATCTCAAAAAGAATGTTAATTTGACTGTTTTAACAGTTTGTGTCATTTTGTGTACGTAATTGACACAAATTGTGTAATAATAACATTGGTGTGTAAAAAAATTAGCAGGAATAACACATGATTGAGTTAAAAGGAGGGGGGGGTGGTGATTTTGAAAAGTTTTATGACGTGTTTTTAATACGACGGAAACTGTATTTAACGTTATCACAGTTTAATAAAAACATTGTACGTTAGGCCTGTTAATTGTAATGTTATCTATAAGCCATAATCATCAAAATTTCAAGAAATAAAGGCTTGAAATATTTCACTCTATGTGTAATGAATCTATATAATATATGGGTTTCACTTTCTGAAATGAGTGACAAAAAATATTGACCTTTTTCATGATATTCTAATTTGTTGAGATGTACCTGTATACATATTATGGTTGTTATTAATATTGAATAAATCTAAAGCTTTTGAGACTATTATTTTGTGTTATTTCATTTGTCATAAAGGGGGGGGGGTGCCCTTTTTCAGTTTCAGCACATGCCCCTCAAAAGGTCTGTGCACGGCCCTGGTGTCAGGTGAAGTACAGACAGCGGACTGTTCATGTATTGCAGGGCCAGGATGCTCTTGTAGTCATGCAGCAGCACTTTTGTGGAAGGTGGGCCGAAACGGAAAATTCTGGATGCACCCAGCCGAAACCTAAACTGCTTTGTAATAATTATTTATTATTTTATTAAATAATATAAAGTAATTTTGTAAGACTTTTTAATTTAACTACATTTTAATTATACTGAACTTAAAAAAACACAGAAAATATTAGATAAAAATTGGACAGAAAATATAGCAATACTGAATATCAATATATTTTTTTTATTCAGTATTATCAGAGCATGTGAGCAGAGCATCGGTAGCGTCATTTTACCAGCTTTGCCCAGTACAGCTGTACTAGGCTACACCATGTTACAGCACAGTAGCGCTATTACAAAAATGAACAAGTATACTACATAGAAATTTCCTGCCGGTGCGTTGAGCGGACTTTGCTTTTCAGGTGAGCATGAGCGGAACACGCATTCGGCGGCATATTGAGTGGAGCGTCACACCGTACAGTGATGGCGGCTAGAGGGAGAGTGAAACCTGTGCGCTGAACACTGCCAGGCAGTGCGGCGCACTATATATTCTCGGCTCATATTTTCGGCCGTTTTTCTCTTCGGCCGAAAACCGAAAATGCCATTTTTGGTGGCCGAACTTTTTGTGCATCCCTAAAAAATACCATTGGAATACTACTTCCACCACCTCACCGGAAGTTGCACCCACATTATTTTTTTAATACCCATAAATCATAAGTAGCATCTCAGAACAAGTAGTGATGGGAAGCCCGGTGCTTTTCCACGAACCGGTTCTTTCGGACAGTTCGTTTCAATGAACCAGA
>NW_015549559.1:1203386-1206961 GCF_001515605.1 Sinocyclocheilus anshuiensis | reverse complement strand
AATGCTTACACTTTTCAACGATTCAGTCCGATTTGGTGAACTGGTTCAACCGGTTCACTAAGAAGAACCGGTTAAATCTAACGATTCGTTCGCGAACCGGACATCACTAAGAACAAGCCCTTCGCAGAATCTTTACAAAGTGACGTCACATTCCTCTGGCCCTGCCCACGACTGTTGATGGACACTGCTGTATTAGCTATTCAGATTCATTACCACGAACAGGTTTTTTTTGGACAGTTCGGCTCATTTAACCAGTTTAAAAAGCCGATTCATCGGTTCCTGACATCATCAAGCAATGATTTCAGTACACATTTATTTTCTAACAACTCTGTTGTTGCCACATTGTATCAATGAAACATTCAAATAAAGTAATTTGTGTCAACATGGAGATTTCTTTTTTGACTGTTTGGTTGAAGTGGCCAATCTGGCCATAAAAGGACAAAAGAGAAGCACTTAACTGGACAAAAAGGTTAGTATATTATTTCTGTGTTATGCAAAACTGCGATATTTTAAGATGTTTTCACTTAATTGTTAACAGCAAAATGACATTATTCATCATGTAATTTTTCATGTCAGGAGTTGGAGCCTTTTTTTCTGACTGACGGCCGGAATGCCGCCAAAAGGCTGATAACATCGACTGGTGAGTAAGTTAAGGTCACCTACACTAGTCGAAATAAACTTTAGATAAACCGAGAAACACGTTTGTACGTTCTGCTGCCCTTTAATGCAAGTTAGCTCGTCTGGCGAGTCGTTATTTAACCTTAACAGCGAATTAACGTGAAATTTATATTCAAGTTTGTGGTCATGTCGTCTGCATCGGAGGTGTATTGGAGCCTTTTCCTGTGATTGCCATCGTAGCGGTGCTAACAACAGATGAGCTTCCATCAGCTTATCTAACGTTACTGTTACTAAATTAGCCACTAGCTGCTGTTCTCCACTAACTCACAGAACAGGTTGACTTTTTAAAGAGAGGAACATGCTAGCAATATATTAATATAGCATGTTTTGCTGATAAATCAATGTTAAAAATGTTTATTTTATTACAATGTAAATTCTGTTACTGTACAACAGTTTTTTTCTGATCACAAACTACAGTAACACAAAAAGGATGTTGTGACTGTCTGTTACAGGATTAATGTTAAAAATTTTTAACTTAAGTTGAAACAGCAAATATTGTAAAGTCAAATGAACTTCAATAAAACAATTCAGCACTAGGCAAGATTTAAATTAGTGAGTTGAAATTACTTGTACTTTTAAGTTGATTTAACTTAAAATTTTAAGGCAGCCACAAAACTTACGTTTTTAAGTTGAAAGGGGTGAAAATTTTTTACAGTGTGGGAGTCTTAACGGGTGGAGCTAGGGGTGGGCTAAGGGGGCTGAAGCCCCAAATGTTTTTATTAGTGTCTTGTGCACATCAAGATTGAGTTTTCATACGCATTCAAATTATTTCTATTAAACCAGCACTTAAACAGCAAAATGCAGCTGCTTCAGGTATCTTTAACTTACTGTAGCCTATAAATTCATAATACCGATCTCACTATCTGTCAGAATTAGATTATTGTTACTGTAGCATCAAATATAGATTTTTTAAGTAGTATTATATTATATGCACAGACTTTCTTGGACACACGCATTTAGAGCGATTATATGATTAATATAACAGATTAGTTAGCATTTAGCCTGGTCTGTGGCAGGCTTTACTAAGAGTCAGGGCAACAAAATTCAATAAACAAGTTTAATATTAATGTTTAAAGTTAATATTAAGAATACCGAATATTAAAATAAGTGATTTAAATTGTGAAGAAAATATTGTCTTTTTGCTCTATTTCGCAAAAATGGTTCTAAACAAAGCCATGTTGTGCATCTCTTCACACAGCAGTTTCATTACAGAATTGATTTACCTTTTTTGAACGCCTTGAATCAGTGATTCACTGACCCATTCATAAAACATAAAAACAGTTTCTTACTTTGTTCCTGAATGAATCAGCAGTTTTCAACGAATTGATTGAATAAATGACTCAACGATTCAGTCATTAAGACAGTGGCTTGCTGCAACCAACTGGTAAGTTTAGTCTCATTTTTAAAAGTATCATTCTGTCTGTTAATGCATGTGCCCGCTGGGCACAGTTTTCCTGATGCCACCGGGGTGGCGTATGAACTGACGGCTTGGGCCGCCATCGCTGCTTGCAGTTATATTTATAATTAATTATACTTGTCTCTTTAAAAAATTAAGCCACTTAGCCAATGTAACTTTTCAGCATATCCTATTTTATTTGAAGTGTATCCCGTGTATTCTGATACATGTATTAATGTTTCTGGGCTAAGCCCCGGATATCCACTCACTGTAGAACTGCCCCTGGAATCAAACCCATTATTTCAGCACTTTGCTCTACTGATTAAGAATGCATTGTAAAAAAATGGAGCTTTAAGCATACTACTCTGAAACATTTATTGCTTATTGTATACTGTTTCACACACTATTTTTTTTAAAAATAGTAGGCAGTATGCACTGTGTACTGGGCAGTAAGTAGTAAGCAGTAAGCAAGTATGCCATTTCAAACACAGCCTATGCCTAGTAAGAGCTTGATTAGCTGGTTCAGGTGTGTTTAATTAGGGTTGGAGCTAAGCTCTGCAGGACACCGGCCCTCCGGGACTGAGTTTGGACAGCCCTGATTTACATAAACACTGTGAAGGTAAACAGCTGGGAAAGTAATCACAGCGTAATATGCAATATAACATATAACATATAATAGCCTATAACTGACAATTTTTAGTATAAATCAACCGTTTATGTGAATACTCATCAAGACAGGAATTTTGACATAATTTTGTATGTATTTAGCTGTTTAAGCGCAATAAGGTGCAACACAACTTAATTCTGTAGTCGCGCGCTCACAGATGCGGCTCTGCGCTTTGTGTGTGAGCTCACAGAAAGTGGTCTCAGTTTAAATTGTTAGACTTAAGTGTGAGCGCGCGACTACAGAATTAAGTTGTGTTGCACCTTATTGCACTTAAACAGCTTGATGAGTATTCACGTAAACGGTTGATTTATACTAAACATTGTCGGTTATAGGCTATTAAGTGAATGTAAACAGTTGAGAAACAAAACTTATGTGTAACAGATCCGTGCATGAGGTCTTAAAGAGCAACCTAAACCTGCTGCTGTCTGTCACTGTTTATTTATTCATTAAAGACTAACCAGTGTTATTTTGAACTTAAATATATTATTCAGTTTCTGTGGTATTTCTGTACCTGAATATTACTGTTATATTGCATATTACGCTGTGATTACTTTCCCAGCTGTTTACCTTCACAGTGTTATTTAGACCAGGGCTGTCCAAACTCGGTCCTGGAGGGCCGGTGTCCTGCAGAGCTTAGCTCCAACCCTAATTAAACACACCTGAACCAGCTAATCAAGCTCTTACTAGGCATAGGCTGTGTTCGAAATGGCATACTTGCTTACTGCTTACTACTTACTGCCCAGTACACAGTGCATACTGCCTACTATTTTTTTAAAGAATAGTGTGTGAAACAGTATACAATAAGCAATAAATGTTTCAGAGTAGTATGCTTAA
>NW_015549559.1:1198670-1198857 GCF_001515605.1 Sinocyclocheilus anshuiensis | reverse complement strand
CATGATAGTGCAGACATACATAGGAATAACACAGTAGGGATGTAATATAAAACTAATATAAAAAAAAAAACCATTAAACAATGTACTATATACAGAAATGGAAGTATAGGAAAAAATGTAATTGTTTAGATAAATGTACAGATATGTTATAAGTGTGCAGATATGTTATTTACAAAGTGTGCAGTTT
>NW_015549559.1:1190121-1198608 GCF_001515605.1 Sinocyclocheilus anshuiensis | reverse complement strand
AGGCTCCTGCGGGAGCAAGCACTGCTGCGGCAGTGGGTAAAATATGTTAGAGCTTCTGCGGGAGCAGGAACTGCTGCGACAGTGGGGAAATATGGAAAAGCTCCTACGGGACCGGAGACTGCTGCGGCAGTGGGAAAATATGGAAAAGCTCCTGCGGGAGCAGGCACTGCTGCGGCGGCAGTGTGGGAATTAGGTAAGGCTCCTGCGGGAGCGGGCACTGCTGCAGCAGTGTGGGAATTAGGTAAGGCTCCTGCGGGAGCGGGCACTGCTGCAGCAGTGTGGGAATTAGGTAAGGCTCCTGCGGGAGCGGGCACTGCTGCAGCAGTGTGGGAATTAGGTAAGGCTCCTGCGGGAGCGGGCACTGCTGCAGCAGTGTGGGAATTAGGTAAGGCTCCTGCGGGAGCGGGCACTGCTGCAGCAGTGTGGGAATTAGGTAAGGCTCCTGCGGGAGCGGGAACTGCTGCGGCAGTGTGGTAATTAGGTAAGGCTCCTGCAGGAGCGGGAACTGCTGCAGCAGTGTGGGAATTAGGTAAGGCTCCTGCGTAAATAAATGAACTTTTCCACGACATTCTAATTTATTGAGATGCACCTGTAAGGTGAAAGTCAGAGAGACATCATTAATTTTGCAATTGCAGAAGTATGATTTCATTGTCGAATGGGAAACTGAATGCAGCTCCTGATGCACTTTCGCAGCTCACCCTCCATACAAGCTGTAATTTGTATTCAAAACAAAAGGATGTGAAAACTCTTCCAATTACAGATGAACTAATTTGGGAGAAACAGCGCAGTGACCCAGAGATTGTGCAGATATTTCAAACTCTGGCTGAGGACAAGGGAGGGCAGCAGAAAAAATATGAAGTAATCGAAGATAAGCTATATCTAAAAACAGTGTCCGAGAATCATTCACACTACCGTATCTTTCTCCCCAAAGATATTGTGCCATCTATATTGGAACACTATCACTGTGACCCCACGAGTGGACATGCAGGAATCTTTAAAACCTACAAGAGAATTCCGGAAGTTGCTTTCTGGCCTGGGATGTGGTCAGATATAAAACAGTTTGTAAAAAGATGCATAAAATGCCAAACCCTAAAAACTGACCAACGAAAACCTGGTGGGAAAATGCAGAAGATTAACAGCACACGACTAAATCAGATCATGGGTGTAGACATCATGGGACCATTGCCCCGTAGCACTAACCAGAATGAATACCTTTTAGTATTTGTTGATTACTTCACTCGTTGGGTAGAACTGTTTCCCATTCGTACCGCTACAGCCAAAACTGTTGCAACTGTATTAAGAAAAGAGGTACTAACCAAATGGGGAGTTCCAGACTTTCTCGTATCTGACAGAGGTACACAGTTTGTGTCTGCAATATTTAAAGAAGTTTGTGAGAGTTGGAAAGTAACACCAAAATTAACTACAGCCCACCACCCACATACAAAGAGGTACACAGTTTGTGTCTGCAATATTTAAAGAAGTGTGTGAGAGTTGGAATGTAAAACCAAAATTAACTACAGCCTACCACCCACAGACAAACATGACCGAAAGAGTCAATCGAACTCTTAAAAGTATGATTGCAGCGTTTGTAGAAGACAATCATAAACGATGGGACCAATACCTACCGGAAATCAGATTTGCCATTAACTCCGCAGTGCAATAAATTACAGGAATGTCTCCCGCAGAACTCCACTTAGGAAGGATCTGTCACCCGATACACCCCACTATGACACTGTGTATCACTTAAAACAACTGCAAGCCAGAGCAAAGGAGAACAGTAAGAAAGCACAAAGACAGCTTCGAAATTACAATAAGAATCGACGGCACATGTTATTCAAAGAAAGAGACAGAGTATGGATGAGACACTTTCCACAGTCCAGTGCAAAGGACAATTTCACTGCTAAACTTGCACCAAAATGGAAAGGACCCTACCGGGTAATCCAACAAATGGGGCCAGTGAATTACCAAATAGCACTGGAATCTACAGGTGAAGATGTCTGTGTAGTTCATGTTTTAAATTTAAAGCCCTATTTTCCAACTGCCTCTGAACTAGAAGCACAAGACAGACAAAAGCTTATCGACCTCTTCCAGGAATCCTCAGATGATGGAGAGTAGCCAGAGCAAAGGAGAACAGTAAGAAAGCACAAAGACAGCTTCGAAATTACAATAAGAATCGACGGGACATGTTATTCAAAGAAAGAGACAGAGTATGGATGAGACACTTTCCACAGTCCAGTGCAAAGGACAATTTCACTGCTAAACTTGCACCAAAATGGAAAGGACCCTACCAGGTAATCCATCAAATGGGGTCAGTGAATTACCAGATAGCACTGGAATCTACAGGTGAAGATGTCCGTGTAGTTCATGTTTGCAATTTAAAGCCCTGTTTTCCAACTGCCTCTGAACTAGAAGCACAAGACAGACAAAAGCTTATCGACCTCTTCCAGGAATCCTCAGATGATGAAGAGTTCTTAGGATTTTAATGTTTCAACATCTCATAAGGAACTATGAGATGCTTTGTCCAACGGAGGGGGAGTGTGACGGAAACGAACTACGAAGCCCAAAATGCAATGCATCAAGTGGGAGGAGTCAGTAGGCTGAAGGAAATGGAGAAATCAAATCCATTTAGAGACAGGTGTGTGTGCACGTGAGAGTTGTGTCCGCTGACCCGAGAGTACCAGTTTTTGTTTGCTGAGCCGAGAGTAAGAAGTTTGAACTGCCTGGAGATTGTAGACGTTTTAAATGTGCAAGACTGGAGATGACCGTGTTATGAAAGCTTCGTTCGCTGCGCTGCGGAGGAGTGCCTGGATTCTATCATTCCTACAAGCTGCTCCTGTCCTCGTGGTGTCTGGGCTGTACGAAAGCAGAATCATCAGACAGTAAGCGCTGTGAAGTAAAGCTGCCTACAATGAAACTACAAGACTGAAGATTACCATGTTACAGGAGTTTCGCTGGCTGCACAGTGGACGAGTGTTCAGAGGTTTGCTACGCCATTCGTTTATCAGCTGTGTTTGAACTACGCGGGACTGGAACGCTGTAACTTTGAGTGAGTTTGTGTTGTCTTGGCTGGACCGCAAATCCACTGTCTATGCGTTGGACTCCAGGTAGGCCTTGAACAGTTCATTCATCTACCTCAACGAAGCTATCTAATCATCAATGATTCTCAGAAAAGAAGGGTCTAACAGACATCTAACACACACACACACACACACACAAACATCAATAATTTTTCCCATGAACCCTCCATTTAAGAACACAATCCTTCAAAAGAGTCATCAGAAAATGTTTAATGGGACTGAATTTGTATTTAACGTGATTACAATTTAATAAAAACATTAGAAATTGATAATTATATAACGTTTCCTTTACACGGTTATTCAAACAGCGAATAAATTATATACAGAAAGTGACTATCACTAACATTGATCTATCGCGAATTTAAGCACTCTCAAAAAAACAAAACTATCGTTATAATCACTGAAGCTGTATACACTGTGAAATGAATCTCTTACTTACATTGTATGTACATCTGCGTTTTGTTGTTTATGATGAGAGAATGTGCAAGAGTACGGAATTCAGTCAGCCAACGCGCACACAAAACTGATCTGTTTCAATGATGACTCATCTGAACACCTCTGATTGGCCATTGCATTCCTAAGCTCAACAGAATTGTGTGTGATTGGTTAAAATGAGCAACACTACTTACATTGTACGTACATCTGCGCTTTGTTGTTTATGATGAGAGAATGCGCAAGAGTACGGAATTCAGTCAGCCAACGCGCGCACAAAACTGATCTGTTTCAATGATGACTCATCTGAATGCCTCTGATTGGCCATTCTGTTTTCAGCACCATGGACAGTTCCTCTCAATGGTTATGGGTTCGAATAACCTGGGCTAGATTTCCCAAAACACTAAGTAGAATGTTAATAAGCACTTTAGTACTAAATCTCTATAGGATGTTTCCCAAAAGGGTCATTATGTAATTAGCACGTAAAAACGTTCTTTAATTACTAACTTAGCATTCACAGGTTACAAAGGGACACTTAATAAATAATAGTAATACACATAGGCGGAGAGTGAACCAACTCTAAGGCTAAAAGCAGCAAATGTATTAAACATCATAAACCCGTCTTTTTAGACAATAACAAGACATGGGTGTCATGTAGGCTAAAAAAATGTTTAATGGGACTGAATTTGTATTTAACGTGATTACAATTTAATAAAAACATTAGAAATTGATAATTATATAACGTTTCCTTTACACGGTTATTCAAACAGCGAATAAATTATATACAGAAAGTGACTATCACTAACATTGATCTATCGCGAATTTAAGCACTCTCAAAAAAACAAAACTATCGTTATAATCACTGAAGCTGTATACACTGTGAAATGAATCTCTTAGTTACATTGTACGTGCATCTGCGCTTTGTTGTTTATGATGAGAGAATTCGCGGAATTCAGTCAGAGAACGCGCGTGCACTCAAAACTGATGTGTTTCAGCGATGACTCATCTGAACGCCTCTGATTGGCCATTGCATTCCTAAGCTCAACATAATTGTGTGTAAAACTATAAAAAACGCCTAAAATGGAATACGGTGCAACATGAGCAGATCTTAATTTAATGCCGCAATCGACACTGTCTATTCATATTCTCTTTGTTAGCAACAGACGTTAAATTTATTTGTGCAGGGGCATTTTTGTCCAATTTAGTACCATTTTTTCCCCAAGTCCCCGTTGCCAGGGGAAAGTAAGCCTTCCCCAGACTTACACGCTCCGCCTATGCAGACAGATAAGCAGAAGCAAGACCATAGAGTGACTTAAACGTAAGCAGAAGAGTTTTGTGAATAATATGAGAGGACAGAGGTAGCCAGTGGAGGAATAGGAGTAATATGAGCAGACCATTTAGTGCAAGTTAACATTCTCACAGCAGAATTTTGAACATATTGCAAACGGGAAATAGTGTGCACTGGTAGTGCTGGAAAAAAAAAGAGCATAGAGTAATCGAGGTGAGATGTGATAAATGCATACTAGTGATTCAGCATCTTTTGGGCTGACAAAGTGACAGAGTTTGGCAATACGGCAAAGTTGAAAAAAATGCAGCTTTAGAGAGTTGACTAATATAAGCATATAAATTTAATAAGCATATAAATTTAATGAAGAGTCAAGAATGATACCTAAGTTTTTGATGTTGGCATTTTGATCAAGTCTGGGGGCATTAGTTATATTTTTTTGTTTGAGTTCGGGGACCAACAAGTAAGATTTCTGTTTCAAACTGAGAAAATTGGAGTTTAGCCAGGTCTTTAACTCGTTGATGCATGAAGATAGAGATGCAGTCTAGTGAATAGAGTCAGATCGGCAAGCAGTATGAATATCGTCGGCATAGCAGTGGTACTGAAAACCATGGTGGCAAATAATTTGTCAGAGGGGCATAATGTAAATAATAAACAATAATGGCCTGAGAACTGAGCCCTGAGGAACACCCTGTTTGAGTAAGACAGTGGGAGATTTATAGTTATACATGGTGATGTAGTATTGTCTGTCTGTCAAATAGGAGGAAAACCAGGATAATGCAGCTCTGGAGATGCCAATCTCTGAGAGGCACATGAATAATAACTTATGACAGACAGTATCAAAAGCTGAGCTGAGATCGAGTAATAAGAGTACGGAAATACTGCCCGAGTCACCAAGACCAAAAAGTAAAGAACACAGACGATCACAAAACAAACAACCCAGCGCAGAGCGTCAGCCAGACGCGCAGAGCGTCAGCCAGATGCACACAGCGTTCCCACACCGGAAGTACAACTGAGCCTTTTATTACATCTTGTAAAAAGAGGCATAATAGGGGCCCTTTAATAACAATCAATAATTATTTAAATAATATTAATAATACTTATATTAATGTTTTAATAATAATAAATCATAATCAATGATTATCATTATAATTATTATTATTATTTAGGCCAATATATTTATGCAAAGTTGTTTTGCCATCTAAATGTGTGCTATATAGCAGAAATATGTAGCAGAAATATTCAAAAAGAAGGAAGTGATAAGTACAGAATGCAGGATCTTTTAGGAGGAAGGAATTTAAAGGCTCTTATGATGTGTCGTGTGCATGTAATCAATAATGTGAAAGAAATATTGCTTTCTGTGTTCCGAATAAAGAGTTCTCCTTGCCCATTTTATTACACATTGCTCTCTCTTTCATTCAGTAGGCACAGCTCTCCATCTCAATTGGGAACAGAAGCTCTTATATTTAAAATATTTTTTTCACAAATGTGCAGTGCACGTAGGTCATACATTTTTAAATCTCATAGCGCACAGCTTCCATACTGCTGTGTATCCTCCACCCAGAGAGAAAGCGAGAGAGAGCTGTGGTGCTTTTTTAGATATGCACACTTCTGCAGCCTTTTTTTTTTTTTTTTTTAAATAATCAGCTTCAGTAAAGACAGTGAGATTGACTAGGGCTGTGAGAATGAAGAGGGAGGGAGAGTTAAAGGAAAGACAATAAACAATTTGACCTCTGCTGTATGAGCAACAGCTCCTCTTGTTTTCTTAGGCTTCTATTGCCGCTTGTGCTCTGATCGGAGTCAAAGCCCTGCTCACAGCATAAGGGAGGGGTGCAGAGGGGGATGGTGCTAGATCCTGGGGCTAGATGTTGATTTGAAGAGAGAAAAGAAAGAATAATAGTCTTTGATGTTTAGGAATAAAAGCTCCTGCCTCTCAGCTTTGAAGGCTGAATGTCAGGAAACTGCAGACTAATTGGTAGTGTTATCAGAGGATACTGGGGTAGTGAAGAGACTGCTTACCCCCCATTATATGAGAGCGGAGGGCTAAACACCCCACATAAACTACCTATAGGTGCATCAGACTCAAACATGAGCAAAGCACTGATTGTACTTCCATCTCTTGTGTTTCTTATGGATCAAATTTGTAATTACAGATACAGAATTAATCTGTTTAGTTATATGCAGATTTGACTTCATTTGTCAATAATGGTTGGTGCTGCATAATAGTGTAAGTTTATATTTCTTACATTATATTGTTGTACCAAGTTGATTGAATATAGTAGTAATACTCATTAACTTTTTGTATTTAACACACAGTTACAAACAGGAATCTACTGATATTAAAATCCTGGCCAATATCAATAAGCTGAAGTTACTTTCATGGGAAATATCAATAATCAATAAATGGCTGATTTTAAAATTCTATTTCATCCAAACAAAAATTAACCATTAAAAACTAAAAGAACTGCAAGTGAATTCAAGCATCACAATATTATAAATGTTCAGAATAATGGATATTCATTTTGAGTTTTACTAAAGATTATATTTAATGGGACAGTTCACCCAAAAATACTTTAATTATTTACTCACCCTCATGTCGTTCCAAACCTGTATGACTTTTTTTCTTCTTCTGCGGAATACAAAAGATACTTTGAAGAATGCTATTAATCAAGCAGATTAAGGTACCATTGTATGTACAAAAAAGAAGACAACATTTTACAATGAAGTTACAAGAATAAAAAAGTCATAAAGGTTTGAAATAACATTAGTAAATTATGATAATTTTAATTTTTTAGGTGAACTATCCCTTAAGATTAACTTTAAGAGAGTTGTTAGAAGGTAATTTAAATGTAACAATGAGCATGTACAAATAAAAGTTAAATATTAATCAATACCACTAAATGTTTTGAACATCTAATAGCCAATAACCTATATGGTACCAATATATCATGCATCCCAAATACTTGCATTCAGAGCTTTTCTAAGTGTGCTTAGTTACGTGGCAAGTACAGTTCTACAATATAACAGATTTTTCTTCAAGATCCTAAACAGAAGGGCAGATTTAACAGCAGACAAAGGTAGACAGCTGCCTAGGGACCCCTGAAGACAATCAAGCCTGTACCAACCACCATAATAGAACTGTTCACTGTCTCCAACAAAATTAACAACAGAGAACAAGAACAGTTCTGTGCAAGCTATACAATGAAGAGAGAAACCCCAGGTAAAAATTGATTTGAGAAGGAAAGACCCCAATCCTGTCCTTGGCTAGGGCCCCAAAATCACTAATCCTCTCCTGCCTAAACACACTGTCATAAGTTGAGAAATGTGCATCATTGGGAATTTTTTAGAGTTCAGCCGAGAGCAGGGTGCGAACTACGGGGGAGCTAGGGGGAGCTCGGCTCCCCTTAATAAGACATGGGTTCCCCTGAAAACGGGCTTTGTGAAATTTTGGGGGGTCTCAAAAAATATTGACACTGTGTTATTTTGACGTGCAATTTCAGTTTTGTGTAATGTGATCATCGTGGATTATTATGTGTAAAATTGCAAAAATATCATTCATTCATGCATGACGGCGATTTAAACCTAATTCACTTCAATAAAGATAACTACACATGCTATTCTTGTCATGAGCATCAAGGTGTGGGGGCGCTGCGGTGCAAATTCCACTCATGTTTAGTACATGTTAACTCAAAG
>NW_015549559.1:1187567-1189539 GCF_001515605.1 Sinocyclocheilus anshuiensis | reverse complement strand
GTGTTGTGGCTGGGTTGTTATAGGTCTGCGTGACTCTTGATGTCTTAGGCCTAATTGAACGGAGGAATTATGGTATTTTTCTGTATGCTGACAACGTGTAACTTTAACCGTTGTTCATGTGAACTCAAAGACAGCCTGATGCTTTGTTTATAGACTATTTGTGGGTGTTTGTTGTTTCACCTATCAATTCGTGTCGATAAAGTATAATAGGGTAAATCCTGTATAGTGATTTATCCTATATAGTGCTTGCATAAAGCAAGTAGTGCATACTCTTGTAGCTGTTATTTATCTTTGTAAATCATTGTAAGCCCTCTTTTGAGGCACCCCCCCGCCCCCCTTGTTTTATAAAAAACAACAACTGGGCTCCCCCAAAGTCCACGGTATAGTTCGAACACTGGACGAGAGTGATATTTCATGGTGTTTGTGAAATGTGGCTGGTCAGAGTAACAGAATGGGACAAATATTTTGATTGCATTTTCCCTCTGATATGGACATTTAACCTCCACACTGGTGCAGATTTTGGGATCAGTGTGAAAGCTGTGATGGTTTCACCCCTGGTGCTACCGAGCCAGAAATACACTGATGTTCCTACAAACAACATTTGACTTCTTCGATCACACTAGTAGAGCCGTATCTTGTATTTACTTTAACAGATTGTACCCTTCATGATGGCATAAATTATTAACACAGATCACATGCAAAAAATGCAACCCAGCAAATCTCTTTTACACAGCTAAATTATTGATTTAGTCTTTTAAAAACTTCAATCTAAAACTTTCTTGAACACCAACTAATCTCAATACTCCATCTGAAAAGGAAAGAGACTAAATAAGGCTTAGTGTCCAGATTATTTACAGTTCTGCTGTATCAAAGGCCTTAAATTCATATGAATAAAAGCAGCGATATTGGTACAGAGAATCACAAACATTCCCAGTAGAGAGAAAAACAGAAAGAAGACAAAAAGAGACGGAGAAAAAAGAGACAGTGTTTGGATATGCTGTTGTTCCAGACCTCATTAATAATTCATCGATCTGAGTATTTCTATGAATGGCATTATTCAAATTATTTTAAGTCACATCGGCGCACTTTCTCAGCTGTGAAGAGTTCTAAACATGATGATGAAAGAGGTGTAATTTCCCCAGTGTCAGACACAATGTTTGAAAGACCCCTGTGATATGAATCACCTTCAGCAGTAGTTATGACAAATTTTCTCTGTTGCAGGTTTTGCAGACATAGTTATCACTATGACTGAGGAACTGTTTCATGGTGAATAGCTTTTCAAAGAACATCACAGTTCATCTGCCAAGACATTTAAAGGTATAACACGAAGGTGAATATTTTTCATTATCAAAAAAGTTGGGTGTGCTGGTTTGGTGTGAAATGTATGCCGAATCTCCTGCTGTAATAATTGTATTTTTGATTTGCTCCTGTTGTGCTGAAAAATGTTAACTTGAATAGTATTTGAGGCCTAATATTTATATTTTATGGTATGACCGCACCAAAATTCTACCTAGTACTGATAAGCTGATAATAATTTTAACATAATGGCTGATAACTGATATATACCACCTTTAAAAACTAAACATAAAATACTAAAATTAAAATCTATTGAATTCAGTGAATATAGGTATCATTAAAATGTGCAGTGTGTTAAAGTACAGAATATTAACTTGGATGATAATGGTAATATAAATAAAAAAGTGGAAATATGCATGCACAATTAAATATCTAATATCAACAGATATTTATAATTTCAAGTGATACTAATTAAAACTAATTAACAAAAAACTAATTAAAAAAAATACCAAACCTTGTAACTGACATGGTACAGTGCATCCCTATGTAATATATCATAATGTCATTTCATCATCATTACTCAACTTAAAGTTACACTCAAAACCAAACATTATTTTGAAATTACTATATTTAAAAAAAAAAAAAAAAAAAAAAAAAAAATCTGGGGACTCTTTCC
>NW_015549559.1:1180790-1187138 GCF_001515605.1 Sinocyclocheilus anshuiensis | reverse complement strand
AAAAAAAAAAAAAATAAAAAAAAAACATCTGTGGACTCTATCCCAGCCATACAGCCTGTGCAGAATCTGATTTCCACAAACTGTGACTGACAACATATATTTTTGCAGTATCCTCCTTTAGTCCCCTATCCAGGCCCTAAATGGGTCAATAGCGGTGATTCAGTAAACTATAGTAAAATGGCTGATGCTGAATTAAAACAGGGCAGAAAGGAGTGTGCTGATGTGAGACAATCAAATGGCCCATAATTCAGTCCAGTAGAAGCACTCTGTTGCCAGGTTGCACCATTTGGAAATGTAACCTTCCAGTTTTGCACAGAAATATTGTTGTGAATTTATCAAAGATTCAGAATTAGACATTTATTTGTTTTAACCGGCTAAAATATATCTTTCTTTCTTTTTTTGACATTACTTTATTTCTTAGTTCCTGTGTATTTTAGTGGACGTTAAAATCTAGGAGGTAATAACATACAATCACCACATGGCCAAACACATGACATTATGTGTTCGTGACTTGCTGAGCACTGGATTTATGTAACGGCTGGTTGCTGAAATGATGCAGCTAATCTAGTGAGTAGTTAATTAAAAGAATAATGAAGTGCTACGGCAGAAGACAAAAAAGACAGATTGACTGTGAGTGTGTGGCAACTCTTCTGAGAGGTAATTAAATATCTGATTAAAGAAGGTATAAATGCTGTATGTGTTTGTACAAAAACAGTAACCATCGAAATAAGTAATGATCCCTGCTGGTACACACATCATGCTGAAGAACTATAACTGTGAATTAGAAATAAAGCAAGCATCTTTGGCTTCCTAAAGACTGTAGAGAGCGGTATAGTCCCACTGGGATCATTCAAGTTATACTGTGACATTCACCACATGCCTATGAGGACGAGAGCAATAGAACGAGAATAAGCAGAAATAATAACACCACGACAAGAGAAAGAACAAATAAATGAGTAACCGAGAGGAAATGCAGTAATGAAAGCGTGAGCGAGTCATAAAGGGAATTTAAGGAGCACACCTGAAAAAGGCTCAATCATTTCCTTCTACTACTCGTTTAATTTCACCATATTTATACCCAACGTGCATTGAATGTAATTTAGCCTGATGCCAAATTAAATATAAAAGTATGATGTGATGACAAACAAACCAAATATAAACGATATACTAATGTCTAACACACATCCCTAATGGTCTATTTGTAAAATTAAAAGCTCTTCGGCCTGAATGTCATGGTCACTGCAGGTACACAGCAAAAGTGGGGTCTGACTTAACAAATTGGCTTAAATTGAAGTCTTCTGCCCATCACATGTACAGCATGCTGTGTACATGAACAAGAGGTTATTAGCATTAATGCAGGATGCCAGTGAGGAGCACCATCTCTGCTCGTGGACAGATCCGATGGAGCAATAATATTCTAATTGGATCCATCCCATTAAAAAAACTGCTTGTTTTCCTTGATTACTTTAATATTTGGCTTGGAGCAACGAGGGCAGTTCCATTTATTTACTCCCCCTCTCTCTCGTTGTCTCTCTCCTTGTCTTTAATAAATTGGCTCAGCAACTGAACTACAGCAAACAGGCTCAGCCTCATTCACAAAACACTCTAGTACCCCCTACAGGCGAACATCAGAAGAACATACATTAGCTATTCTGAGCACGTGGCGATCGGGGAGAACAGAGTCGATCAAAACAGGCCTCCAGATTTATGATTTCATTCTGTTGCCCCATGAAATTCCTTTTAACTGTCCTGTTCATCAGTGTGATTCGGGAATCATACGGTCACCTTGAACACAACACAGAAGTTGCATGTGGGATTTCAACAGTGATCTAAGATTTTTGTCTCAAATAATTGCATTATTATATAGTCAACGTAAAGATGTCTTCTCACAGCAGCACTGTCCCCAGAGTCTGAATTAATATCAGCCAAGCGTTTGGATACAAAAGTGCACTGAGGCTGCCACTATAATCTCAGATTTTAATTAATCCAGGATTATGGGTCAATTAGGGGACTAAAAGAAATGGAGAGATATACTACAAGATAAAACAATATTTTACAGTTAACACACTGAAGAAAGAACAAATTGAGGACACTGGGAAAGCAACACAGAGAGAAAAACGAGGAAAGCAGATCAGAAGAAAAATGTAAATTCAAGCACATTACCCACTGAAGCAAGAGTGAGGCAGTCAGCCTTGGCACAAAACTTCCCCACAAAACTCAAACCATAATACACATATTCACACAATCCTCACATCATTGATTTGAGCATTTGAATCATCTTTTCCCCTAAATGACAATGTTCCTGTTGTGTTCTCACGCATCACTGCAGAGGATGAATGAGATCTGATGAAGGTTTTTGAGTGTTTTTAAGGCATATGAGGGCCAAAGCTAGCACACTGATGTAAATCATTGCACCTTCCAAACACATACACTGAAGCCACTGATATCAGTGTATTTCAGTCCTGATCTAAAAGAGATTAATATTGACACTCTGAGAGAAGCATATCCTGAGGCCAAATGTGTGCTTCAATATAAACAACAACACACCACGACACACACATTCACTTAGCGATCTAAAAGGGGACATATCATAAGACTTTAAACTGATGAAACTGATGCATTCTTGCTGGCAGTGAAGACTTTAAAGGGATAGTTCACCCTATAGAAAACATCACAAGTAAAATTAATCATGTTTATTATAGCCCACTTACAATTTACATTTCAGAGATCATTACAAATAAATTATTAAATGCTAAAACTGAATAAATTTAAATGAACAAACTTGGCGTTGCATTTGCAACCATATGAAAACAGGGGGTGCTGCAGCCCCCTCAGCACCCCTACTTCCCGCATCCCTGCCCACACGGCTCTGGGGGGTGAATAAAGGCCTGCTGTAGCGAATCAATGCAGAAAAAAAATCCATATTTAAAATTTTATAAACTGTAATCTCTAGCTTCTGCTAACTGTAGTACGCATGTTCACAATAGAATACTACTTTTGGTAAACATATTACACGTTTAAACTAGTAACCATGTGACCTCTACAGGTCTGTTGATCATGTGACTTTATATATTTGACTGGATATATTTGCCAGAGTTACTTCCTGTTTTACAACTGAGGAAGGTGTTTGGATAGACACCAAAATGTCTTGTTGATTTTTTTTATTTATTTAGTCCAGTGATTTTAATAAACTACATTTTTTGAACGTGTTTCTGATAAAAACTAAATTGCAAAAATGCTTCCCATGTGTTCCTTTTCAAACATTTTAATGTTTGATTGTAATCATAATGCAAAACCTGATATTTATCTAACCAAAAATATCTAAACCTTGACAAAAATCTTTTAGAATGTCTAAATATATATCTAAATGTAAAACCTAATAAAATTAAGAATTTGTCTAAAAAAACAACGGGAATCCAGAAGCCTCTATATATTTATATAGGGAGCTACAGGAGGACACTGCACAAGTTTTTATTTTTTTAATGCAACCAGATGGCACAATTCTCATTTTAAAAAAGTCGATTTTAAATGCCTTCACTCTACTTTAATGTGAAATATTGCATTTATTGAAAAATAATAAATAAATAAATAAATAATAAATAAAAACATAATTTGAATGGAAAAAATAGCTCATTAAAATTGTATAAATATTGCATAGTATCATAAAATCCCCTCAAAATTCTAAATAACGATCAAAAATATTATTGAACAAAAATGTATTATATTGATTTTCTTGAAAAAAAAAAGTTTCAAGGCTTCGTTCACGTTTGACTGCAAAGGAGCCAAGTGTGACCCCTTAACGAAGAGGGCAAGAGTGTTAAAGGTATAACACAAAAGGATGTTAAAAAAAAATAAAAATTCCAGCGGTGCTGGCTTGGTGTGAATTGTATGCCAGAAAGATCCTGTAACACTGAAGACTGGAGTAATGACTGCTGAAAATTCAGCTTTGCCATCACAGGAATAAATTACATTTTAAAATGTATTAAGTTAACAGTTATTTGGAAATCATAATAATATTTCACAATATTACTGTTACTTTTATTGAATAAATCCAGCCTTGGTATATACAATTAAGAATTTGTCTAAAAAAACAACGGGAATCCAGAAGCCTCTATATATTTATATAGGGAGCTACAGGAGGACACTGCACAAGTTTTTATTTTTTTAATGCAACCAGATGGCACAATTCTCATTTTAAAAAAGTCGATTTTAAATGCCTTCACTCTACTTTAATGTGAAATATTGCATTTATTGAAAAATAATAAATAAATAAATAAATAATAAATAAAAACATAATTTGAATGGAAAAAATAGCTCATTAAAATTGTATAAATATTGCATAGTATCATAAAATCCCCTCAAAATTCTAAATAACGATCAAAAATATTATTGAACAAAAATGTATTATATTGATTTTCTTGAAAAAAAAAAGTTTCAAGGCTTCGTTCACGTTTGACTGCAAAGGAGCCAAGTGTGACCCCTTAACGAAGAGGGCAAGAGTGTTAAAGGTATAACACAAAAGGATGTTAAAAAAAAATAAAAATTCCAGCGGTGCTGGCTTGGTGTGAATTGTATGCCAGAAAGATCCTGTAACACTGAAGACTGGAGTAATGACTGCTGAAAATTCAGCTTTGCCATCACAGGAATAAATTACATTTTAAAATGTATTAAGTTAAGTTATTTGGAAATCATAATAATATTTCACAATATTACTGTTACTTTTATTGAATAAATCCAGCCTTGGTATATATAAAATATTAACAATTTTCAGAAAAATATGAGGGATCATAAAAATTGCATGTTATTTTTTTATTTAGTACTGTCCTGAATAAACCATTTCACATAACAGATGTTTACATGTACTCCAAAAGACAAAATAATAATTTAATTTATAAAAATTATCCCTTTCAAAAGTTTACCCTTGAATCTTAATACTTTGCCATTTTGTGAAAGTTGTCCATGAGTGCCTTGTTTGTTCTGAGCAGTTCAACTGCCTGATTATCGCTTCAGAAAAATCCTCCAGGTCCTGCACTGTATGATTTTGAGATCAATCTTTGTCATTCATTCCTGTGATACAAAACGATTACAAAGGATGGAAATATGTACTGATGCTGAAAGCAGCAACACAATGTATTAAGAGCCGGGGGGTGTACATTTTTATTTTCCTTTTTTTTTTAAATATCATATTTTGCATTTAGCACTGCCCCTCAGAAGCTACATAAAATACTTACATGTTTTCCTGAAGACAAAATAAGTGCAATTTACCCTGATCATCCAGTCCAAAACGTTTACACCAGTGGTGCCTGTTCCTAGAGATCTGGGGCCTGTACCATGGCTTATACAGTTGTTGCTATATGCTGAAGAACATGGGGCCTGTACCATGATGGTAGATGAACAAATTCAGAGTTACAGGATTAGTTTCGAGTTGACAAAACCAAACCACTTCAATCTGGCTTTGTTATACCATGATGCTGTTCATCAACTTTCTTTGTCAACTCTTTGTGGAGCACGTGCACATGAATATGTGACATCACTGGCGAACAGCCAATCACGCGCCTTGGTTAAAGGTTAAAGGTTTTGCTAAAAGTCATTTTTAAAGCTTTATCTATTGATTCTACAGCTTATTTATATTACATACAATCTGTATATATTAACATTCATTTAAAATAAATGATTTATCCTCTTAAGACCCGAGAAAATATTTTTTTTGGAAAAAAATTGTTTTTTTTCATGTCTTTACATTGTTTAGAGCATAAAAAAAATGTAAATTATTATTTTTTTTAAATGATATTTCATTCATAAGTTATGCTATGTCCTCTGTAGAGGACATCGGGACTCAATTTAAAAAATAAAAATAAAAAGACATGAATGAACATGCATAGGCAAAAACAATAGATTTTTTAAATCACCAATACATTTTTAGTTTTCAGGGGTTTTTTTCTTACCAAACTTTGTATAAAAATGATTCTCAACTATGTTACAACAGAATGACTTGATATACCATTTTTCTTTCTGCAAAATGTGTGTAAAATGGCCATACACGAGTTTTCTCATTATATACAATGTATCTATAAACAATCTAATTTGCATATTAATGTGTTTTTGGGGCAACATGTAATGAAAAAAGAAGTGTAATAATGGGAGTAATATTTGACAAGATTTTCATAATATATAATATTTCATAGAATATTGAAACATAATTTATTTCCCTATTCATTTGTTATGTCTCCCAAAATGCTAATAAACATGCTTTTAGTCCCGGTGTCCTCATATGAGGACATATATGAAATCAACATCCTGTTTCGTAACAGTCATATTTTGATTTGAAACCCCATAACATTTTCCTGA
>NW_015549559.1:1175978-1180728 GCF_001515605.1 Sinocyclocheilus anshuiensis | reverse complement strand
TTTCGTAAAAGTCATATTTTGATTTGAAACCCCATAACATTTTCCTGAGATGTTGATTTATGACAGACAGTTTAAAAATTAGACAGATTTAAATGATAATTACAAAATATTATCATATTTCCATGAGAAATATTACGTAAGACGAGAACCCTTACCTGGACCCTTCCTTCCTTCCTGATCACTGCCCTTCCCTGCACGAACCCCGCAGCATGACGAGAACACCAGATCCCCTGTTTATTTTGGACACTTGATTCCCTTTTTTCTGGACACTGTTTATTTTCTGTCGTTTGCTCCTCCCGCGAAAACACACCCATTAACTTAAACTACGCCAGAGTGCGTACACACCTCACGCACCGGAAGTCGTGCGCGTGCTCGAAGCAGTTGGACATAGTGGTGTATTAGAGGTAAAAAATTATCAACACACCCATTAACGTAAACTACGCCATAGTTGGACATAGTGGTGAATTAGAGGTAAAAAATTATATAAATACTGTTCGGTTTCTGGCACAAACCGATTGTTTCGTGTGTTAGGACATCAATGTGTCGTCACGAGCCGCAGGGTTTAATTTGGATTTGTCTGTGCATGTTTTTTTTACACTCATAGACTTTGTTACCATTGCCATGCATTATACGACTGATAGACTGCAATGGCTGGAGTTAAAAATCATCAAATGTGTTCTACTGAAGAAAAAAAGTCACCTACATCTTGGATGCCCTGGGGGTAAGCAGATAAACATCAAATTTTCATTTTTGGGTGAACTATCCCTTTAAACTTAGTAATTATTATTAAAGCCAGACATTTTTTTAGTACTAGTGACCTTTAATTTGGAGTAAGATAAACTGGGGGAGTGACTTTTTTGTGTCAGACATGTCACTTTGCTCACATCTGATTGGTCCAATTTCAGTTTGAGATCTCTAACTCCGAACATAACCTGTCCCGGAGCAGGTTAGCCGTGGAGTGTAAGTTACTATGGCAATGAACGCAGCTAAAAGCCAAGCCACTTTCATGGTACCTAAAACCCAGGATTGGTGCAAACTAAACTGAAACTTACTTGGCTAGCCAGCTAATCCGGCTTCATGATACAGGCCCCAGCCTTCCTGCAAAGTTCAGCTTTAACTCTGATCAAACACAACTGAACCAACTAAGATCTTCAGGAGCACTTACAGACAGGTGTGTTTGATCAGGGTTGGAACTGAACTCTGCGTGTAGGTAGAGCTCTCCAAGAACAGGATTGGGCATCCCTGGTTTGCACCCTCCAGCTCTTAATGCATGGTACTACCTCAAAATATTAAAGTATGTACAAACACATCCTGGTCTTACTATATTAGAGATGACATCTCATGGATGCAATGGATTTATACAGAGGTCACTATCCCCCAGTTTCACAGACAAGGCTTAAGCCTAATCCTAGACTAAAATGTAAGTCTGAGCTGTTTCAACTGAAAGAAACTTGCACTGACGGATCTTAAAATATATCAGCGCCTTTGTTTTATCTCAAGATGCACACCAGTAATGTTTCTTTCTAAGTACGTTCATAAAAATGACTTAAATGTCCTAATTGAACTACTGGCCTAATACTAGCTTAGTCTAAGCCCTGTCTGTGAAACAGACCTATATTTGCTCAACTCCAACCTCTAAAACTAATCCTCACACAAACCCAACAATTTTAAAAGTAAACCATGATTTGGCAATATTTGAACTTCAAATCTTCTTACAAGTCAGTGTTCAAAATGTTCAAACATTTGGCCCTCACAAGTAGTTATAACAGTCAAAGCTGTTTACAAATACATGTGAACACAGGTGCCTTGTGCAAAACAACTAAAAAAATAAAATAAATCAGATAATGGAGAATCTACATGCATTAATAATCAAACATATACCAGTTTAATAGATCATTTAAAGTGAGTATACAACACCAATTAAGATGGGACTCTATCTAACTGGTCATGCAATACGTTAATTTGAACATTTAATAAAATTACCCTCAGACTTTAGACACTGAGGGTCAGCATAGTAATGTCTTCTTTAAGGAGTTATTTAATTTAGACGTTATCACACAATGACTGTTCAGCTTGAGTTTGCACTAATAAAGTCACTTTCAAATAGTATTGTTCCTGTGACTTTCATTTTGTAATTTAGGCTGTACTGAATGAATTAAAGCTCTGTCAGCGATTTGATAAGCCTTACAAACTTTAGTTGCGTCCCTATCAAGCTGTACACCCCTTCCGCATCCTCTCTCGCTCTCAAGACAGTGGTACATTCAAGTCACTCAGATTAGTGATTATGATTAGAAGGTTTCTCTTAATTAACCTCCGTTTTTAATTCCTTATGCAACTCATTTTCAACAGAAATGAGACCGTAGCAAAGCCTCATAGGATACCTGTAGCTGAACAGCTGCCTTTGTTTAGTTTATATCACTGTGTGTAAAGAAAAGAGTTTGTAATTAGTGAAATCTGGACTGGATTTTTATCTGGATTGCCAGTTTGTTTGCACAACATTGCAAAAATTGGCCAAATTAAGTTCAGCAACAGTTACTTTCAGTGAGTTTTAGCGTTCAGAAGTGTTTAAGGGATATTTCATACGAAAAATGAAAAATGTGTCTGCAGTTCCTTAAAGTCAGTTATTTTAGGTTTTTCAGATCAGATGAATCAGCAGGGACCTCCAGAGGAGACTGAGCAGTCAATCTCATTTTTGCTTCATGTAAAACAAGATACAAACATGACAACTTTTAGTGCCTTGTGCATAGTACCATTCTCTTACACTGCAGAACTGATATGTGCGATTAACACTGAAAACCTATGTTTACTACCAGTCACTATTATTTATACACCCACCCAGGAGTCTTCCACAAACTGAAATGTTTTCTGCATCGGTTATTTGAGAGCTGAGGCATGAAAGATCAGCAGAAGACAATCAGATCACTGTTTACAATCTATCTGTCTTTTTCTGTTTTTCTTTCTATGGACAGACTGCTAATACTATTAGAAGACAGACTTTCACACTGCACATGCACAAAAACATATTATAAAATATAGCTGCAAGCTGCGATGATGGGCCCAAGCCACCAGAGCAACCGCCACCCCGGTGGCATCCAGAAAAATAGTGCCCAGCGGGCACATGCATTTACAGTAACTCTCTGACAGTCTGGTTTTAAGAGTTACAGCAATGAAAGTGTTACAATAAAACATCAAGAGTGTGAAACACACACACACACACAGAGAGAGAGAGAGAGAGAACAATATATAAAACGCTGGTAACACTTTACACTAAGGTTTCATTTGTTAACATTAACTATATTAGTTAACATGAACAATAATTATACAGCATTTATTAATGTTATTTAATAAGTTAAAAACGTACTAATACACTATTAAAATGTAAAGCTGTATCTGTTAAAATTAATGTACTGTGAATTAACATGAACATGAACATTTTTATTAACTAACATTAAGAAATGATAATAAATACTGTAAAAAATATATTGTTAATTGTTAGTTCATAATGCATTAACTAATGTTAACAAATGAGACCTTATTGTAAAGTGTTACCAAAACTTTTAATGATTTATAAGCAGTTTTTAAAATGATTTTAATTATCTATAAGCATTTGTGAAATAATTACATAAAACTATATTACCAGTACAGTACATATTAACTGATTCTATGTATTTGTTTGTCAATCTAACTAATGCAAACAGATTAGAAAGAGAATTAGGCTTAAAAGATTTCTTATCCTATGACTATCATCTAGTGGACAACCTTAGGATTACAGCCTTCATATGTCAACTGAAATGTCTAATAGGTTTTAATTTTCTGTTAGCCTTTAGAAGATTATAAACTTGTAAAACTAAGCACGTTTCCTCAGAATGACTTGTTCTCCATATGTAAAAAGTTTTGAAGTGTTTGTATAATGCACTTTAAAGATATAAGAAAATGTCTCGGGTCATGCATGTAACCATGGTTCCCTGAGAGGGAACGAGACGCTGCGTCCTAACAGACGTCTGTCGCCAGCAGGACTGTTATCTGAAGCACGTGTGAAACAACTCCAATCTTATTGGCCCACATAGCCCGTGGGCTCCTGGAAGTATAAGAGGGCACCTGCCAAACACATCACCAACTTGGTTGTCTGAAGGAGATCTGAAAGACCTAGGCATGGTTATAAGAAAATGTCTCGGGTCATGCATGTAACCATGGTTCCCTGAGAGGGAACGAGACGCTGCGTCCTAACAGACGTCTGTCGCCAGCAGGACTGTTATCTGAAGCACGTGTGAAACAACTCCAATCTTATTGGCCCACATAGCCCTTGGGCTCCTGGAAGTATAAGAGGGCACCTGCCAAACACATCACCAACTTGGTTGTCTGAAGGAGATGTGAAAGACCTAGGCATGGTGAAGTGCATCTCATTCCCGCTCAGGGAACCATGGTTACATGCATAAACCGAGACGTTCCCCTTTTAGGGAACTCGTGCTGTGTCCTCTAGTGGACACTTTGGGGAATGGAATGCCCACTCAGCCCTGCCATGGTGCATACCTGTTCACCTGGTAAAAGAGCAACAAGGGAAGTGACAGACATCACCGAACCTTACCCCAGAAAAGGGGAAAGCCACTGATGCCTCGGGTCACTAACATAACTTGGTGGGGGAAAAAATGGAGGCACATCCCATTAACCAAGCTAAGAACTATCCTCAGAAGGATATGTTACAATGAGTCAAAGCAGCATGCAGGGCCCAGGGGGACCACCCACTTAAAAA
>NW_015549559.1:1171345-1174841 GCF_001515605.1 Sinocyclocheilus anshuiensis | reverse complement strand
GGGGGGGGGGGGGGGGGGGTCTAGTAACTTAGTCAGTTACTACCTGACTAAGCTTAAGGGATAAAGGAAGTAGACCATCTATTAAAAACCACTAGGAGAGACATCTAGAAGAGGCTCAGGGGCTGCCTACTTGGAAAAACCCTGATAAGGGGGGCAGCACAATGCAGAGCACTTGATAAAAAGCCTACATCCAAGTGAGAGACCAGACCTTCAGTCAATGGTTCGGCAACAAGCAAAATGCATAAGAACAACATTAGTCCAGCTCTCTTCACCTGATGAGAGGAGAGGTGATCCTGCCTTTGATCCTCAGCTCGAGACGTACCAGCCCACTCAGAAGTTTAGAAGACGACTTGGGACGGCAGGCGCAGTTCCTCAACTGCTTCAGGGGACAAACCCTTGTGCTCATCTAGGTCTCTGAGTAAGTCAGCTTGGTAAGCTTGTAACACAGCCATTGTGGGCAAGGATCCACCACACAATTCACACGCACGGTCAATCAGACGGCTCCTGAAGACAACAAAAGTTGGTGATGTGTTCGGCAGGTGCCGTCTTATACTTCTGGGTGCCCGCCTGTGACGTCACAGGCTATGTAGGCCAATGGGATTGGAATTGTTTCACACGTGCTTCAGACACCAGTCCTGCTGGCGACAGTCCCCAAAATGTCCTGCTAGAGGAGGCAGCGCGAGTTCCCTAGAAGTGGAATTACTGTTTCCTTTTTTTACTGTAACTTTTATAAATCACCATGACAACACCGTTCAAGATATCCAAAATCTGTTCGCAAATTAGGTTCCTCAATGTTTTGGCATCATGTTGACAAAGTTTGATGTAAATTCTATGATTGCCCTAGAAGGAGTTTGCAAAAATCCACAGCCTGATTTAAAAAAAAATCCACATTCAAACCAAAATAGCTGACTTCCTGTTGGTTATATGACTGTAAATTAGAAAGTTGTCCGGCTTGACGAATACAATTTATTGAGATGCACCTGTATATATATATATATATATATATATACCCCCCCACCCACTTTTTTCAAAATGTGGTGCTGTAGAGTACCTCCTCCACACCCATTTCTGAGCTTTTCCAGTGTCTAACTATCATTAATGCTGATGTGTGTATCGAGTTTTATTGCTAAGTGCCTCAAAAACACCTGAAAAGAATAGTAAAGTTTCACACATTGCCACAGTAACACTATTTAAGATACCAAGAATACCTTTACAGGTTTACATCTGCCATGTTCTGACATTATTCTGATTAAGTATGAAGCAAATTGGGTAAAAATAAGCATGTGATTTCAAAACATTTTTTAAAATGACCCACTTCCTGCTGCCAGTTGGTGGCACTATAACTTTGAGTCCTAATAGTCACATCTATGTGATCGGCCTCATACAACGAACAAACTGCTGAAGTTTGATCAAAATCAGACAAAGTATGCTTAAGTTATAACACTTCCTGTTTCCATTTTTTGCCATAAATTTGTTGCCTTGCCACAGCCAAACCATTTGAGATATCAAAAATCCCTTTGCAATTTAGCATCCCCAATGTCTTGGGATCAAGTTGACTGAGTTTGGTGGCAATCGGATGAAAATCTAGGAGGAGTATCTCAAAATCTAAAAAAAAAAAAAAAACTAGGAGAATAACAAATATTAAAGGGGTCCTATTATGCTCTTTTACAAAGTCTTGATTTTGTTTTGGGGGTGTACTAGAACAGGCTCTCATACTAGGTTGTTCGAAAAACACATTATTTTTCACATATTTTACATTATTTTATTATAACACCTCTCTCCCCAGTCTGGCATGAATGGCTCGAATAGTTCCTGTATCAAATGAAGGCCCGCCTTCTGAAATACGAAATGTGCTGTGATTGGTTAGCTGGGCCAGTGTGTGTTGTGATTGGCACCACTCGGCGCCTGGTCGGGAAATGTCATGCCCCTTACCATAGCCGCTTGCGAGCTTCAGTGTAAATATTGCGTCAAAATAAATATTGCGATTTAAACCCAGATGATTGTAACCACTCTAAGTTTGTCTGCCTTGGGAAAGCTAGCGTGTCTCCGACATAGTGATAACACTCGTTGCCTTCTCTAGTGCAGCTCAACCAGTTCTCGTCCCATTCGTCGATATTTGTGATATCAGATCCCAGAAAATATGCGTTGTCCAAACGAGTCGTTCGTTGAAGTTTTTGAAAAGTGATTTCTGTTAAATAAAATATCTCCTTTTGAATTGGACTTTGAGCTTTGTAACTTTGCAGATCTTTTTTATACTCAAACAGCAACATTACATTCTAACTGAAGTTGAAAAAGCATAATAGGACCCCTTTAAAGCAATAGACTAACTCTATACTTTAGGGTATGCTACATTTTGAAAAATGAACTTTCTATCCATCTTAACATACCAACAATTAACGACAATTAACTTATTTATTCTTTTTATCAACTGACAACCACAAACAGACAAAAACCGAATCCTTTGCACTCTCTGCGCATTTTGGTGCGCAAAGTCTTTAATATCGATGTTGCAATCACGGGCATTTTCAACACTTAGAAGAGCTAAACTAGACAGTCTTTCTTGTAAAAATGTGCTCCGGAGAAATGTCTTGATCAATTTCAATTTTGAGAATGAACGAAAGCAATTGCATGGCAAAGTCTGGTGACAAGTAATTAGTGTACTAACAGGTCATTGTCAATGAAGCGCAGCAGCGGACCAGGGCACAAAAACATAGTTTGCATCATCAAGCAGCTATAGTGGGGGAAATATTTATTTGAACCACTGCTGATTTTGTAAGTTTGCCCACTTACAAAAGATTAAAGGGTCTGGATTTTTTATGGCAGGGTTATTTTAATGTATAGAGACCGAATACCAACCAAAAAATCCAGAAAAAAAACACATTATATAAAGGTTAGAAATTGATTTGCATTTCAGTGAGTGAAATAAGTATTTGATCCCCAAGCAAAACATGACTTAGTACTTGGTGCAGAAACCCTTGTTGGCAAGCACAGAGGTAAGATGTTTTTTGTAGTTGGTCACCAGGTTTGCACACATCTCAGGAGGGATTTTGGTCCACTCCTCTTTACAGATCCTCTCTAAATCCTTAAGGTTTCTTGGCTGTCTTTTGGCAACTCTAAGTTTCAGCTCCCTCCACAGATTTTCTATAGGATTGAGGTCTGGAGACTGGCTAGGCCACTCCATGACCTTAATGTGCTTCTTCTTGAGCCACTCCTTTGTTGCCGCGGCGGTATGTTTCGGGTCATTGTCATGCTGGAAGACCCATCCATGACCCATCTTCAGTGTTCTGACTGAGGTTCTCATCCAAGATCTTAATGCGGTGAAGTCGTCCTGTACCCTTAGCAGAAAAACAGCTCCAAAGCATAATGTTTCCACCTCCATGTTTGACTGTAGGGACTGGGTTTTTGGGGTCATTTCTCTCCCTCCAAACACGGCGAGTCGAGTTAATGCCAAAGAGCTCAATTTTGGACTCATCTGACCACAGCACTTTCTCCCAAG
>NW_015549559.1:1168416-1171203 GCF_001515605.1 Sinocyclocheilus anshuiensis | reverse complement strand
TCTTGTAGCCCATTCAAGCCTTGTGCAGATCTACAATCTTGTCTCTGACATCCTTTGACAGCTCTTTGTTCTAGCCCATGGTGGTGGGAGAGGTTGGAATGGAAGATACAGATTGTGTGGACAGCTGTCTTATACACCTAATGAGCTGACATTAGGAGTAACTTCTTAAAGTGGCAGGAATAATCTGTTTCACATGGGCACATAACCAGTCTGTGGGAGCCAGAATTTGTGCTGGTTGGTAGGGGATCAAATACTTATTTCACTCACTGAAGTCAATTTCTAACCTTTATATAATGTGTTTTTTCTGGATTTTCTGGTTGATAGTCTCTCTATCCATTAAAATAAACCTACCATAAAAATTACAGACCCTTACATATTTAATAAGTATACTTATTATTTAACTCTTTTCCCACCAAACACGGAATTTTCCGGGTTTCATGAGACAACGCTTCCCTGCCAAACACAGAATTTTCCGGGTTTCAGCGTTCTCGCTGTTTTACGCTCAGGGGCGCAATTACGCATCTCCTGAATGAGTCTAGAATGTGCCTATCAAAAAAACACATGCGAGGAAGACGCAGAAACGAGCGATCTCGTATGCATTTGCATATGAAAAACAATGGGATCATCAACAATAAACAGCATATAAATGAAAACTGCCTAATGTTACCCAGTGAAATGTCAATCCAGAAAGTGGCAAAGGACTGTGAAGCTTTGGGGTTGTTGAAGAAAGTGATCTAAGTTACTGCATCTTTGCTTTGATCATCCTACTGAATATGATCCAGATGTAGTATTTGATAAAAACGTGATTTTTCTCTGCTTTTTGCTCAAAATGTTGCTTTTTTTAAAATAAAACTTTCCTACATTCAAGTGTTGATTAAAAAAAGAATGCTTAAAGCTAGAATAAAACTGTTTTATTATTTATTTTAAAGTAGAGGCTCTGTCCTTTATTTTGATGTATTGCATGTTCAGATATTCATAAAAAAATATTCTGAGGGCCATGAAATTTTAGTGAAGATCATCAAAAAATGCTGGCGGTGGCTGGCAACTTTTTTCAAAAATGCTGGCGGGGAAAGAGTTAAAGTGTTTAGCCGCATTAAGTGTAATGATAATCTAAAAATGCACTTCATGTGGTAACATCTAAATTAATTAATTTTATTTGCGAATTTTTTTTAAATGTTATTCCTAACATAAATATATTAGGTTACACTAACAAAACTAAATGTAAGGATAAGAACAGGTAAAAATAGCTCTTTAACATAATTGCAGGGTACCAGTTGTTTTTTTTGTTTTTTTTACAGTAAATGGTAAACGCTTAACGTAAAACTTTGTGTGTTGTGTTCATATTCTGTGCTCCTCTGCAGAATTTGCTCTTTTAATATCACTGTCTTAAGGCATAGCCACGTTAAGCATAAAAATATCCACTTGGATTGCGGTGCGGTTGGCATCTTGCTATGCACGCCAGTGACGCCTCTGTATGTATGTATGTGTGTGTACATATATATATATATTAGTACATACAGTGGCGTGCATAGGCAAGTGATGCCATGCCAACCGCACGGCAATATATATTAACGCGTTAATTAGATTAATTAATTACGGTGAAAAATAACGCGTTAAAATTAACAACGCATTTAACGCACTTGCCCCGCCCCAGACCTATGTGGGTCACCTGCACTCTCAGAAATAAATGTACAAAAGCTGTCACTGGGGTGGTACCTTTTCAAAAGGTACACTTTTGTTCCTATTAGGTTCTAATATGTACCTTTAAGGTACCAAAATGGACCCTTTAGGTACAAACATGTACCTTTTGAAAAGGTACCGCCCCAGTGACCGCTTTTGTACCTTTATTTCTGAGTGTGAGACATTTCATACAGTTGATTGATGACAAATATGAGGCAGGACAACAACGCACTGCGTGATGGAGCCTAGAGAACGTAGAATGTCCCTAAAATTCAAGATATGGGACAAAAATTCCCCTGCTTAAGTTTTTGTCTCATATTTTAAGCAATATCACACGAGTAATAGGCTAAGTGTTCCGGAGAATGTGATATGTGAATGTGATCCTAAATGTGATACTGATCTTATACAACAGTTCAGTAAGTAATGTTAATATTGTGTTATTTTAGACACAATGTTGTCTGTTTTGCTGAATTTTGCCAACGAAAATATAAAGATAAAGCAGAACTGTTCATCTCCGAGCAGAGGCGGCCAAAGTACTCCATTCCATTACTTGAGTGAAAGTACAGATACTGCTGGTCAAATATTACTCCATTACAAGTAAAAGTTGTAAAGACAGATTTTTACTTAAGTAAAAGTACAGAAGTACTTGCTTTTAAAAGTACTTAATTACCAAAAGTAAATTTCCTTTTTTATGTCAATGCACTGTTTTATTGTTGTACGTAAAACTTGCAATACTTTTGAAGCAACATAGAATATATTACACCTATTGAATACACGGACTAGCTTGTAGTATCTTTGGAATAAAGAGCTTTTGGAATGTTAAAAACCTATGGGGAAAAAACAAAACAAAACAAAAAAAAATTATTTAACACCCCTACACCCCCACAAAAGCAGGATGGTAGTGATCTCACACAGCTCTGGACACATCTATGTGTAGCCATTCATCCACATTTGAACAGAGTGGAAAGTGAAATCCTGTAAATACAGAGTGATAAGAAAGAAAGAAAAATCAAACCTGCTTTAAAACCCAGCAACACAACTGTAGCTGTACAACTTTACAACAGCAACACTGCTTTAACAAAAAAGCAAAACAGCAAGACTTATTTG
>NW_015549559.1:1142059-1167704 GCF_001515605.1 Sinocyclocheilus anshuiensis | reverse complement strand
CGATATGAAGCTTGAGTCGTAGACCTTTTTAATGATGTAAGTTAGTTTATGAAGTTAATTGCATTCTTTAACATTAAAACTAGCAGTAACTCTGAGCTCATGTAAACAAAGAATGCTTCTGTGCGCTGGCGTCCTCCCAGAGGGTAAGAGATTTTAAACAAACACATTGTTAACCAAATGAAACAATACACATTTGAATGCTATAAAAGTGAAGAGAGAGAAGTACATTGAGAGAAGTAAACCGCAGATGTTCATGTTAACAACTTCTTTAACTTGAGCAAACACTGCATGCCCAGGCCTGTTGTACACGCCCCCGTCCCTTGACTCCACCCACATGTCAAAACAGTGCCACAAAGCGAGATGCGCAGAAACGTGAAGCGTAAAGGGAAAACGGTATCGGTGCGTTGCGGTCTCGGAGCGGACGTTGCCATAGTTACAATTGTCAACATCACCTTTGTATTTACTAAAAACGAAATAAAACATAACGGAAATTTGTGTTTGTGTCATTCTGCCGTTAATTGTTGTCATTATTTACCCTTTTTTTTTCGTTTGGCACAACAGAAGTTGTTTTTATTGATTTGCCTAAAGAGCATACCTGTGAGGTTACGATTGAATGAAATATAATTTTATTTATGTCTCTGTATGAGATTTTAGATGGGTCATAGTGTTCTGGGAAATCTATTACACTTAAAACAATCTTCTCCTCTATTTTTCCAATAGGCAGTTCAGTTAAATGTTCACTGATTGGTTGAAACCGACGCGGCTGCCGCTCACAAAAAGATAAAATATTTGTATCTTTGGCGGCGCCTGCCGCGAAGCGCCGTGCCCGTGGAAGCGGCAGGATTTTGGGTGCATGAGCACCGCTTGCGCTCCGCCTCCGCGCCTCCACTTTTGGGAGTAATTTCTCAGCCAAATTTGATGCGTGATTAATTTGTGATTTAATTAGATTAATTAATCGCCACATCATGTAATTAATTAGATTTAAAAATAAAATAAATTATTAAAGGTATAGTTCACCCACCCAAAAATGACAATTGTGTCATCATTTACTCACCCTCATGGTACAAAAGTGGATATGTAATACATTTTATCAAACAAAATATTTCTTGCTGAAGCTACTTTTTGTACTGTTTATTTGATGCTTTGCACAACAATGACTTTAAATTATCTTTTTGGAGTAATTTCTCAGCCAAATTTGATGTGTGAATAATTAGATTAATTAATCGCCACATCATGTAATTAATTAGATTTAAAAAATGTAATTGCTTACCAGCCCTAATATATATATGTATGTATGTATATGTGTGTATATATGGTGACACTTTAGAATAGGGAACACTTATTCACTATTAAAGGGGTCATATGACGTTGCTAAAAAGAACATCATTTTGTGTATTTGGTGTAATGAAATGTGTTTATGCTTATTAAGGTTCAAAAAACACATTATTTTCCACATACTGTACATTCGAGGCATTTGTTGCATCCAGTGGGGACATAATTACGGATTATAATGACTTATACTGTCTTTTTACGCGTTGCATTACATCGCGCCGCGTAAACATAAAACCATGTCTGCATTTGTGATCGGAGAAATTACAAACAACATAGACTGTATAGGGTCAGCATGCGCGCCGAAGGGGAAACAGGGAAACTGAATTCACCAGAACACCCGGCATTGTAGTCTACTCTCCCAGGAAACAGTCCTCATCCTCCTTAAAATGCGCTGGACACATCTGAATATTTGGGTTGAACTGTTCTGGAACAGTGTTGTAAATACAACTTAACTAATAAAGTGTGACTATATATATATATATATATATATATATATATATATAAATAAACATTCATTTTTTACCCTTTACACAAAATAATGTTATTTAAAGGGCTGATATCCTCATATATAATGTTGTTGTTGTTTTTTCTTCCCATAACCAGTCATTTTTCACCCTCTATATACTTTAGAAATAAACATTCCGTTTTCCACTGCTGAGTGAAGTTGAGGTGTTTTTTTTTATTTTAGCTCAGTTTCAGTTAATGTTCTTTTTCACTAGGGGAAGTTTTGAGTTCTAATTTTTTCCCATGCTATTTTATCTCAAGAGAGAAATAAAATTAGATTCCTTAGATTTAGAATTAGATTCAATTTCACAGAACAGATGTTTGTCAGCATACATTCCCCACCTACAAAAGGACACACTCACATGCTCTCTCTTCCAGCTTTGATTTCACATTAATTACATAAATCTTACGCATAATTCTCTCTTCTCTTTTGTGCATTAATAATTAGTCATTTAGCAGACATGTCTATCCAAAGTGACTAGACAATCCCCCTGGAGAAACATGGGGTTAAGTGACTTGCTCAAGGCACAACGGTTATAATTTATGGCTCGCTCCTTACGGGGCCCTCAACCAGCAAACTTCTGGTTACTTATTGGTTTTAGCCACCACAACGCATACCATACCACATACTGCCATAAATACATAAAAACATGTCAATTTAAAGGCTACTACACAAAAACTTCCAGTAAAAAAAACAGTAAAAATGCATGTGTAATGTCAAACTTGATCTCTTGTTTTATTTATATTCATTTAAAAATCTATTTTACCACAAAGTAGACATGTTATTGTCTTATTTATATTCAATTAACATTTCTGTCAGAGGTCAAAATAAATCAAAATAATAAGTAATAATAAGAAATCACTAGAAGTCAGTAAAAGTGGGACACAATGCATGGTGTTAATTTGAAGCAATTTTTGAATTCCGGAATTGAAAAGGGTATTTTGAATTACGCTTTGCATTGTGTTGTGTTTTAGGTTTAAAGGAACACTTAACATCTGTACACTTGATATATAATGTCCTTGCAGAAAATTACCTGTACTTTTCTGTTTATCTACAGATTTTTTTTCTTACAGTGCAGGAGTGCATCTCTTCATTTTGTATATTAGAGAACATTATCAAGTGAAAATCAATACACTCTCTTAGACCCCAACATAATGTTACATTGTTCAAAAAGAAAGGCTGAAACATGTTAGCAAGATGGAATTTTGCTGTTAAATAGTTAAGATGAAGACACACCATGAAGTACCAACCGGAATGTTAAGTATGCTTTTTGAGCTATTAAAATGGCCTCAGGGTCTCTCAGACCCCAAACACGAGGGTTACACACTTTCACACAATCATGTTCACACAGACCCACTGTTTCTCCTCTGCTTCATCTCTAGCTATAAATCAATTCATGCTATATAATAACAGATACAGCTGGCAGTCTAATTTGCTTTTGACGGATAACATAAAAGAAGCTGTTTCTCTCAGTTATAGTGTTGATGAGTGCTTTTAAAATAGTGCTGTGTTCTTCTGTTGTGAAACAACACTACTACAGCCCATGTCATCTGCCAGTGCCATTTCACACATTGCTGAGAGTGAATCAGTTTCATTCCTGCTCACAATTACTCCACATTTCTCTTTCTTCCCCTCTCCTCTCGCAGTGAGATCAGTCTTTTCTCTTGTTTAGTGCCGCGTCGTTGCCTAGACCTACACAGACAAGTCAACAGAACATTCTTATGGCATGACAGGTCAGACTCAGCCTGCCAGGGTTTGTCCTCTAATCTGAAAAGCCGCAGTGAAAATTTTCACTCTGTTTTTTCTTTCGTCTTTTTCTTCCCCAGGCTAAACAGCACCAATGACCCCTGTGAACTTCATGAAGAATTTCTTCAGTTTACATAGCAGGAGAAAGTAGGCTAGCTAAACAAGAGAACAGCTAAAGGGATGAGAGCTCTCCAAATGCTAACACTACTACACACATAAATAATGATTGCCTAGGGGTACGAGAGAGGAAGAGAATGAGAGAGAGAAGGACTGACAGTTACAGCTTTGTCTACAGACTGTAGTAAAGATGAAGAGTGTCAGGAGTTGCCATTCTTCAACAGCTAAAGAGGTTAATATGAGAAACCGAAAGAGATGCTGAAGACAACGAAGAGAAATAAAGAGCAAAGATCAGCGCAAGCCTGTAAATTGTGGCAATAATCACGTCTAAACGCTCTTCTTCAGAGAAAACGAAAGTGTTGTGCAAAAACAGAAAAAGAAAACACGCCTGTGTGGCAAATCGAACGGATCACAGTCTGAGCGTAGGTGTGTTTGTATTTATGCATTTTGAGCTCTGCAATGTTGCAGTAGTTGTCTTTAAAACGGCTTAAATTTATTGTGCATTGTGTTGCAAGCGCCATATTTCTCTCTATTCTGCTGGACAGCTTTACAAATAGATGAAGTACAACAACATGACAGTTTTTGTTCCTGAATTACTTCGCTATAGCAGACCACGTGAGTTAAAAAACCAACAAACCATAACTTTTCCTGACGTCTCCCTCCCCCTGGTGACCATTGATGGATTCTTCCTGACAAAGCATTCATTATCACGCACAGCAGAATGTACCTTTCTCCACCCCCCCACACCCCACCCCACCCCGGTTTCCTCTCTCACTTTTCACCCAGTTTGTCTAAACTGAGATGATTTCCAGTAGAAAATGTAATGGATCCTCTTCACCCTCAGCCAGCAGGATTTGAACTCAATCGTAAATTATTATTAGTGCATGTAATCCTCACCCCTGACCTGTTTACATGGTTCACCAAAGTAGGAGGTTTCAGGGGTTCAGGGAGCCAGAGGGAGCAGTAAGGGGTCCGCAGAAAAATTAAAAGAGAAAATGACTTTACAAAATGTATTTTTAGGTCAGACAAAGTTAGATTAGGATATCAATTAGCACAACAGTTTTAACATATTCATTGAATTTTAACATAACTACTGTTTCAAATTGCTTTTTAAATATTGGTCGATTTCATAGATTTTTACAAATAGGTTATTTTATTGTATTGACAGCAAAAGTTAGTAACAGTAAGACATTAAAACATTATTAAATAATGTTATTATTAAAATAATAATTTAATCATTTGCTTTGCTTCAATACAACAACAAAATAACCAACTCTTTAATATAGGAAAGAAACATTGTCTTTATAATTGTATGCTTAGTTTTCTCTTACTTATAATTAAGACCTTATACATGAATATATAATATGAATATATAACTGCCTTTATATATTTTAGGGAGCGGGTCCTTCACAAGGGGATCATAATATTTGGGGGTCCTTGACATTAAATGGTTTTAATCCCCCTGCAGCCAAGGAATGGGATTAATATGGTAGTTCATACAGCCTTTGAAAAATAAGCATGCATATTACTGATAATAATTCTTCAGTGTGAAGAAGCTGTATCTGAGGCAATTCTTCATGCTCAACATTTTCAAGTAAACAAACTGCATTATGAGAAAAGCTTTAAGCTCGAAATCACACATCAAAATTCTCTTTCAGAACATCCCTACAAAATTCCTCAGCCTATGAAGCTTATTTCAGCAGACATTTTTACAGAAAAAAAGAGTTGATTGTAGTCTCTCTGGCATACCTTTTCAGTGCACACAGTCATTCTTCATGGCCAGATTGCTTCCATCTATCCCAACCAATTCAGCTCTAGCTGACAGCTAGCATTAGCAATCTACACTAGCTACCACAGCATGTAGCCTTGCTTCAATCACACAGCTCTAATAATGGACACGGGCTGCTTTTCCCCTCTAGATAGCTGATGAATAAACATGTTAACCTATGGCCAGATAAACACCGTAAAAGGGAATAGTGCAGGTGAATTATGAGGCTGAAGATGTTTTTAAAAGAAAAGACAGAGAAAGACCAAATACTAGTGAATAATAGATGAATGTTAGGGGGAATACTTGAAAATATAAGTACACACTGACAACTGATTAACAAAAACCTCTCCACTGTTTACTATAATAAATAGTTTAATACATGGTTTTGACAGCATGATTTGTGTTCCCTACAGTTCACACTTTTCTTGCCATATATGGAAGGTAAAATATGTTCCGATAGCATACTAACTTCAGCAAGATATCTATGTGATAAGCTCATTAGAGTCTGGATGATGGATGTTATTTGCTCATCTGCAATACTACTTTCCCGTGTTAGCAACTGTATATTGACGTTTTGGCATTTTATGATTGGCATTTTACAAGGCATGCAAATCTGCTATTTTTAAAATGTTTTGGTTGCCATGATAAGGAATAAATTACATTTTAAAATGTTAAATAGAAAACAGTTATTGTAAACTGTAATATTTCAATATTACTGTTTTTACTGTAGTTTTGATTAAATAAATGCAGCCTTGGTGAGCACAAGAGACTTTTTTTCAAAACATAAAATATTGAACAGTAGTGCACACAAATGAAACAAAATAGAACACAATGTTCCAGATAATGTTCTCTTTTGCCAAGGTCTCATTTTACATTGCTATCTGGCTGTCGTCATAAATCCTAGCTCATCTTTAGCAACGGCAAACTCTGTATCACAACAAACCTGTTCTCAAAACTACTATATAAAGCAACGAGACCGCAATACTGAAGAACAATACTATACAAATCCACTATGACTCTGATAGAAACAGACAAATAAACATTTTTTAAAAATGCACATGCTAAACGAACATTCATTGAATCACATATTTAAAAATAAATACAGATATAAAAAAAACAAATAAATAAACACACATATAAAACTCACAAACAAGGAGCAAGCAGAAGTTAAACGTTGAGCTAATAATGATCTGAATTACAGAATTAAACATAACAAAAAGCCATCAAGGGTCATTACAAGTCCATCAAATTGCTCTGCATATCTGGATGGGAATAATTTCAGCCGTAACAAAGTGAGTCGTAATGTAATAATTCACTGTGTAATTATTTTGAGCCAGTAAGCAGAACAGAAGAGATGCTCTCATTTAGCCGGGGTCCAGCGAGACTGCAATCAGTACAACATTACACAAATATAAACACATTATCTCTCATTACAGACCTCAGACATTCTGACTTCATCACAAACACACACACACTGGATTTAGTCCAGCTTGTTGCCATGGAGTCATCAGGGATGGAGACTGAATGGAGGAGGGACTGCACATACTGCAACAAACATAACAGGTGTGTTGTTTGCTCATGTTGCACCGCTGTATGTATTCTGTTATATCTGTTTGCATTATGCTCATGTGCTGTTGTCCTTGTTTCTCCTGAGCAGCAACACATGGTTCATGCTCTATGAGTTTATCTGAGGAGACGGGGGTAATATTTTCTGAGCCCAGGGGGCCACAGACTGACTTCTGTACACATACAGACCCACTTGATCCACGAGAGTCTTGATGACAAGTGTTCTTCTGGTCAAGGGCACTAATTGGGTCACTGTGATCAAAATGCTCCGGACAGGACCACCATATCAGAAGATCGCAAGCAGAGAGTGGATGTCTGCGCAATGTTTCTCCGACCCTCAAAACTACATCTGACATCAGGGCTCGTCGAAAGATCCCCGGTGCCCCAGAGACACAACCTCCAACTGATAACAAATGACAGCTCATGATGTAGTGCACTCATAAGACAATAACATTATTTGATTTTTATATAATAACAATAACATTTACAACTATTTTGAATCATTAGTTTTGATAAGTCTGATAGAAACAGACAAATAAACATTTTTTAAAAATGCACATGCTAAACGAACATTCATTGAATCACATATTTAAAAATAAATACAGATATAAAAAAAACAAATAAATAAACACATAAAACTCACAAACAAGGAGCAAGCAGAAGTTAAACGTTGAGCTAATAATGATCTGAATTACAGAATTAAACATAACAAAAAGCCATCAAGGGTCATTACAAGTCCATCAAATTGCTCTGCATATCTGGATGGGAATAATTTCAGCCGTAACAAAGTGAGTCGTAATGTAATAATTCACTGTGTAATTATTTTGAGCCAGTAAGCAGAACAGAAGAGATGCTCTCATTTAGCCGGGGTCCAGCGAGACTGCAATCAGTACAACATTACACAAATATAAACACATTATCTCTCATTACAGACCTCAGACATTCTGACTTCATCACAAACACACACACACTGGATTTAGTCCAGCTTGTTGCCATGGAGTCATCAGGGATGGAGACTGAATGGAGGAGGGACTGCACATACTGCAACAAACATAACAGGTGTGTTGTTTGCTCATGTTGCACCGCTGTATGTATTCTGTTATATCTGTTTGCATTATGCTCATGTGCTGTTGTCCTTGTTTCTCCTGAGCAGCAACACATGGTTCATGCTCTATGAGTTTATCTGAGGAGACGGGGGTAATATTTTCTGAGCCCAGGGGGCCACAGACTGACTTCTGTACACATACAGACCCACTTGATCCACGAGTCTTGATGACAAGTGTTCTTCTGGTCAAGGGCACTAATTGGGTCACTGTGATCAAAATGCTCCGGACAGGACCACCATATCAGAAGATCGCAAGCAGAGAGTGGATGTCTGCGCAATGTTTCTCCGACCCTCAAAACTACATCTGACATCAGGGCTCGTCGAAAGATCCCCGGTGCCCCAGAGACACAACCTCCAACTGATAACAAATGACAGCTCATGATGTAGTGCACTCATAAGACAATAACATTATTTGATTTTTATATAATAACAATAACATTTACAACTATTTTGAATCATTAGTTTTGATATACTTTTACTGGAGTAATATTTTATGATATGTATCTGTACTTTTACTCAAGTACTTGATTTGTGTACTTCGTCCACCACTGGTTTTGATCTTTGACTCATTACTATTAGACTACTAAGGAAAAACATTAGTAGTTATAAGTCTTTACTTGGCATCTTATATTTTACGTCTTTCAGCACTGCTTTGGGGATTAAGGGGACTGAGATGGTCACAATACGAGTACATCTTTATTTTGATATTTAGCCCTCTGCAAGGGCTCCTACATGCCCCCTAGAGCGCTCATAGAGCAAACCAGCTACAACGTGTCTGACTACACAGGCTAATCTATTAATTACTGACCCGTTAGGACTCACATGGGGCTGATTAGAAAGAGCTGTTGGTTTGTCTTTTCAGCTCACAGACAGTCTTAGCAAGCCACTGAGTTCTAGTATGAGACTATGAATCTGATCTGAGCATTGATCTGTGCCTGTTTCCAAACAGGTTTCTCAAATACTTCTACCATTCCTTCCGTACAACCCCAAGTACTCCATGTCCAAATATGTCCTATTTTCCTATATAATACAAAAAAGAATTTACCAAATAAGTAGTATGTCCAAATAAGAAGTATTCATGAAACTTAGGTGAAAACTATTGCTGTTCAAAAGATAGGATTTAGAATCTTTTTTAAGTAATTTATTTTTTTTTTCAGCAAAGACTCTGTAATTGCATTAATGACTGTTTTCAGCATTGATGATAATAATAAATCTTTATTGAGCATATTGGTTTGATTTCTGAAGGATCATGTGACACTGATGGCTGGAGCAATGGCTGCCAGGGGTAACGGATTACAAATACTCGCGCGTACTGTAATTAAGTAGTTTTTATCAGAAATTTTAGTTTTTTGAGTAGTTTAAAATTGTGCACTTTTACTTTTACTTCAGTACATTTTAAGTGGTATCTATATTTTTACTCTGCTATTTTTCCCTCCATTTGTGAACGTTGCGTGCTTGCTTTAATTTTATTTTTATCCATCAACATGATTGGATAGGGAGAGGGTAATCAGTCTTGTGACTCTCGTCAAATCAAATTGTGCATAGAAAACTTACACCGCCAACTGGTGCTAATCATGGCTGCTGGAAGCGCATTCTTCAAATATCAATTCAGTCGAGTTATCAGCATCTTCCTCTAATAGGTTAAGGTACATTTCGGATTTCTGCTTACTACAGGTGCATCTCAATAAATTAGAATGTCGTGGAAAAGTTCATTTATTTCAGTAATTCAACTCAAATTGTGAAACTTGTGTATTAAATAAATTCAATGCACAGACTGACACAATTTGAGTTGAATTACTGAAATAAATGAACTTTTCCACGACATTCTAATTTATTGAGATGCACCTGTAAATGATTTGAACATGCTAGCCTATCTACAGAGCCTGAAATTTGGTGTGACTTTCTGGGTATTGCATATAATGTTAATGACTCCCGCAAGTGTCATGTTCATAATGCAGTAAATTCCACTCCCATTTACTTCAGTATATAGAGAAAAGCGCGATCTGCACTGCCACGTCTCTCTCTCGCGTGCGTCCTGCAGTAGTCTCTTGGAGAAGTTGGCAGCTTGTTGACTCCTGATGAGTTTGTGAAAAAGTGTGTTGGGGGCACTCTAAAACACTTGGAAAGGAGAAAAACGGCTTTATGTACTGAAATTGGAGGACCAGATTCAGTTTGCACCTTATTGATGACCCGTGGCATCATTATATGCCTACTGTATCTCAGTCAGCGCATGATGTAATAAAACTGCAGCTCGTTAATAAAAGTTTTTTGTTTGATCCATTTTATACAATCTATCTTTCATCCCAAGCCCCCTCTTGACACCAGGCCTGAGTGTACTGAGAATAACTCTTTCATCTTTTTTAAATAGTTTTTCTGTATTGTTTTGATGTATTTTAAAGAGTTGGCAGTCAAAATTAAAACTGCTGGATGATATATATTCTTCATTCTTTCTGACAAACAACAAAAGATAATATGAATTACAGTATGGGGGAAAGTGAGGAGTGTTGCAACATGGGGTGAGTTACAAAGGCATCAGTTTAACCAATTGTAAATGAGCCACGGGGTGAATTCACTATCATACATGACCACCATCCTCCTGAGGTGGCAGTAGAAGTTGTAGATGGAAATCTGGAGACTTATGTGTTAAAAAAAGATCTAGAAATATATCTGAGCAGATGGTGAGTGTTATAACACATTTTGAGAACAGTGAGAGTGACTAACATGTTTCCTATATGTTTCCCATTTTTTATTAAAATATTTTAAATGAGAGGGATTGCATACCAATTTATTTGAACAATCATTGATTATTTAGGTTGTCGCCATAAACCAATGTGCAAAAAATAACATGATATTCATGTTTTGCTGTTGCAACCCTGTTTGTGGAGTACAGTAGTACTGTTTGTATTTAGAGAGTTTAGAAATGTTGATTTCTAAACTTCATACATTTGAAGCAGATAAATATGTAAAGATATCAAAATGACAGACACATGCTGTAGTGAAAATGAACACTGAGTTACAGATCTCAAAACTAAATATCAACACTCCCCACTCTCCCCCTACTCACAGATATTAAATAAAAAGAGGCCAAGGGCAAGTTTTAGAGACAGGCGCTGAGAACAATGTGTTTTATTACATTCTTTTGTATTTCACAGCCCCAATTAAATGCCAGAGTTTTATACAAGCAGTTTGCAGAGTTCCCATACAATACATACATGTTGATAAACTGATATATATTTTTTCAAGCGTGCCTGCAGATTTTTAAATGTTTAACTTTTCCTTTCTGTTTATGAAGCATTTGTAATAAAATGACATCTTAGTTCAAGATCGTCTCCTGGGATTAGGGTAAACATTTGTTTTAATATTCCTTATCATTGGTCGGTCTTTGTCAGATCTCATAAGAAACTTCTCAGACAGCTTCCCACATTGAACCCAAGTTTTTACCAATAGAATGTTAACATTAGTGATCTTAATAAATATTGCAGATTAATAAGCAACAGCACTGATCTAAGGCAGGATGAGCAAAATAAAGCGCAGACGAGTCAAATGTAATCATTACAGTAACTTAAACTCTAGTTATAACCATGTGTGTTAACATTAGCTAGCTAATGTCACAAATAAAAGGTTTGTTCAAAACACTGAACGGGCATGTAAAAACAATTAAATTGTACACAAAATGGTATCAATATGTATTTGTATATGAGCTTATGTGTAGGCGAATGTAAATTGTTTTTATTGGAGATGGTACTGTAACTGTGTTTAAACAGATCAGATATTGATGTAGCTAAACATAGTTCATGAGAACATGTTGCTCTGACAGTACATTAATTTTATAGTGCGTAGTCTGATTTTCTTCTGGATCTGAGAACTGACAGCTGAGAACATCTGCTCATTTCTCTCTCTCTCTCTCATGCACACACAGAGAGAGTTCAGTGTAACACTGCAGTGCAGATGAAGGTTTTAATGACAGTGTGTGTGTGTGTGTGTGTGTGTGTGTGTGTGTGTGTGAACAAGCTCCATTCAGATATCTTGCTCATTCTGTGGAGTGTTGACCCTGAGGCCTTGACAGTTCAAAAACCCATTAAATGTGTAGCGGTTGCCAGAGCTAAAATGAGAAGCCAGAGGCTATTCTGGATAAGGTGAAGTGAGAAAGAAAACACAGTTAGGAATATGTCATGATACAACACTAGAGGTGATGCTGCATCAGCTGCTGTTTAATGCATCATATCGCACATGAATGTAATGAAGGCAATGCTTTGCATTAATCAGCCACACCAACAATATTCATCGAGCATGTTGAAAAAAGTACTTTTCTTTGAGCTTGTTTTGATGAAATGTGATTGCATCGTTTGCCCGCTGGCCATGAGCACAGACAAAACATTAAAGAGAGACTGGAGAAATCTATTCACCACTCATTATTCACAGTAATACATATTTCCCCCATCTGTGGCACAATTGCATTTGCAGTGTTTATTATCTTTTTGATTGTGTTCATTGATAGCTCTATCTCCACAGCTTCATTTGTTATCTGTGTTTTGTTTGGAGCAGTGAGTGTTCTGTGTGTTGTGCTCGGGAGCAGAGCACAAGTCATTTGGAGCATCCTGTCAGTTCTGCTGTGCTTTAAATGAGATGGAGAGACTGCGTGAGTTAGTAGTAATGGAAGTGGGAGGCAATAGACTGTGAAATAAAAACCAATGCCAATTTCAATACCAGGCTCATTGTGACCTTTTCCACGAAACCACCAAACAAACTCTGTCTGGAGAACTATTCAGGTGGAATCGCCCACTTACAGACACACAGCTCTTTTGTTTCTCAGACAGTCAGCAGTATCTGTTCTGTTCTGTTCCGTTTTTGTTCTGTTTTTGGTCTGTGTTTCTCAAAATCATAGTTACCGTCAGTAGATTGTAAAGAACATCAGTACCAATATATTCTACTGTGTACTTGGATTTATGCTTTTGGGACACACAGCCCTGGTGGTTCCATTCTGTTTTATTCTGTAATGTTCTGTTTTATTCCATTTCAAATATCCCTTGAACTCTACAGTGCAGCGTTTTTCCTCAGAAGCTTATTTCAGAATCTCAGCGGATGCAGTATGTCATACAGATAGCGGAAATTGGAGAGCTAATCAATGGAGAGATAAAACTGTAAAGCAAGCTCTAGCTGTACTTAAATCAAATCTTAAGCCAACATAGAAAATTTAAACACTGAACGATTAAACAGACATTAAACAGAAATTCTCACAAAATTAAGAAGTGATAAAAGAGACATTTATAATGTTACAAAAGATTTCTATTTCAAATAAATGCGAATAAATCTTTTAGATTTTTCTGTTCATCAAGGAATCCTGAAAAAATATTGAATACAATTCCCACAAAACTGTTAAAAGAATAATTGTTTCTTAAGCACCAAATCAGCATATTAGAATGATTTCTAAAGGATCATGTGACACTGAAGACTGGAGGGATTGCTGCTGAAAAATCAGAGGAATAAATAACTGAAAATTCTGAGAATATGTTAAAACAGAAAACAGCTCAAAATCCAATAGTATTTCATAATATTACTATTTTTAGTCAAATGAGAGAGAGAGAGAGAGAGAGAGCATCAGTGTTGGTTTTTCTTTGTTATAATACAGTATCTTGACTCTTTGATTGCTCTGGCTAATAACACACAGTCCAGTCATCATTCAGTGAACTGGTCTTCTGGATCTACCATTTCTAACCCACCCAATGGTACAGTATGAGTAATTTTGGGCAGTGTTTCAGCTGCAGCACTGAAAGGATCTTAAATGCCTTGTGCTAACTGATGCCATTTGTTTCGGAGTAATCTGATATTTAACAGGTGGGTGTGTTATTGCATGGCTATATGATACACTAGGGCTGTTTGGAATAATGGAAATCTGACTCGAGTCCAAACTATAATGCCCTTAAATTCAATCACAGGTAGTTTGGCCTCTGCTCTCTTCCTCTCTCTTCTCAAACAGAGGACAGAGAGAGTTATTTATGATTGGACTCTAATGGTTCTCTATCTCCCTGAAATGCACCTATTCTCAAAGAGACTAGAGAGACAGTCACATGTCAAAAGCCTCTCCACAAGCAATTTAACCCCACAATATTCTGGCTTTTGCATCATTTAGCGTAATTGCTTGTGACTAACTGGCCTGCAGGACAAGTACTTGATTTCTTTGAGACGAGAACATGGATGTTGTTCCTCTACATTAAACATTTAAATATGAAAGAGCACTAATGACGGTGTGGAGTGCTCTCACTCGCTCTGTCTCTGTCCTCTCCAGTAGAGCAGAGAGGTCTACATTACTTCTACATGCTGATGCTCACCTGCCCACTTACCAACACACATTAATGACATACCTCTCAGATGAGGCTCTGCCAATGCAAAATTAACTTAGCTTTCATATTCAAATGCATACACAATCATGCACATTGACACGCAAGTACACAGTCTAGAAATTATATAGAAACATGGTACAGTTAAAGGGAATGTTCACCCAAAAATTTACATTCTGTTATCATATATTCACCTTCATAACATTCCAAACTTGTATGACATTCTCTCTGCTGATGAACACAAAAGAAGATATTTAGAAAAATAAACTATTTATGTTTGTACAAAACACATCGACTTTCATTGTATGGACAAAAAAAGTAAAAATATCAAAAGAATATCAGTAGAAAGAATCAAATATCAGAAGAAAGTAAGATTTGGAACAAAACTGAGTACAATTTTTCATTTTCAGGTAAAGTACAGTATCCCTTTAAATGAAAGTTTGTTAATGAGCTCAAACAATAGAGCATGGCACTAGCAATGCCAAGGTCATGGTTTGATTCCCAGGGAAAGCAAGAACTGAAGAACTGATCAAATGTAAATGTGTACCTTGAATGCAATTTAAGTTGCTTTGGATAAAATTGTCTACCAAATGCATAAATGTATATGTAAATGAAAATGCTATGAAAGCAATAGTTGCTTTTCCACCATCGGGCCAAACTGCTCGCACTGATTAACCGTTCAATTCAGTGCCAATCCGGTATGGATATGGTTTCATTTTCCACTGTGGGACTGATAACAGAGCTTGTAATACAAACATGTCAGTCATTGCTTTGGTAACACAAGTGTTTATAGACGGTATGTAAGATGTAAAGAGCGACTGCGTTATGGAGGATGATCACATATTTTAATTTACTTCACTCAAATAGCACGCTTGGCCAGCTTCAGATAGAAACTAGTTGCCAGACAACAACAAAAAATGACCAATCCTGAGTTGCGATGTCACTACATGCATTCTACCAGCAGGATGAGAATTCCAGGCAAAGAATGGTTTGTATTCATGCCGTGCCGAACCAAGCTCAAGTGGAAATATAACTGGAACTGTTCTTTACTTTTTTAGAACTGTTTGGCCCGGCGGTGGAAACACGGCTAATGATATCTTTCAGCATGGAGGGGATAGTGTATGTGGTGAATACAGAAATGAGCTCTGATGGCATAATAATGTAAATGAACAGCACCAATAGGGTTTATGGCTCAATAAAACAATCAAAAAGACATCCATCTGTTTTTGTGTTGATGAGGTGCAACAATGTATCCCTGACAACTGCATATTCACCCTATAATTACAAAATGACTTGTTCTAGGAAATGCATGCTGTTTCCATGACTCGTGTAACTACTGTACTGAAATTACAACTGAGAGAAAGATGGAGGGGTGAGAGAGAGTGATTTGATACTGTATATGAGCTCTGAGAGGCTTACGCAAGGGAGCCAAAGTGACATACTGTAGCCTTCAATGTACCAAATCTGGCACAACGACAACACACACACACCCAGATACTGCTAAACCAGAGGTTACCAACCCTGCTCCTGGAGAGCTACTGTCCTGCAGAGCTCCAACCCCAATCAAACACACCTGAACCAGCTAATTAAGGCATTCAGGGTTACTTGATAATTATAGGCAGGTGTGTTGGAACAGGGTTAGAACTGAAATCTGGAGAAGGTAGCTCTCCAGGACCAGGGTTGGAGATCCCTGCGCTAAATATACACACACTCATAAAACTGTAGCTAATAATCCAGGGCCTCCAATGTAATTTTCTCTGGACCCCTCATTGTTTAAAAAAGAAATCTAATTATGTTTTATGAATCAATACCCTGGATGACTACATACACTAAATAATTTTCACTCACTTGGTCTTCACATTTTTTATACATTCCACAGCTCAAGTTCTGCACAATAACAACACAGCATCACAATACCACACCAAACAAGTTAAAAGTGTTTCACTTGTCAGCAAACTCAGAAATTACATTAAGGCTAACGTCAGTGTTGGCAAATTTGCAGACAAGCTGCTGACACAGTATAATGGGTTGCTGTTTTTCTAACTGTATTAATACATGAAAAGACCAAAGCTAGTTTTTAAGGATTTGTAACTATAAAACGGTAGGCTATTTTAACATCTAGAAATCAGCATGGGTTGATTGACAAACTGCAGTACATTTTGAATGATAGCTGGAGGATGTCAGTTTTAATATTATTCATGCACTGGTTAATTTTGAGATTTAGGGCTATTTTGCTTCTTTAATATGTCTTCTTTTAGGCTAGAGGAAAGAAACCTAAATATACATTTAAGTGTTTATTTTATTACACTTTTTCTATTTGCATCTGTAGATTTCATTTAGCTACAATACATATCCTTAAAGGCAGTCTGCTCTAAATGAGCTAGAAATCTCCACAATCTTTTTACTGAGGGGTTTGTTTATGTATCATTTGCCTGATTTATCTAGCATTTTATTCCTAAAAATAAATAAATGTGCGAGGAAAAATGTCAACAGCTCTAATGTCAACAAAATGAAACAGAATTTTGGACCTGGATTTATCTAATTTTCAGATTTCTCTAACTGAAATGTATGCAAATGTAATTAATGCCTCATTTGCATATTTACACATAACATTTCAGAAAACTTGTAATATAAAACAATTGCCTCAATGTACTGTAATTAATCAGCTGGGGTGGTGATATGTATTAGTTACATTTTACCCTCCAGTGTCTTGCCTTAATTCAGAAATAAAATAGTAGCCCATTTAAAACCATTACAAGAATTCACTTTCACTAGCATCCTCATGTACATTTGTTGCTGCTGTAAAGCTATCCGCACTTCTCGCAGAATTACGTATCCACTTACCACAACAGGTACAGACAAGACAGACAATACCCCTGGCATATCCTATATATTTTCCTTTACTTATGCGTATGCATAAGTATCAATCAATTAATCAATCAATCAATCAATCAATCAATAAACCTGACTAATGGGGAGACCATACGACAAAGATTGCACCTCTGGATCAAACTATCACTTGGAGACTTTCTTGGTATCTGACTCATGCTAACCCTTACAAAAATCAACCATGGTTTTAATGTAGTAAAAGTGTAGTAACCTTTTTTTTTTGGCGGATTGATTGCCATTTGTATAACTACAGTTTTTCTACAACTACCATGGTTAAATCGTGGTTAGTGTAGCAAAACCATGGTTAATTTATGGTTACCATGGTTTAACTATTAACCAAGGTTTTTTTTTTTTTTTTTTTGTAGTAAAACCATGGTTAATTTTCATAAGAGCTCTGTACTGTCCCTGCAATGCTTTTGGTCTTGTTCTTAATCTTATTGTTTTTGTTTGTTTGTTTGTTTTATTCCTGTTAACCCCATGACACATTAATGCAGCAGAAGAGGGACTGAACTGACTATTTTTTTTAGAGATGTTAGAAGAAAAAAATTGGATAAAAAACACGTTTATATCCAAGATCGTCTGAGACCAGCCACCTGGACAGCTGCTGCAACAATTAGTTTGCATAACCAAAGAATTTCTGCACAAACTGTGCTCATCTGCATGCTCGTCGTCCTCATCGGGGTCTCGACCTGACTGCAGTTCGTCATCGTAACCGACTTGAGTGGGCAAATGCTCACATTCGATGGCATCTGGCACTTTGGAGAGGTGTTCGTTCAGTATATATATATATATATATATATATATATATATATATATATATATATATGTGTGTGTGTGTGTGTGTGTGTGTGTGTGTGTGTTTACACATTTTTATCAGAATTTTTAATTCGTTTTTTGTTGTATATTATCTGTTTTCATTTTAGTTTTATTTTGTTTTTTTAAAACATGTCTATATGTTTTTATTCATTTTATTTCAGTTCTAGTTATTTTAGTACATCAAGTTAAACTAATTGAAAATGAGAAATGTTGCCTTGGCAACTATAGCTGAAATATTTTATCAGTTAATGTTTATTTAGTTTCAAATATCAAGAATGTTTTTTTTATGGTTTTAGTTTTAATTAACTACAATAACCCTATCACACAGTGCATGATTTGTGAATTCATTCATTTCTACCGTGACGCAGAATGCATTAAATTAATCACTTCATCAGTAATGCTAGAATTGATGTGGCCCCCCCCCGGAGCTGTGAGCCTCCAGAATCAGTGCCACCTTTTCACCCCATCACTGATGGCCCAGCACACACACACATACACACACCCTTTATGTGGGCTTCGTCTCTTATCAAAATGTGGTATTTTACAGGATTCTTTTGTCCACATTTACAACAAGGGATAGATGATATTTTAAGGTCAGAGTGACATGTTGGCTGAATGAATGACATTTAGAATATGTTTTCCCATTTTTCTCCATTTTCACTGAAAAGACTTCTCTCTGCCTCAGCTCCGAGAAAAAAAAAGAACAAGAAAAAAAAAAACTCATCTGGGAGATGAATGGCTACACCTGCCAGGCAGGCATTTTATATACACACACCAGCAGCTTTCACATAATTACACTGCAGCTGCCAGAGAGCTGCTTTCACTCTCCTTCACCTTGAGACAGAGCAGATCACACAGCACACACTCCACATGTACAGTCAACACACACATGATGCACATGCATGGAACCAGCTGCTTTGTCTCTCTCACCTTGTGGCAAGACACAGATCAATCATATACAACTACCTCTACTGTAAACATACTGTATGTGCAGAATTATAATTATTATAAACATGTAAGTTAAACTTTACAGTCTTAATGAGCTAAGTAAATGTATGCGTATACGCTCAGTGGCCACTCTATCATCACACATTACAGATTGAATTAACCAGGGTAATGTTAGCTTCCAAGTTGGCCTACAATAATACATAGTCAGCACACTATTACCACAAGGCAGAAAGAAGTCATGAACTCTTGTCTACATGGGATTTTGACTCTGTTATCTGCATATTACATACACAATTGAGATTTGTCAAACCAGGCAATATTTACTAATCTTCTACTGTCCAGTTTTGGTGGTCATGGTAATTTTTCTAATGGTTTTCTCATTAAAGCTGCAGTCCGTAAGGTTTTGCCTCTTTGTCGCCATCTCTGTTTGAAAACCTGAAATTGCAGCCCCAGAGGTAACCACATCTACTGATAACACATTCAACAAACATATTCTTCCCGCAAGTAGAATATCCAAATTTTAGCGTAACATAAAGTTACATATGCCCACCATGAAGAAACATGCAGCCATCCTGACAATAGGTAGAACACCTGACACTAAGTTAAGGTACATGACCCACTAGCTCTTGATGTAATGTCGTGTTAATTCCTCTTTGCTAGCTAATACATTAGCGTTGCCGAGCTGGTTAATCTTCAAATAATAAGATACGACAATAAATCATAAACGTTCAAAAGTTTTGTAAGGAATAAAGAAGCTTGAAATGCTTACCTCTTCTTTTTCGTGACTCTTCTTCGAGTGAGCTCAGCTATGCTTTCAATGCATTGTTACAATGATCATTTTCAGCACACAGTTAAAAAATATTCATAAAATATATTTAAGTGCAAATAAATATACTTATAAAAAAATTAACAGAACTTTCAATTCAAGTATATTTTTGTAAAATATATTTTTAGAAAATATACTAAATTACAATTGTTTTAAAGTGTGTTAAAAGTTGTATTGTGAAAATAGACAAAAGCATGATGCTAATATACTTTTTATATATTTAAAGACAGTACATTTTTTGTTAGTATATTTGCATATTAAAACAGGTAATATATTACAAATACAATAAAGTATACTTTTTTTTCACTAGGGGTACTGCAGCTTTAACAAAGGCTTTCTGCTTCAAGAATGGTGATGACTTTTGCATGTGAAAATCCCATCTGCAGTGTCTAAGATACTCACATTTCTTCCTCATTCTCATGTTTGGTTTGAGCAACAAGTGAATCTCCTGCCCATCTGCATGCATCTTGTGCGTGCAGTTATGCATGCTGCCACATTAGTTATTTGCATCAACAAGCCGATGTACAAGCCTAATCAAGTGGCTAGGGAGTGTATATGAAATATTTGAAATAAAGAAGAAGAACCCTGTCAGAGAAAACAGCATGTCTCTAACCTCCCAAAATATCCCAGCATCCTCATTCCTCCTCATTCCCAAGACCATCTTGTCTTAAACTGATATGAAAAATGTGATATTTTAGGAAAATGGATATCATTTTTCAGACGTGTAAATTGAATCATCTCAGATCCAGATGTTGGTCACACTGCATACAGAATTACCCAGTGAAGCGATATTTCCCCAGACAATTGTCTGTGACAACAATTATATTAAATTGATGTCAATCAATGGCTGCACTAGACTAGACTACACCCCCACAGAGGAGTGCGTGTATTAACATAACATTTCGTTAACATCAATGGATCATTTGGTTTAATGTAACCACAGAGATAATGGGCATATTAATTATCTGATGAAGAGAAGATAAGACACTGGCTCGCTGCAGGTGTGTTTGCTCTCATCAATACTAAGAGGAAACGGCAGGAGAAATACTCTAAGTCCTTCTTTTCATGCATCATCTGAAATTAAAAAGCTATTGGGTGCTACATTTTCTTTTCAGTTATCTTCTAAAAACATTTTATTAATTCACAGTATTAATTTGCGTAATAATAATATTTTGCAGCAATTTCCTGCTGTCTTTCTGATGAGAGTGTGAAACTGGGCTTTATAGAATAGCTTTTTCTGTGAGCTCAACCCACTCTGTGCTAATAATCTTAAAACACATTTAACATTGAATGCTCTCAGCAAGGGGTGGAAGATGCAGAAACCGCTGATTCCATTATAGGGCACTTTTGCCCCCTAGTGGTGCTTAGCTGTGTGTGCGTATGAGGGAGTCAGGTTGTACCTGCATAATAGGATGAGAATGTGATACTGTAGTAAAACCTAAAATCGCTTTTAGCCTGCATCATGAGAAGCAGAACAGTCCCCACGAGGAACACATCTTAAATACTGTTTTAATAAAAATATAAAATGAAAAAATAAAAAGATTTCTGTTAGGGTTTGGTCTAGTGGTACTGTAGTGGGTGAAAATATAATTAGCTCAGAATAAAAACAATAAATGTCAATGGAAAGTCCCCACTCTGACAAACAACTTTGTAAAGTAGAATTTTTTAAGGCTCGTTATAACACATTTAATAGTCTTCATTGTCCTTTATTACTTGTTCAGCTAATATATGTCTTTAATTTATAAATTTTTTACTTTGTTGACTTTCTTTCATTACTTTGCATTCTATTAATTTTGCTTTTTTTCTTTTATTTTGAACTTCTGACATATCATTGTTTATTTGTTGTTTTATTTGTTTTGGGGGTGTTTTTAATAATGCTTGTTTAATTGCACTGATTTTACATTTTACATTTACATTTAATCATTTAGCAGATGCTTTTATCCAAAGCGACATACAAATGAGGACAACAGAAGCAATTAAACCAGCAAAAGGGCATCAATAAATGCTGTGACAAGTCCCAGGTAGTCTAACACAATACACGTAGTTTACACACGTTTACTTTACAATTTCTCATTGTACGGTCTCTCTGCAGCAAACACGTTCAGTTTTTATCAAAGGTGTCAATGAACCATATTTAAATGTAAAATTTAAATAGAGAGAGAGAGAGAGAGGCATCTGGTGGTCTAGGAAGATATTACAGGTTAATTCCATAATTAATTTTATGACTTTCCATTCTGTACTTTACTGAATTATCATATAATGTTAATAAATGAAAGAGTGTGCGTTGTGTGTAAAAATAAAATAAAATAAGAATAAGAATAAAAATAAGAATGCATTTCTCATTTCTTATAAGAATATTTATTTACATTCTTAATAGAATCGGCTAATAATATAAGAAAATATCTACTAATAATATCACAATGAGTTTTTAATCTTTGGCACTTCCTCAACAGTCTTATCATGCAAGGAACCAAATATATATATACAGAAAGAAGGCATTTAGTTATGATGGCATTCAGTTATGATGGACAGAGATGACATGATGAGATGAGAACATCTCTGTAAAGTAACAGGCTGGTGCAGATCTCATCACACGCTCCTGGAAACTTCAGCCAATCACAGCTGGACTGGATGGAAACTGCAACTAACAGATACAAAAATCAGATTAAATGCATGATATCATCCCAACAGTTCCTGACATGTCTCACTAGAGCAGATAAATAAATTATTATGCAATATTATAAGTTGAGATAAGAAATATGTCAAAACATAAATGTGTGGATCTTACCATAGAAGCTTGAGGAAGGTAACCAAAATGTGCATTATCAGCTGTCTTCTGTCTCCACTTCATTATTCTCTGTGTGTGAGATTTCACTGACATTGTCCTCTTCTTCTTTGTCCGATGAGTCGGCAGATTTGGGTCTGTCTTCAGGTTTTTTGGATGGATCCATGACCTGATTACCTTTACTTGAGTTGCACCCCATAATACAGTCCAGAGATTCCAGTATGGAGTTTAAAAAAAAACAAAACAATAAACTTCAAATAAGTTAACGAAGTATCCCAGTATAAGTGGATATTGTCCAAGGCAGTAATGTGCCCTTTAGACGTGCATCAGTACAATCTCCTGCCTAAGTATGTTTCCTATAACACAGGGCTCTGATTTCTATGACAACACATTGAACTTCCTGTTGGCATTGGTGCAGGTACTGCAAACATACTTCAGCATGGCCACAGTTAGCAAGGTTTGTTGATTCAGATTGTTGCAGACTTTGTGTTTCACCTGCCAGGCAACGTGAGTTGACATTTAACCTGATGGCGTGTCAAGACATGGTTACTACTGATAAACAGAGCAGGGCTGCTCTGTCAGACAGTGTCTGTCCGTGGTAACAAATTTCAGGTTGGACATGCAGAAAAGGCCTCTTTCATTAATCTTTGTCCACAGGGTCAGGACATTAGCTACACAGCACATGACAACACTGACCCACTGATTCATTTTACAGGTTGTAGCACTTCCTGTCAAAATGTTTGATTCATTCATTACTGTTTCATGTTCAGATGCCCAGTAGATATAGTTTAGATAGACTTGTTAGATTGACTCAAGTCAGGGGTTTTCAAATGTTTTAAGCCAAGGACGACGATGATACTCTTCTTTAAATAAAAAGGCTGCTCTATATACATCAGCATTATATAATTTAAAGGTTTGTTAGCATTTTTTTTCACCAAAAGTGACATTAAATAGACTTATAACATTACAAAATGAATATTTATGAACTTCTTATTCATCAAAGAATGATTTTTTAAACAAAAATATTAATCAGCACAACGGTTTTCAACATTGATAATAATAAGAAAGGTTTCTTGAGCTCCAAATCAGCATATGATTTCTGAAGGATCATGTGACACTGAAGACTGGAGTAATGGCTGCTGTAAATTCAGCTTTGTCATCACAGGGAATAAATTACATTTTAAAATACATTAAAATAGAAACAATTATTTTTAATTTATAATAATATTTTGGTGTGCATTGGTGAGCATGTTATTTCAAAAACATTAAAAAAAAAAAATGTAACCAACCCCAAACATTTGAATGGTAATAGTATAAGTAAGACCTATTTATACTGTCTGAAAAAAAAGTGTGATGCTACACAAAATTAAATATGTGGCTTTGGTATTGTTACTGTATTGAAGCCAAAGCAAATATTAAATATTAAAACATTGTTGGATGTTGGGGGGGGGGCGCGAGTGAAATTAGACAAACTTGGGGGGCGCATGTCCTAAAAGGTTGAAAACCCCTGGCCTACAACACTCTGAATAGTTGAGTGCATATCATCATAGTGTGAATACAGCAGTGGCGAGCGGTGACTTTTTTAACCGGGTATGCTGAGTGATAAGATCGAACATTTCCTACCTTAGTTGTAAATGAAATGAATCTCCAATCCTTCTTCTATCGTTTCAGGTTTATCCACTGTTATTCGAATGCAAGAAAAATATAGCTGGTTTTAACCGCCAAATAAGGTTTACACGTAGGCCTAGTTATGTGTAATCAGAGGGTGGGGAGATGGGGGGATTCCCCCGGTCTATATGTCTCGAGATCTCTGCATCAGTTATTCACAGTGAATAGGAGTTTAAACTCCCACCCGGGTGACATAACAGACCATGCAATATACTCTTTACTCTTTACTTTAGTCGAGTTGGGTTTGCATCAAACACAATGTGATTCTCGGCAATCCAGATCTGACAGCAACAGCGCATTTTACCTCAGTTTACCTCGCGCATTAAATCTAGGGATGGGCGTATCGAGTATAAGGGTTTTTTATGCATAATAGTAACCCTAGAATGTGATCAGACAGTTTAAAATAGCTGGGCTAAGATATATAAAAAGCGGTATCGTATCGAAAACAAAATAAGGGGTATCGCCCATCCCTAATTAAATCTGCAGCAGACCAGCAAATTAGTGTTGGGTCGTTCTTGAACTATTCGTTCATTTTGAAAGAATCTTTAATGTGACTTGGGAAGAACGAGTCGTCTCTGGGAGTGATTCGTTCAGTCGCGCATGCGCAACATCCTATAGGTTCTGTACTGGAATTAGTCAAGTAGTTCACCTGTTTCGAGTCTTCGGGTTTTTCGAGTCGTTCGTACATCACGTGACAGACCCATAAGCTTACCCTATGCAGTCTGAGCCGGAAAGAGAATTGATTAGTTCATCTTTCCAGTCTTCGGGTTTTTCGAGTCGTTCGTACATCTTTCATATAATGACATAATTTCTATAATGACAGAAATTCACATAATTTCTCTATCCAATGCTGTCACGTCACGTGACAAAAGAACGAATGATTCAAAAGACTCGAGAGGTGAACTAATCAATTCTCTTTCCAGCTCAGGCGGCATTGGTTAAAGCGTATGGGGCTGTCACGTGATGATCAACGTTTGCGTTAGTAGACGTGTTAGGGAAGTAACACGTAACATTTTAATTTTATTTTGCTAAAATGAACGAAATGACTCGAAAAAAGATTCGTTCATTTTGCTGAACGAGACTCAAAGGTCCGAGTCGGTAAAAAGATCCGAACTTCCCATGACTACAGCAAATCGCTGAGAACGCGTTATAATTCTGACGAGTCATAGCAACAGAACAGAGGCGAGAAAGCTGCAGAGAATCCGCTCGCCCGGAAGCAACCATAACTGACGTAGA
>NW_015549559.1:1129220-1141873 GCF_001515605.1 Sinocyclocheilus anshuiensis | reverse complement strand
GCTGGAAGCAACCATAACTGACGTAGATTTACAGAAAATTACTGCCGTTTGGCAAAAAAATAATTTTACGTACTTATTCCTAACTCTTTAAGTTACATTATTATAATCATGTTTATATGAATTATCCCCTGAATTTATTCTCTCAAATGGCCTGGGTATGCGGAGCATTCGCAGCTGGGCAGCCAGCACCCGGGGAGCAGTTGGGGGTTCGGTGCCTTGCTCAAGGGCATCTCAGTCATGATATTGAAGGTGGGAGAGAGCGCTGTACATTCACTCCCCCCACCTACAATTCCTGCCAGTACGAGACTCGAACCCGCAACCTTTGGGTTACGAGTCCGACTCTCTAACCATTAGGCCACAACTTCCCACCGGTGTGTATTACAGGTGTGTAACATCAGGCAGGGCTGTTTGTCTTCTGATGGGACTGGCAGATCTCTCTCCAGATTACAAACATCCTGAGGGAGAGAAACCACTGTGCTATCAGGACCACTCGTGTTGTTCACTAATTCATTTTCTTTGTACCAAGTTTCGGAAACATGGAAGTAGCCAAATGTCACTGTAACCCGCACAAGGTTACTGGAGTGCAACTCTCTACTATGCCTGTGGGTGGCGCGTACACCCCAGGGAATTTACTATTAAAAAAAAAAAAACACACCTGCACTCAGGAAGCCGGCTTAGGTAGGCAGGGAATGTAAATAACTGCCATTCATTTTGTATAATACATTTTTCAAATTTACCTGTTTTGTGTTGTCTGTTCTTTGCTGACCTTTTACTATTTCAGGCTCCGTAGTCGTACCTAGAGGTTCTGATATTAGCCCAGCTTTAATTCCTTACTACTTAAATTAGTTATCAGTTACACTAACCTGAGACCCGGGTTACATCACCATGCTCAACTCTCACAACCCACATCACAGTCTTCTCTAGTTATAGCCTATAGTTTATAGTTTTGTCCAGGTTTTATGATCATGACACCATCTTTTTCACTTTGTAGCACTGGTTTCTGTGATTCAAATTTCATCAGTTGCAGCACTTTCATGAATGTTGGCTTTGTGAAGTTTTTCTGGAAGCAGGATCTTCCAGGTGAATATTGAGGTTTGCTGTCACTTTTGCTGCAGTAGTTCTGTGTTGTTTGGACACAGTCCTTCTTAGTGTTTAATGTCCCTATCATTCACTCTCATGTTTTCACCCACTATTTTTCTTCATGAAGTCTAGCCAAGCTTTGTGTACACAGTCAAAATTGTAGCCTACAAAATTTACATTAACCCCTATAATAATGGTTAACATTACTTTGTCCAAGCCCTGTAACAATGTGTATTATTTTGCTTGATGAGGTCACAATAACAAGTCACAAGTCATCTGTGCTGTTGTTCCTGACAAGTGTTTTAATGTGATTCACTTATTGGGCATTTGTTCACTGTGTTGTCCATGTCAATACCATTGGTAGCTGATGTCCTTTGAAATTACAACCGCAATCAAACAAGCTCAGTTTATCATCACAGATTAATAAAAACATTTTTAGATTTTTTTTTATTTTAGACAGTTTTAGATTTTAATAACTGGTGCTTCAGCTCAAAACAAACAAATACATTTGACAAATTTCACATGAGACAAGATTTTTCTGTAGAGTCAGAATATGTTTAATAAAAATAATTAAACCTCAATTTCTTCTATAGAACTTCATAGAAAGTAATTCAATAAATTACAAACTTTTTAAGACATGTATCCTGCACTACAAGAAGCATTAATTGACTACACAGGCCACAACTTGCAAGTATTGCAGCTGTCCAAAAACACATTTTAGCAACAAAAAAAAAAAGGGGAGGGGAGGGGCTTTACTTCCAAAATATTGAAAATATGAAACAAAATAAGCCATGAAAACAAATGAGTCTGTCAATTCAATCATTCACATAATTGAAAACAAAGGTTTATTTGCAGTAGTGTATTTCTATTTAATTTGCTGTTGCATGATGGTTGTCATTGTCTTTGTGCCACAACGGCAAATCTTGCCCTGATTCTGGTCAGTAGTCCAGCGGTTCATAATGCAACATGAAATACAACCAAAATATTGAATTAATGTACATATGATAAAAAAAGAAAGAAAATCGACATAGATGTCCGATTCTTAGTCAAACCTGCAATTCTTCTCAGAACATCATTCAGTTAAATGAGATGCTAACGCTGTCAAAAAAAGAGGATCTATATAAGTTTCATGTGCGGTTTTGGGAAGAAGTGGAAAGCAGCAATACCTGTACACAGTTTCAAAGTGCGTGGCTCAGCACGAACTAACTGGAAAGAGGGAGATCTGATGCCACAGTGGAGAGGAGACGGCATTCAGAACATCTAATGAGGCAAAATTACACTCCGAGAGATAAGAAAGAGGGCATCTGTGTGAAAACATGAATGAAATCAAACATGCTTGGAAAGACCATTAATTTTGTTCACTAGTGAGACAGGCAAAGAGAGTTGCATTGTGCAGTGCATCCCGAAGAAATTTGCATCACAAATGGAAAACTTCAGTAGCCGAACCTGAATATGAACTAACGTGACGCAGCAGAGACTCGCATGAATCAAATGAGCCTAACAGTCTAGAACAAGCACATCAGCACATGTAACAGAAATCAAATCACATACACGTCCTGATTCAAAACGCCAATGAGGTTCATCGTGTTGGCCAAGGTGCTGGATTGTGACGTATTATGAGGGACAGACACTGAAGTATGGCATAAGGACACTTCTAGATCAGTCATTTACACCTAACAGCAGCGAGGCGACTACGTGGATCTGCAAAATTACAGATGTATTTTGTCAGACTAAAGGAACGTGTGATTTTTGACCTTTATAACATTTAACAACACTACTATCAATTCTGAGGACTTCATGCGCACTGATCAAGTAACTGAAATGCTACTGCAAATGCTTGAATTCCTCTCAATTTTACCAACTAATATGACAATACTGTAGCAGTCTGTGGAAAAGAGAGGCTATACGCACTGCTGTTTGTCACAAGGGGGTTTATACGTGAGGCCAACAGGACCTTGGACACATAGATTTTCATGCAAATTGAGGCAACAGTGTTCATATGCACAGAACATCACTCACACACACAGCGCTGTCTGAACGCTAAAGGAAACATGAATATATGGATGTGAAAGAAGTGGTCTGAAAAAGAACCCACAGTTATGTTTGCCGGAAACATATGCACGCACACTGATTTCAGGCATTGTAAGGAATGTGTTCCTAAAAGAACGTCTGGATCACTGTAAACGTCACTGTACAGCAAGATGGATCGCCTGCACCCATGTACAAAACTCAAATCTTTGGGTAAAATAGCTGTATGAAGAGATTTTAAAAGAAAGAAATGGAAAGGAAAGAAAGGAATAAAATAATAGAAACAGTAAAGAAAGAACAGACCTTGGGCAGGATGCAGTGTGTCTGGGACAGTAAACAGATGCACAAATCCCAAGAGAAGTGAATGAAAAAGAACTTGTGTGATGGATAAATGAATCAATGAAAGAACGAACGAACGCAGGGTCTCTACAGCTTCAGTGACATTCATAAGCTGCCTGTGTGTTATTGCTGTGGATCTGTAGGTATGCTCTGTGAAGTCTATGTGTTCAGGATCCTGCTCAAGTATTTACAAATTAAACCCAAACAGTCGATGTGTTCTTTCTCCCAAAACAAAATATATTAATTATACAGCTCTGCAATGAGCAACAGCATCCTCATTTCTTTAATAAAATTAAATCCTGACGTAGCTATAACGATAATGCCTTTTAGTTTTTTTGCAATTTTACATCATGGTGTAATACAATTTCACAAAGTTGTTTTTTTTTTTTCACATGCAAAACGTCTCTTCGAAACGACATTGTACCTAAACAAACACTGAAATCTCATTTCTGTTTCTCTAGGATCTCCGTTTTCTGTTTGTTTTTTTTTTCATCTTCATTACACAACACATTATTTATTATATTTACATGGAAACAAAAACATGTAGTAAATGCAAGATAACTCCTATATGTGTTTATATGTATACATTTCTAAGAGATGTATATAAATATATAATATTTATTTATACATGTATAAAGACTCAGTCTTCGTCGCTGGAATCGGAATCCTCGGATGACGAGGAGGAGCTGTCGGACCCGGAGGAGGATGACTCCGCCTTGGCCGAGCCCTCTGGACCACTGGCATCCTTCTTTTCGTCTGGCTCCTCCCCATCATCGCTGTCTCTGCCCTCTGAGTGGCCGGGCAGCTGGGCCATGGCTTCAGAGGCAGCAGTTTGCAGCGGTGGGGTTGGCTGAGTGTTTGCAGCTTGCGGCTGATTGGCCACAGGCAGGTTAAGGCCTGGAGTAAGAAGCATCCCTGGGTAGAACATACTAGAGAGGAGAAGGGGGTTGAGGGCCAGTGGGTGGCCTGAAGCAGAAGCACTTGTTTGATTTGAGTTGGCGGCCGTCGATGTGGTGGCTTTGGAGCTTTGACCCTCTGTCCTTTCCGCTTTGCCATTCGGACTCAAAGTCTCAGCCGGCCCTTTGGGTGTGGCGGACTCTCCACCGCTCTTCTTTTTCCCGTCCTTGTCACTCATCAAAGCCACACCTGCCGCTTCCTGTTTTCCAAGGATACCACTCATTCCGAGGAGGTTCGGCAGCCCGGTCATTCCAGACAGCATCATCGGAAACATGGCGGCCATGTTGGTGGGGTCGTGAGGCAGTCCCATGAGGCCAGTGGTGAGTTGGAGAGACTGGAGGCTCTGGAGGTTGTGCTGAAGAGCTTGAAGACTAGGCAGGTCCAGCCCGGCGAGGAGGCCGTTTGTTAGGAGTGGGTTGAGCCCCAGGGCGGAGTTGGCACTGGCCACAGTGGCTGCTTTAGCCAAAGCATTTTTGGGACGTCGACCTCGTCGGCTCACTTCTTCAGGAATGATGGGGCCGGTCAGGATGCGGTCAAACATACTTTCAGGAAGGTAACCCTGGAAACACAAATTCATCTGTTATGTAAGTAGGAAAAAAAATCCATAAAGTTTTAGTTAATATATGGAGTTTAATGGTTTCCTTAAGGTTTTTGTAAAATTATAATCATATTTTAGGGCTGTCATCATTGTCATTACACAATTATTGTGGCCAAATTGTAAACAACTTATATATTAATTTTCTTATATTTTATATTTTATATAAATATATTTAATATATAAACATAACATATTTATTCTTAAATATATACATGCATGTGTTTGCATTTAAATATACATAATAAATATACACAGTAGTGTTGTCAAAAGACCCGGTATTTCGGTACCAAGTCGGTACTAAAAAAATTTAATACAAACACTTGATCATTCATGTTTGTTCATTGTGCATTAAATAATTTTAACAGATTGAACTTTGAAATTAACCCTAAGAAGAATAATTGCCATATAACTATTGTTTATTGTTAGGTCATGTTATCTAACAAATAAAATCTTATTGTAAAGTGTTTTTAATACTACAGTTTCCATCTATTTTTTCCTTTTACAGCTGCAGCCTGAGGAAGATCCTGAAACACACCAGCAAACCCTAAAACAGACAAGTTTACAGATGTTTTTCAGCGGCAGCAGAACTATGACTAAACTTTTGGGTGAAACTTGTTTACTTTTTTCATACTTTTATTACTTGTGGAAAACTTGAAACAATTTTAAATAAGTATAAAGAATGGCATTGGTTTTGTACATTAAATTTTTGTTTAACGTTATTAATAAAAATGTTGTTCAATTAGCATGTTTTTGTGTTTTGCTTTGGTACCAAAATTGGTACCGAGAACCGTGGATTTTCACTGGTATCGGTACCGAATACTGAAATTTTGGTACCGTGACAACACTAATACACAGTATACACACATATATTATGTAAACAAAATATTTTATTTTGGATGCGATTAATCGCAATTAATCGTTTGACAGCACTAATATATATATATTGCTATCAGCCAAATTCATTTAGCGTTTTCTCATTTTTTTGGCCACTGAAAAACTCAAAATATGAGTGTATGAAGGTGGACAGAGAGGTTGTAACCATAACTGTACAAAAAAAACTTAGTGTTGATCGGCACTTCCTGCAGACTGGGGTGACTAACACCACAAATTTTTTATGAAATCCAAAAAACTCCCACACTGACAAGCTTACTTTATGGTTGTGGGTAGAATGTCTCCTTCAACGTGATTTAGTGTGTCAACAGTAGCCACACACTGTGTAGTTGTCTTCTTTCTGACAGGTGGTAGCCAGCATTACCCGGTGCTGGATTATTTACAATATTATCATATGTGTAGTACTAACACAATATTATTTATTTTTTTAAATACTATGGTTATTGTCATACCAGTATATTGTGACACTTCTAATTTCTGTTATTGCGCTGTATTTGGAATGGAAAATGTTTCTCTTTTTACTCACAGACTGTTTAACAACGTCAGCCCACTCTGGTGGGACCCCATACTCTGGATTCTCCTGCAGGAACCGGCTTAAATCTTTCAGAGGAGGAGCAAATGCACCACCAATCTGGAACAAAGAAATATAAAACAAGAATTACAAACACCAAAAAAATCTGTCCACAAAATCTATAGCCATCACATACTTACCTTGCGAGCATTTCGCCTGTTGATGATCTGTACTCGCTCTTCTCCAGTCAGGCTGTTGATGTCAATTTTGTTGGGGTTTCTGCAGCGATGTCTCTTCTGTTTTGGTCTGCCATCTTGAAACTGTGGCTTGTTTGCACTCTGCAAAAAAGTTATGATCAGAAACTTATTTTTACAAACAGCCATCTGAAAGGATAACTTGTTTTTTTTTTTAATGGTATTTACAGGAATAAAAGCTCCAACATCTGCCACGAAGCCTGGGTGTTCTTTTAGCCACTGATCAAGATCTTTCCGTTTTGGAGCATCTTCTCCAGCTAGTCGCGTCCCATCTTTGAGGCTAATGACGGGAACGCGACTATCTGTATCAAGGGTGCTGAGCCCCTGAGGTGTGCTCAGTCCAGGGGCAGCGGATGTACTGGCAACACTGCCACTCCAGCCAGCAGGAGCCTGCAAATGTAGGTCATGCGTTTGCCTTATTGATACTGAAGTGTGCCACTTTCTAGATTTCTAAATATAAAATGAAAAAGTAAAAAAAAAAAAAAAAGGTCATAAGTGAGTCAAACCTGCTCTGGCATCACAGGAGGCCTGTTTCTGTTCATGAACAGCAGGTCCATCCCCTCCACATTCTTCCGTCGTCCTCTCTTCTTCTTCATTACGGGCTGTCCATCTATAACTCCATTCAGTTGCATTTGCTCTGGCAGTACTGCAGTAACACAAAGAACATGCACTTTTAGTGTCATCCAGCACTGCACGTTGTATACAGTGTGGTGTGGTTAGTGGGTAAAGCAGGTATTTGGTTAAGTATGGTTGTACATTACCTTGTGGATAGCTGTTCTGTGTTTTGGTGTAATCTGCTAGGCTGGTCTCAGACGCGTTCTGTAATTCGTGTAGCCGGGCTAAATACTGCTGCTGGGCAAGAGGTCCCTCCTCGCCCTCCAGGGGGCGCTTCAGAGGCAAACCTTGCTTCTGGAAGGTCAGTTTAAGGCTGCCCTCCTGCTGCAGGTCAAAGGCCAAAGGTCAGAGGTTAAGGACACATTGCTAACAGGGCAGGTTTTACAGATAAAAACACCCATATGAGGTTCTTAAATGACAACAGGTTTTACACAGAGAGGCAGTTTTATACAAATAGTCTCTAGTGGGTTGAGGTAACACAGGAACACAGTAAAGTCAAAGGGCTTAAAGGTAATGTGTGTAATCTTTTAGGTGCACAAATACTTTTTCTATTCTCAGTTTAATTTCCAAAAAATACAATCAAATAAATTAAGTAAACCATTCATAGGTTGATTCTCACAAGTTGGTTTTATCAAAACATTGCTGTCTGTTTGAGCATCCTGACCAGTCTGATATTAGCAACATTATCACAGCTAATAAGAAATATTTCAGCCAGAACTATCTGTTCATTAAAAACAGAAATGTATACAAGTCTCTTATGCTCACCAGCCCTGAATTTATTTAATAAAAAAATAGTAAAACAATATAGTAAAACATATTTTTTGAAACAAAGTACTAATTAATATAATAAAAATAATAAAGTATAATAATACAATGAATATGATAAAATTATTATTACACACTTCACCTTTAAAGCAAGGACAGAGCACAGAGGCTAAGACATGGGTTAATGTTGCAACTTCAGTGTAGCAGATTTGATTCGATCCCAGCAACAGTCACAGGAATATACCGTTGGTCTCCAGACAGATATAGAAAGCAAAAACTCTGAGAATGTAAACTAAAAATGAAACTAAAGCTGCAGAATCAAATGAAAGGAAGAAAGAAAGAAAGTAACAAACAAACAAATACTGGAGGAAAAGGGGGAAGACCAAACAATAAAAACAAACAAAACATGCCAAGTACTACAATGACACTGCAGATCGGCATTTGTGGGGGAGAACGTAAAATAACATACGTCATTGATTTTGACTGAGAACTCCTTTTCTCTGTCTGCAACATGCTTCTTCACCTTTGAACCCTGAGGGGAGGCTGAAGGGTCTTCTGTGAGCGTGGATGTGTTGTCCAGGAGTTTGGTGGTGTAGAAAGAAGTCACTGCATTGCCTTCGTATGCACGACGAACCCCTGGCCATTTCCCTTTCAACACTGCCTGACATATACTGTCCAAACGGTTTATCATTACACGGTCCTGCAATGTGTGGAGAAAAGTAATGTAAGGACATTACAACTAAGTACTGTACTTTAAGGTGGTACATGATTGTGGTGGGGTAGAGAATAACCATGTTCCAAAGCAGAATATTGTTTCTGTATGTTTATAACTTTTTAATAAATGAAATGATACCGTTCTTACAGCGACAGAGCCACAACTAGATACAACTAAGATAAAACATTGACAGAGCAAGACCAGAAAAGAGGAATTGGCACAAGATGTTGGCCTGGACTGCTCACCTTTGGCCAGTAGGAGGCAGCAAGCATATAACCTCCCTGGAAAGGGTGGGGAGGGTTAGAGATACCGTTGGTCACATGACTGTCCTGCATGTCATCTTGTGTAGTGTTGAGTGAGGCAACGCTGTCTTCGTCAAAGCCTTTAACACCAGGCACTGTTGACGCTACCGGAATACAGACAGACCCATCAATGCCATACTGATCAAGCACACTTTAAACAAGCAAAACTCAAACTTCAAAACTCTGCAATTTTTTGTATGTACAGAATATCCAGACAACCTACTACATTTGTGAAAATGTACTCAACGCTCAACCTGACATAGCAGGCAGTGTCCAGTATATATGATGTACACTGCAGTATGCACTACACAAGTCTTTCCCATTTTAACCCACACTGAAGATATACATATTGAATGAAGCATTTCTCTCTCTTAAAATAGTCTCTGGGCATGCTTTAAAACTCGTGACTCTCAGAACTGATTAATGCATTATTAGTGAGTGAACTGAATGGACACCTGAATGTTGTTACTGGGACTGCATTCTACCCAAAGAAAACCGCTTAAAATCACTTTTGCACTGGCACACACATGCACTCGTTAAAAAAAACCTTATACACTATTCACCATACACTATCGTTCAAAAGTTTGGGATTGGTAAGATTTTGAATATTTTTGAAAGAAGTGCTCACCAAGGTTGCGTTTATTGGATTACAAATACAGTAAAAACAGCATTACAATTCAAAATAACCATTTTCTATTTGAATATTTTTTTAAATTGTTATTTATTCCTGTGATGGTAAAACTACATTTTCAGCAGCTATTGCTCCAGTCTTCAGTGTCACATGATCCTTCAGTAATCATTCTAATATTCTGATTTGATGCTCAAGAAACATTTCTTATCACTATTATCTACAGTTATTTTCTACAGTTACTCTAGAAAGTCTACAACGTACTATTTAAGTTAATCAGATAACTACTTACCGTTCTTTGGTACCTCCTCACTGTCACTGTCTTCTGAAGATGTGGATGATGATGAAGACGAAGAGCCTGAAGAACAGGAGGAAGACGAAGACGAGGAGCTTGATCCAGACCGTGACGAAGACGAGGATGAGGAAGAAGATCTTGATGAAGAACTCGACGAAGAGCTGGATGAGGAGCCGTCTGAGTCTGCTCCCGACCCCCTCCTGGCCTCTTTGCGGCTCCGCTTACTCAGTTTCTTCTGTTTTCGAGTTACTGAGTTTGGAGTGAGCGGTTTTGTTCTGGCTGCCACCATCCGGCTCTCGTTCTCTCCCGTTTTGTGGATGTCATCTTTCTCATCCACTCCTGAAGGTGTTGGTGGTCTGATAGAGGGTGTCTCCATCTTGGGATCTTGCTCTCCACTCTCTTCCTCTCCCTCTGACAGTGGCTCCTCCTTTAGTTCAGTTTGGTTTGGGAGTGGTGAAGTAGAAGCCTCTTTAGCCTGAATGTGCTGGAGGGGGGTTGGGATGTGACATTGTCCCAGTGAAGGTGTCTGATTCTGGACTTGGACTTGTGCTGCAGTTCCCTTGTTCTGGCTGTAGTTCCTCTGTGCCGCCATAAAGCAGAGATCCGGGTCACGGAGGATATGGTAATCTGTTCGGCTGACTCCGTGTTTGGCTGCCCCAAGAAGAAGATCCCGATCATGGGATCCTGTTTCCCACCACACTGGAAGATCCGGTCCTGGCTGGCACAGTGCGAGACGCTCATAAAGCTGCGGGTGACGCAACACCTGTTCTCTTATCTTCCGCAGCAACTCCACTCTGTATAAGGTACGGGAGGCACGCTCCTCTGTGATAGGTTGTATAGCAAGAGAGGAATCCACCATATCTGAGGAGTAGACAAAAACTGATGATGAAAAAGTACATCAGACTTGCTTAAAAACTAAGCTTAGTATGTGTGCATGTTTAGATGTTTGTGGCACTGACCTCCCTCTATAGCGAGTAGGCGGCAGACTCTCCTGCACATGGCAATAAAGGCACACAGGTACTTGTGTAGACTCTCGTCAGTTTTCTTGTGCAGTCGAGCCATGGCTCTGAACTTGGTCCAGTCAAAACGGCCCAAATCTGGATCAAACACTACCCCAAATGTTGAAACCACTCGATAGAAATCCGCCTCCTCTCTACGCGTCCACCTATTGAAAAATTATCAATTCATAAAAAGTTACTGGCTCACACAAAGAACTTCAGGTTTAGATATGCCTCCTTTTCACCTTAAATGCAAGTCATGGATATTTCCATGAATATGAAATGTATTTCCGATATTTCTGTTCATTAACTCTGTTAAATAGCTGATCATGTGGGAAGCTGCCCATTTTATGAAAAATCAAACAGCTTTTTATAGGTCACATGATCTCATGTGGGAAACATCATTTTAAACAGATTTTTCAAGCATTATTCAGCAGAAAAACATACTTGTGCATTCTTAAGTCGAATTAAAGCTGGAATACACTACATGACTTTTAAAATCTGAAGAGATTTTCAAACACTAGGAATCCTACACTTGCAGACTTTATAAATGGTTACAGAGAAAAACTGGGCATCAAACTAAACAACTAAGGATCACACACTACCATGCTTTCAAGCTTTTCCAAGCACAACAAACTCACACATAAACATGCACCTCATTGCTAGGAGACACATGAAATGAAAACAATGTATTCTAAAATTGGATAAAAATATCAAACATGTCTGATATCCTCCGACTGGATGGAATCATAGTCTAAAGCCTAAAAAAAAAAGAGAAACTATAACCATCATACGCTACGTGATTTTCTGTGAAATCTGTCAACTCCAGCTGCCAAAAATCTGCAGACTGGCTCAGACTTCAGGCAACTAGCGTTGACTCCTCCACACTTCATGTTAGAGGGAAAAAACTCTGTGCAAAAAGTAGTGTATTCCAGCCTTTACAGCTGATGTTAACTAAAATCTCTCACCGCTGTTGTCTTTCAATTTTAGCAGCAATTTTGGGACCGAGTGTGTCGCTGAGCATGGGGGGCAGAGGGTAGAGGGCAGGGGTCATGGTCTGCTGTGTCTGGTGGATCTGAAGTATCTGTCTGCTCTTGGTGAAGCGCTGAGATGCGGTGATCAGACGCCGCAGTCGGGCCGTCAGCGCAGAGGTTGAGGGCCAGTACATCCCTGAGCCAGCACCCAGAGTCCCACCGCCACCATCTAATACAGAACCTCCTTCTGCACAAACACACTGCTAATAACTAACAATGTCTTAATATGAACTCAAAACAAATTAGGGGTTTATTTATAAAAGGGAATGAGAATCACTATAACACTAAAGTTTGTCAATACCTCCGCCTGTATCAGTGATGACCAGGTCTCCTGGGGAGGAAGCATCATCCTAAGATGCACGTAAGAGCACATGTTAAATCATAGTTCAACACTATAACACACACACAAAACACAAAGAATGCCCTTTAAAATTCTTGAATTTTAACTAAATTTGAATCGAGGTAGCACACAGATTTAGAAATAAAAAGGATAAAATAAATGAAAATAAATTCATATAACTGTTGTCAATGTTATGAATGAAAAACAGTTTATAACAGTATGTTTTAGTATGAATTATTGTGTATGTCGCCATACACACAACATAATACTTCCAGAAACAGTCTATGTATGTATATATATATA
>NW_015549559.1:1106680-1129107 GCF_001515605.1 Sinocyclocheilus anshuiensis | reverse complement strand
TATATTTGTGTGTGTGTGTGTGTATTCCATGAATATTATATGCAGATTTATAAATAAAAGGTTATAGTATTCTACAATATTCTACAAATCAGGGAACAAATAGGCAGCTATTTAGTTACAAAACATGATGTTGGACTAATAAATACCTGCTTTGTGACTGTGTTTACTGAATTGAAACTACAGTACTCTTGTGTGCTGTGGCCTATTCAATTCAAATTCTAACTCATGAATTGAAAAGACAACCAATTCTAAAATTCGCCCATCCCTGAAGTCACACTAACTGACATTCTTTGAGCTTCTGTATGCACTTGTGTGTGTAACAGTCTTATCAGGCCCAGTTCTCTCTCTTCCAGTTGCATACCTCCATATCATCCTTCAGCAAAGCTGGAGCAGGCTTATACTCAGGGTCGTCCACATCTCTGCACAAACAGATAACACACACACACACAAACAAACACAGTTCCAAATACTTAAGAGAGTTACTGCAGGCAGAAACTGATAAAAGACTTCCTCTATCTGTATGAATGGAGCACATGTTTGTGTCTCTTACCCATCCATAAAGTCATTTCCTCTCTGCTCAGCAGCGATGGCCTTCTCGTCCGGCCGCCCAACCCTGTCTATGAAACACAGTGCTGGATCTGCACGAATAGTGTTGTACTTCTCATAACCTACAACACATAAAAACAGCCATTAGATAAAAGTGTGTACGCACATATAAAGCCTTGAGCGCAACAGAGCTGATCGGACTCACCGTGCTTAAAGACTCCTAACAGCAGACATTTGTCCGAGAGCATGTCCCACCACAGAGCAGGCATCTCTGAATGATCCGGCTCAGGAACCCAGATCTCTATCTCACTGAGAGACAGCAAAACAAACATTTCAGCCATTACTAGCAGTAACCTGCTATACAATTTAGTCTACGGTTATTAAAATTTTGGATTTCGGAACAGACCACAATTTAAGTCTGATATCGTCATTTGCTGAATTTTTTTGGTGAACTATTCCTTTAAATGCAGATATTGATATTACATGAGTACATTCCTGAAGTTTCCTCAGCAGAACAGCAGATGGCGCTTTAATGTTCCTCTTACTGAACAAACTGGCTTAAACTGACTAACACTGGAATTCAATGAGGATCTATTTATAATCCTTAAATCTAAAGAGATCTATGATACACAAGAGAATGTCTTGTGAAACCTTGTATATTTTAAGGTTTTGATCAGTTTTATATGGCTTAAAATTAAATACAAATTACCAGCATGTAAAAAAAAGCATTTAAAATACTAAGAACACTTGTACTGTCACTGTACCTTGGTACTGTTACTTCTACCACTATTGGTATTACACATGCAGAACACGCTCCGCTCAGATGTTTTGGTTTCCCAGACTAGTTAAAGTAATAAGATGAGAGGGTTCATGACAATTCTTACCTGACATCTGCCCCATCCAGTACTTTTTGGCAATGTACTCCGATCACCTCTTGTTTCAGATAGTACAGCATTCTGACCCTCAGCAGCACCCTGCCAGACAAAGACACAGAGAGATTGAGGTCAAAGTATGCAATAAAGTATGCAATGTAAATTGTAACTATTAATAACACTGACAATAAATATTCTTGAGGACCAAATTAGCTTATTAGAATGATTTCTGAAGAATCATGTGACACTGAAGTAATGATGGTGAAAATCCAGCTTTGCCATTACAGACGTAAATTACATTTTAAAATATTTTGAAATATAACACATGTATTTTAAATTGTAATTATATTTCACAACATTACTTTTATGTATTTTTGATCAAATAAATGTAGCCTTGGTTAGCATAAGACCTCTTTCAAAAACATAAAAAATCTTACCGTCCCCAAAACTATTGAACACTACTGTAAACTGGCTTATGTGTACGATCTGATGTAAAATGCACTGCCATAAGGCTGGTGTTAATGAGTGCTAACACATACAGCCTTTTCCAGCCTTTTCATTTCTTAATGAAAGTTGCTTCAGAGGACATGCATCACAGTACATGTTGCCAATGTAACGGTTCAAAATCATTAGTGTTCAAAAACATAAAAAAAATAAAATAAATCATGTATCGGTAAGATTTTTTGAACATTTGCACATATACACACACACACACACACACACACACACACACACACACTTATTTCAGGTGAGACTGAGAAGCATGATTTTCACAACTTTGCTTTCAAGCTTATTCACATGTGTCCATGTCATGATCTTTTTGTGAAATGACAAGAGAATTTACAGTCTTTCATACTAAAACTAATTTTTACCCTAATATTAGTGGCATTTCAGCCCTTGCATACCTCCATATCATCCTTCAGCAAAGCTGGAGCAGGCTTATACTCAGGGTCGTCCACATCTCTGCACAAACAGATAACACACACACACACAAACAAACACAGTTCCAAATACTTAAGAGAGTTACTGCAGGCAGAAACTGATAAAAGACTTCCTCTATCTGTATGAATGGAGCACATGTTTGTGTCTCTTACCCATCCATAAAGTCATTTCCTCTCTGCTCAGCAGCGATGGCCTTCTCGTCCGGCCGCCCAACCCTGTCTATGAAACACAGTGCTGGATCTGCACGAATAGTGTTGTACTTCTCATAACCTACAACACATAAAAACAGCCATTAGATAAAAGTGTGTACGCACATATAAAGCCTTGAGCGCAACAGAGCTGATCGGACTTACCGTGCTTAAAGACTCCTAACAGCAGACATTTGTCCGAGAGCATGTCCCACCACAGAGCAGGCATCTCTGAATGATCCGGCTCAGGAACCCAGATCTCTATCTCACTGAGAGACAGCAAAACAAACATTTCAGCCATTACTAGCAGTAACCTGCTATACAATTTAGTCTACGGTTATTAAAATTTTGGATTTCGGAACAGACCACAATTTAAGTCTGATATCGTCATTTGCTGAATTTTTTTGGTGAACTATTCCTTTAAATGCAGATATTGATATTACATGAGTACATTCCTGAAGTTTCCTCAGCAGAACAGCAGATGGCGCTTTAATGTTCCTCTTACTGAACAAACTGGCTTAAACTGACTAACACTGGAATTCAATGAGGATCTATTTATAATCCTTAAATCTAAAGAGATCTATGATACACAAGAGAATGTCTTGTGAAACCTTGTATATTTTAAGGTTTTGATCAGTTTTATATGGCTTAAAATTAAATACAAATTACCAGCATGTAAAAAAAAGCATTTAAAATACTAAGAACACTTGTACTGTCACTGTACCTTGGTACTGTTACTTCTACCACTATTGGTATTACACATGCAGAACACGCTCCGCTCAGATGTTTTGGTTTCCCAGACTAGTTAAAGTAATAAGATGAGAGGGTTCATGACAATTCTTACCTGACATCTGCCCCATCCAGTACTTTTTGGCAATGTACTCCGATCACCTCTTGTTTCAGATAGTACAGCATTCTGACCCTCAGCAGCACCCTGCCAGACAAAGACACAGAGAGATTGAGGTCAAAGTATGCAATAAAGTATGCAATGTAAATTGTAACTATTAATAACACTGACAATAAATATTCTTGAGGACCAAATTAGCTTATTAGAATGATTTCTGAAGAATCATGTGACACTGAAGTAATGATGGTGAAAATCCAGCTTTGCCATTACAGACGTAAATTACATTTTAAAATATTTTGAAATATAACACATGTATTTTAAATTGTAATTATATTTCACAACATTACTTTTATGTATTTTTGATCAAATAAATGTAGCCTTGGTTAGCATAAGACCTCTTTCAAAAACATAAAAAATCTTACCGTCCCCAAAACTATTGAACACTACTGTAAACTGGCTTATGTGTACGATCTGATGTAAAATGCACTGCCATAAGGCTGGTGTTAATGAGTGCTAACACATACAGCCTTTTCCAGCCTTTTCATTTCTTAATGAAAGTTGCTTCAGAGGACATGCATCACAGTACATGTTGCCAATGTAACGGTTCAAAATCATTAGTGTTCAAAAACATAAAAAAAATAAAATAAATCATGTATCAGTAAGATTTTTTGAACATTTGCACATATACACACACACACACACACACACACACACACACACACACACTTATTTCAGGTGAGACTGAGAAGCATGATTTTCACAACTTTGCTTTCAAGCTTATTCACATGTGTCCATGTCATGATCTTTTTGTGAAATGACAAGAGAATTTACAGTCTTTCATACTAAAACTAATTTTTACCCTAATATTAGTGGCATTTCAGCCCAGAGGAAAACTGCAGATGCATACAAAGCTGACAGTTGTGTCCCAGGTCATCGCTTATGTGTGCGTGTTAAACAGGACAGCTTTCTAAACAATAGGCAACTTTCTCCAATGGCAGAGAGCCCTGAATGCACAGCCAGCCTTACAGTAATAAACTCTCTCCACACACACATCCTGGTCCAGAACAGTTCATTTATCAAAGCACAATCACACAGCCTGATTTATAGCGTGACATGATGTACAGCACTTTGGCTGCTTTCTAATGCAAGAATTGTTAAGCATTTGCAGACAAAGAGTGGGGACAGCCAGACAGATTTGATAGTGAGTTTGACAACTAAAGTGTCAAGAACTGAAGAGCGTGACCTGAAAGCACCTCATCTTCCACTCCCTAAGAGAAAAACCCCTAAACAAGTGTGTGAGAGTGGGCTTTACCAGAATAAGATCACAGGGCTAAAATGGGAGATTCCCTTCTATCATTGCATCACACTCACACACTTCCTCCAGAGTGGCAGATATCCATCTAATGAGGCGTTCACACGTAGCCGAGTGGCTGTGTGGTTGAAAGTGGGTGCTACTGCTGCTTTATGGCCTAACGTTATTGGTGAGTTGCACAACAGGTCAGATTTAAAAAAAAATCAGATCATAAATGGGATGCACTGATGGTAAAAATAAGACCAGGAATAAGTGTTCTTGCTGCTAAACTATTTTCAACACAGACAATAGTTAGAAAGTTAATTTCTTATTAAAAAAATATTAAAATGGAAAACTTTAAATTGTAATAATCTTTTACAATATTACTGTTTTTACTGTATTTTTGATAAAATAAATGCAACACTGGTAGACATAACAGGCTTCTTTCAAAAACACTATTTTATCGACCCCAAATTTTTGGTGTATCAAACAGTAGCGTATATTATGCTTGCAATGCAATACTCACTTGTTGCAGTGGTGTTTCAGGTGTTTCTTGTACCCATCATCAGACAACATGTGTTCTGGGTTGTGTTTTCGGATCCACTCTGCCTTCTGGATATCAAATGAGCTAGACTGAATCTTCATCTTCTTTCCTTTACGGCCTCGTGGTACTGGAGTCGACAAACCTGCGCAAGTCGCATTAAAAAATCTAAATGATGTCACACGCTTCATAAACAAACAATCCTGACTGGATCAAAATGCAAAAGGTAACTGAATTTCTAACAACGCTTCAGTCCTCGTACCCAAATGGTTCTGAAGTTCTTTGGTCCTGCCGTCCTCTGTGGGAGCGATCAGATCCCACATGAAGCTTTTGATTTTATCATCTCCACGGTAATGAACGAGGCAGTATGCCAGGAGTGCTCTGCATATACACTCCACATCACGCTCGCTCAGCTGTCGCTTAAAGCGCCCGTGAGCCAGGATATCCTTCCAGCGGCCCCACCTATGACCACAGAAACACATTCAGTGGTCCATCATTTCATCTACAGTGTCAAGAACTCTGCCTGAGAAGAGTCTTACTTCCTATATTTGCATATTTTGTATAAAGTTTATTTATATAGTGTATTATACGTACAGTATGCAGCACAATATGCTTTCATTCAGCAAGAACACATTAAACGGATCAAAAGTGATAGTAAATTCATTTAAAATGTTACTATTTCAAATAAATTATCAAAGAAAAAATGTATCACGGTTTCCACAAAAAAGTATTAAGTAGCACAACCGTTTGGTCAAATAAATGTAGCCACAGTAAGCATAAGAGACATCTTACAACAACAAATGTCTTAACAACTCCTAACTTTTAAACAGTAGTGTATATATAGTTAATGTACTGGCATATAACAGAACTCATCCCGGTAGACCACTAGCCATCACTCACCCATACACCAACAGATTTTTTTCTACCCGGAAGCACTCTGTGCGGCCATAGCTGTTGAGGCGGTCATGTGGCCGGCGGAGTTTAGGTTTGTCCTCTCCGCTACTCTCCCCTTCAGAGAGCTCGGCCAGCTCGTCCTTAGTAGCACTGAACGGCCGGGTCTGTTTCCTGACACGAGGGGTGTCGATCACCAGACTGTTCTGTAGCCAAACCAAAACAAAAGACAACAGTTAAAAACAACCACTGACCCACCTTTACTGAGAGCAGTGCTATGCATTTAAATAAGGCTAACCGCATTCACTAAAACTGATGTTTGCTTTCAATCACTCTGCGCTCTCTGTGCAGCACTTACAACTAAAATACAGAGGTGCCCACAGAAAACACTGATTGAGTTATTTCAGAGTACATTACATTAAATACCAATCATGTTAACCAGCATCCTGTCGTCTCTTACAGCAATGCCTCTCTGCTCAAAATCTAATTTCTGGGGGTTTTCCCATCAGCCACTGAGTCGAAGGAGCTTTCTGTAACTTGATTGTTTTTTTAACAGATGTCTACGCAGAAACTGTAGTTCTCAAAGTAATCCTGGCACTGGAGAGTCAGCCAGGAGGGTGTGGGCTTTTCTGCTCTACTGTTGAACTTTGATATGGCAGAGTTTTTGTGTAACTTACTCTGTCATTGACTGTATCCATGTCAATCTCTGCTTTCTTGGCCCACTTGTCCCAGAAGTTGGGGTCATCCAGAGAGATGTCTGTTCTGTTCCCTGAAGCTACAAAACTGGCCTGTGAACACAGCAAAAACAAATGAGAACAGTATGTTAATGTCTGCACAAATACATACAATTAAGGCTGCAAAATAATGGAGAAAAAAAATGACATTCCAGTATTTTGTTTCTCTCTGATAATTGTTGTGATATTAAAAAATAATTTCTGAATGACATATATATTTCTGGAAAAAATACATAATTCTAGAATGATTGGGGTGTTTTTTGCAGTGGAGGGGACCTGCATAGAAAAAAAAAAAAAAGGCTGACAAACGACTTTTTACTTTGAAAGATGTGGGTGTAAACACTTGGGTATACTCTTTACAAGAGCCAACTCAAACCTTTTTCAGTAACCATAAAGCAAACAGTTAAAAAAATACAACAACTTTAAAATTATAATACTAATATTACATCTCAATTTCTTAATTTTCAAACATTAAACCACAAAGCTTTACTACAAAATTACAACTACAAACTACAGGGAGTCCTTAAAGCTTATTATTTTTTATTCCATTTTAATTAGATATATTATTACTATTGTAATAATGCTTTTGTACTATAAAACATAGTATTTCATTAAAATTATAATTCTATAATTTCATAGAATGACTGAGCAATTACAATACTAATATTTTATTTACGTCTTAATTTTGTAATTTTCAAGCTTTTATTTTGGCAAAATCCACAGGGAGCCCATTAAGCTTCTCCTGCGTTGTTTGATTTTATTTTGATATATTTGCAGCCTTAAAAAGAATGCCATCTGAAAATTGCTTTTATAAGAGAAAATGTAAAAAAAACATTATGATCAATACTTTTTAAACATGTAAAAAATAAAAATAAAAGAAATAAAAGATGGAAAAAAAAAAAGCTGACCTTGGCAAAGGTGGAGCCCCGACCCTCAGATTCAATAGTGATGGTCTTGGTTCTGCGTTGCAGGATTTGGTCAATGTCCTCTTCACAAAATTTAGCCCCCTCATCTTCCTCGTCCATGATGGCACCATAAGCTCCACGCCGCAGAAGGTCCTCAATCTCCTTCTTAGAGAGCTGCTGCTGCATCTGCTATAAAAGATGGAGAGAGAAAGAGAGTGAATGAAACCAGACAATACATGTTACACCAGTACAAAAAAAATATGTCTACACCACCAATTATGCAAATCTCTATGTAGAGAACAACAATGTAATGAGGGCTGGAGAAAAAAAAATCCTGGTACATGGGTGACATGTAACGTCTTACCCCTCCTCCTCCTCCTAGACTGTTGTCTCGTCCGCTCATGCTTTGAAGCACCGCTTTATCCAATCCCAGCTTCAGACTGGCTCTATCGAACATCTCTCGCTCGTATGAGTTACGCGTGATTAGTCGATATACTTTAACTGCTTTATTCTGACCAATCCTGTGGCAGCGAGCCTGAGCCTGTGGATATAACAAGATGAAAAAATTAATATGAGCCAACAAGAATGTCTGCAATTTTACTATCAAGTGTGTGTGTGTGTGTGTATGTACCTGCAGGTCATTCTGAGGGTTCCAGTCAGAGTCAAAGATGATACAGGTGTCGGCAGCTGTGAGGTTAATACCGAGCCCACCTGCTCGAGTACACAGCAGGAAGACGAATCGATCGGAGTCTGGTTTACTGAAACGGTCTATAGCTACTTGACGGAGGTTCCCACGCACACGGCCATCTATCCGCTCATAGAGGTATCTGAAAAAGGTCAGTTTGACTTAGAAATTACAGATCGATGTACTTTATCGAGCACTTCCACAAAGTATTCCACACAGCAATCATTACCATTTAAAATAACCGTTTTATATTTTAATGTATTTTTATTTATTTCAATTTATTTCTGTGATGTAAAGCTGAATTTTCAGTAGCCATTACTTCAGTCCTCAGTGTCACACGATCCTTCAGAAATCATTCTAATATAAGATTTGTTGCTCAAGAAACATTACTTATTATTATCAATGTTTTAAAAAAAATATTATGCTGCTTAATATATTTATGCAAACCGTGATACACTTTTTTTCAGGATTCTTTGATTAATAGAAGGTTCAAATGAGTAGCACTTATTTGAAACAGAAATCATTACCACAAATGTTACTTTGGATCAATTTAATGCATTCTTGCTGAAGTATTAATTTCTTTCTTTCTTTCTTTCAAAAAAAAAAAAAATCTTACTGACTCCAAATTTTTGAACGGCAGTACATATATACTACCATCAAAGTATTTACATAATCCTATATATTACAAGTTTCATCAATACAAATTGACACAACAATACATTGTTTTATTGTCATTACTTAATGAACTAAATGTGTTAAAGGAATATTCTGGGTTCAATACAAGTAAAGCTGAATCAGCATCTGTGGCACAATGTTGATTACCCAAGAGCAACGTTGCATTAGTACGTCCCTAGCTTACTCCTAAAACTCTTTTCCATCACCTTTTCACTCATTCTTTCTTTCATTTATTCCATTCATGTCCTTTATCTCTTTCTCTCTTTTTTTTGTCACAGTAACCATCTCACATTTTTCCATGTTACTTCCTGCTTTCTCTGACCCACTTTGGGCAGAGCTGTGCCTCTGGGACTGTGTGCATGATGTGAGATCCCTGGAGTGTCTGTGTCCTGCAGCACCTTAGCTGCATCAGCCAACATACACAGCACTTAGTTTGTTAACAGTGCACTGTATACACAGCTAGACTGTTACAGACAAGCTGAGGCAAGAGAAATATGAACGAGGCAGGAATGAAGGAAAGAAACTAATCCTAGACACTGCATAAAACAGTAACGGTCATGTGATATTGCTGATGCAAAGGGGTTCAACGGCAGAGAGCTCTGTATCAAGGGCCAGAGAGATAAGGAACATGTGAACACAACTCAAACCAGGGTAAGCAAAATGTGGCATTGAACTCCTGCTAAAAAAGCAGATTCGATTGCTTGTTAAAAGTGCATATATACACTGTAATGTATCTAAAACAAATAGAGTACAGCGAGACGTCACAGTTTGCAGTTAAACCCCATGAACTCGGCAGGGACACGACGAGAGCCATTCACAGCAATGAAATACACCTCCACTTACAACTATAATACATCTTGTGTGCTGTAGGATGGTGTACACTCTCTGTTTTTGATTCTCACCTTCTCTGGATGAGGTAGTCTTCCAGGATGTCCAGGCAGCGCACCATCTGAGAAAAGATGAGCACTTTGTGTCCACCGGCCTTCATCTTGGGGAGCAGCTTGTCAATGAGAACGAGTTTACCTGCTGACTGAATCATAGCCTGCAGGTGGAAATCTACGGCTGTGGGGCTATACACCTCCTTGAAGTCTTCCAAGATCTTCTCCTCGGCCCCTAGAAGTGAAGAGAGAGCGACAGACTTCTTAGGACCTTGCCTAATGTGGGCTTGTTGGTTTTGACAGCGGTTGGGGTTTGTGTAGTTGTACCTTTGATGAGGTAGGGATGGTTGCAGCATTTCCGCAGTTCCATCATGGTGTTGAGCAAGTTTGGGACGTTGGCTTGACCAGCACCTTTAGCCAGGAATGAGAAGTTTTTCTCCAGTATGGCGCGGTAGTATTTCTTCTGGATGTTGGTGAGCTCCACTTCAATGATGGTCTCCTCTTTAGGGGCCAACTTCTTCTCCACGTCTTCCTTAAGACGCCGCAGCATCATTGGTTTTAGGATGGCCTGGAGTTTCTGGACCTACATGCACATGCATTTACAAATGGAGAAGAGTAAAATATACAGAACATCTATATTAATTCAAACACAGCAATATATAATATTTATACAAATACAGCACCTGCTCCTCAGTCTTGAGGTCTCCGAATTCCTGCATGAAGGTGCTTTCAGAAGGGAAGCGGGTCGGCTCCAGGAAGTGCAGCAGACTAAAGAGTTCCTCTACTGTGTTTTGTAGTGGAGTGCCCGTCAACAAAACCTTATGTTCCTAAGAGGTCAACAGATATCAAGTTAAAAACATAGGGGAAAAAAAGGCATCTGTGATAAGTTTTAAAAATAAGCATAATAATGTCTTATTTATACCAGACTCATAAGTTTGAAGCCCTCCAGAAGCTTGCAGTTCTTATTTTTGAGCCGATGGGCTTCATCAATGATGACACAGCGCCAGTCTATTGCGTTAAGTTCTGGACAGCCTCCCAATATCATCTCAAATGTTGTAATGACTGCCTGAAACCGGTAAGCACCTCTTATCACACGACCCTGTAGGAGAGAAAGAGAGATAACAAGTGCCTGCAAATATTTTCCACAAGGTTTTTTTGTTGTTGTTGTTTTTTTTGTGTTCCCTGAGGCTTTGCATGATACACAACTATACAGTCATATAGCGGCATGGGGATTTTTATTTCATCGTAACTGTATATCAGTATATATAATAATACGGGTATTTTTGCAGGAAATTTAACAAAAATGTATTTTATATAATCATATATATATATATATATTTATTTATGAATTAAATTTTAAATTATATATATCCATGTGGTTATGTTTTTTTTTTTTTTATAATGCAGTGAATTAAATACTTTATAAATTAAAGGTACTTTTTTCCTTTATTTCAGAACTTGATTAGGGATGTAACGGTATGAACATTTCTTAACACGATTATAGTGAGCAACAGTTTAATAGCATGTTGAAATATCTAATGTAAATGTTAAAATAAAGCTCTGAAGAAGTTGAATAAAAAGGTATAGGTATGAAAAGGTATGATAATTGATTAATAAATGATTACATGTATTTTATCTGCTCCATTAATAATTCTAGATAACTTATCTGAATTGTTTAAATGTGTAGAATCCACATAAGCTTGTTTTTCATCAACCGGTCAAAATGTACAGCAGGGCATGCAAATTAACTCCATTTTTGGTCAGACAGAAACTGCACACAGGCTGAATGTGTTGTTTTACATGGAGCGAAGATGAAAACAAAATGCCATCGAATCGTTTCTGAAGACAGTCAGAACCTTCAGAGGTACAATCATATAATTAATTCATTCATGTATTCATTTGTATAATTCCTTTAGCACTCTTTTAAAACCTCCCAGCTTTTCCGCCCTGTTTTCACTCAAAACGAAACTACTCTGCGTGCTGTGTGCACGTGAGACTGTTACTTAAAACTATGCTTTATACTGGATAGTATTTATTTATCGCGAGTTGTTCAAATCGCGGTAATCTAATACGGTTTTAATGATAATTAAAAGATGAAACGGTAATACTAACCGTGGGGAATTTTATCATGATTTATCGTCAAACTGGTAATCGTTACATCCCTAAACTTGATGGATGCAAACCACATGGTAACACCAATTTTATAAAATGGAATGATGCAAACTAAAGTTTTAGTCTTAGTTTTATAAAATTAATATTACAAATGATTACATTATTTACAATATAAATTCTGACCGGATGAGCAGTAGCTGTTGTGAAAAAGCTGATATAAAAAACGCTGACCCAACAGTTAAATTCTATATTAATGCAACAGTTTGCAATGTTTCTCCATCTATTCCATCTATTATTTCTTCATCATATTACTTGATCTTCACTGGTAGTTATGCAAATATATCCACTGTGGCATTAGTGGTATATCAAATTTCCTACCAGTTATATTTCTACCATTATGAGGTATATACTGAAATACCACCCAGCCATAACAGTGATGTTCGATTATTTGCATATCAAGCATCACTATATGGACTTTCTCAGAGATACACTCTGCCAACTTCACAATTACATTTAGTTGGAAAAGGAATAAAATAACCATAATTGAGTTGTGGCTTGCTTTTTTCCCCTCTATCTTTCTCCTTTACAAAACATGATACTAAAAAGTAACCAATTCAAAAGCCTTGAATTACAGTTAAGAGGTCTAGATCAATGCGAGGCTGACCTTCCTCTGCTGTGTGTGTGTGGGTGTGAGATCTCACCTGAGCATCTCTGAAGTGCATCTCATACTGCTGGAGCATCTGTCTGCTGACCACACTGCCATGGTACACGATGACGTTGAGGTTCATCCAGGTTCTGAACTCTCTCTCCCAGTTAGCGATGGTAGAGAGAGGGGCGATGATGAGGAAAGGCCCCTTGATCCCTATGCGACAGATCTCATCCAGAAACGTGATGGACTGGATGGTTTTTCCCAGACCCATCTCATCTGCCAGAATACAGTTACGCCTGCAAATTGAGACAGAGGGGCATCAGAGTACCCTTTTTTACATATTTGCTTTTTTAATATTCCCACACACAAGATACCAGGTTAAATTATAAGAGTAGGTGTAAAATTGATTCAAAAATTAAATTAAAAAAAAAAAAGCAAAAATCCCAATATTAACCCTTCTTGATACAATTCCTGTTAAAATTTAGTGCTACGGCACAAACACAGTCACACGTAATACAACAGTGAGCGTCAGCATGCCCAGAATAATGACAAAACACAGAAAAGGCTGGGAATTCAGCTATTATATTATAGTAACACTTAATGACGTTCAAATTAGGTTTGCAAGTTGCATTTGTACAAAAGCATCAGCCAGATGAGTCGCTGGAATTTAAAGTTATTTAATTCATTCATTATGAGCATCTCATTGATGCTCTCAATGCTGTCTGAAGTCTGAATGGTAGATTAGCTTTCCACCACACTCAATGCACACAGCTCTTCATTCAATGATCTATATATACATAGAAAGCAAGCAAAAGAACAAGGACACAAAGTGTATTATAAGAAAAGCCATGCAGATTTTAGCCCACTATGAAAAATACACTAGGGTTGTGACGGTGATGAAATTTTCACACCGGTTGATCAACGTGTAACAACACCAGTAATACCGGTATCATCGATGGGGGGAGTTGCTGTTTTCCCTTTTTTCCTCACTTTCCTTCGCCTTTAAATAGCTTCTAAATGCACGTGCGCATTTTACTTTCACTTTCAAATTAGCGGCAATTCAGCATCAATTGCTTGAATGGACAACGACAAACTCACTTATATTAAACATAGAACTTTTGTTAACAAAACAAATAAAAATACACCATTCGATAGGCCTAATATAAAATAAAAAATAACTTACACAAAGTAAAAAAATAAAATAAAAAAAAACTGAAAATCAGCAAACACTGTGGAACCAAATAAATAAGAAATAGGCTATAGAACGTTTATTAGCAAAATGAATAAGAAGTTGGAGGCACAACATACACACCTTGATGTAAAATAAAATACATAAATTACACAAAGTTTAAATAAAGTAAAAATCAGCAAACACTGTGGAACCAAATAAATAAGAAACGAATATTAAAAAAAACTTCCAAAATCACCTTAGATAAACAGCAAAAGTCAACAGGCTTTTCAAAATCCAAAATATCGCCAACAGGTGCTTTTGCATTTCGTTTTAAAATTAAATCTTCCGCCATCGTCTTGTCTGTCTCACCTCACACTTCTTGTCAGTCAGCTCGACTCACTCTCCTGCTGCTGCTGATTTGTGATGTGACTGTCGTTCGGCACGCTGCATTGAGTTTCAGTTCAGTTTATAATTGTAGTGTCTGTTCTCTTAACTGAACTAAATGATTTATTACTATAAAAAATCTAAACGACGGTGGTGGGCGGTGCCGTGGTGGTCAAGTGACGTAACCGGTGTTGCGGCTTAACACCGGTAACACGACTATCGCAGCAAGCCTAAAGTACACCATATGATGCTGTCCCACTCAGTAGTTTTATTGACATATATGGGGAAGGTTAAAGAGGAAGAATCCCTGGGTCAGGGCTGAGCATTCACTTACCTGTTGTACCAGTTGAAGAGAAGCCAGTTGACCCCCTCCAGCTGGTAATCCCTGAGACAGTTTCCATTAAAATACTCTCGTGACTGCCCCCGCTTCTTCCAGTGACTCGCCGGTGGACGTTCCTGAAAGTGGATTCAGTAAATGGTATTCAATCATCAAAACTTGCATTATACACACTACCTGCAATACAGTTTAACCAGGCACTGTTTGCTTTGCTACACAAATTCGACATGCATATTTAAATACTTTGCAGTGCAAACATGTCTCCTTTATATATAAATTATAGATACATCCTAAAAGGGAAGTTTGTGTGCAATTTCGAGTGATTATGGCAACAGAAATTCATCAAATGATGGAGAAGTGAGTATTATGTATCCAGTAAAGCACACTTTAGGCATGTTAAAGAGGTCCCTGGAGCTCAGAGGCAATTACAATTAGAAAGAGGAATATATGGTGAATACATTATTTAAATATTAATATAATATCTTATGCTCACCAAGGCTGCTTTTATTTGATCAAAAGTACAGTAAAAACAATAATATTGTGAAATATTATTGGAATTTAAAATTCTTTTCTATTTTAATATATTTTAAAATGCAACCATTACTTTAGTCTTCAGTGTCAGCTGATCCTTTAGAAATCATTCTAATATGCTGATTTGCTGCTTAAGAAACATTTATTTATTATTTGGAATATAAATGCTAATAGATACTTGATGGATGAAATTATTAATTTAAAAAAACATGCTTGAATGGTAATATAATATAATGTAATGTAATATAATAATATAATATATCAATGGTATTAGAGGGAGCAAGAGAGAGATGGTCTCACCACTCTGTTGGTGTGTGGTTTTGCTGCCTGCAGCTTTTTGAACTCTTTGATCTTAGTCTGGTCAACATCTTCCTTCAGCTCCCATGTGCTGTCCTCATACGGCAATGAGCACCATTTCACCAGGTAATACACCACCGGCTACACATGCACACAAAACAAGGTTTTGAGACTTACACAAAATGCACTGCCAGGAACTACAGAGAGAGTGCTAATCGCACTCACACACACAATTCACAGAGCAATGGCTACCTCTCTGGTGTCCTTGTCCTCACAGTATGAGACCTCGAGAACTCTGTCCACTTCTACATAGTCAGGATTGAATGGTTCCTCCTCCATCTTAAACACACACATACACATCATTAATAATTACACATAAATCCTGTGTGTCTCCCCAGTGATTATTATGACTAAATGGCATGACATTTAACCCGAAAAGCATCATACAAAATATTCTTTGTGAGAACACAGTGTTTGCTGAAGTTACAAACAAACACATGCATTCTTACATCAGCAAAGAAGTGTGCTTTCTGCGCCTGTTTGATCTTGAAGCGCTTGATTTTCTGCTGGATCCTCTTGTCTTTCTCTAAACGCTGCTCCGTCGCCCACTCACAGTGAAGATATGAGCTACAACAGACACACAAGTTTACATAATTACTGAATGCTCCTTACACATACGCTAAATTCTGCGTGCTCATCAACACATGGCTAAATTGCTCTCTGAGCTGCTCCTGGTTATTAGCAATATGTATTTTACAGCTTGAAAACTAACAGAGAAAAGTGTTAAAGCTGACAAAAGCAGTGCCTAATTGACTTACTAGTTTTTGTACTTGACGTAATACTCTTCGGTTTCTACCATCACCCCAGGAGAAACCTGTTGAATGAAGAATAAAAATAATATAATATTATACACATATTAAATATAATATACAACATTATTAAAATAAATGATAAATAATCAATAAGTTAGTTTATTTTTTTTAATTTTTGAATAAAAAATAATAAGTAATATAATTAATAAATAGTTAATTTTTTCCAATAAAAGTTAATTTAAGTTAACTTATTCTCTGCTGATAAAGAACAGTGTGTAGATTTGTTTCACTACAATGATTGAAATCATATTTAAAATGTGTCTTAATGTCTGTTTGAATATTACAGACCCCATTTATACCAGGTATTAATATCTGTTTCGAGTGATCCTATCACAAGCGGTCAGTGCTCAATACAGGTGTAAACACTGGTCCAAAATGTTCTATGGCTGAAAGACTGAAATCACATTTAGAGGTAGTTGAAAAGGGGATTATGTCACCTCTGCATCTTATCACTGCCCGAATGTTTCCTAATGAAATCTGGAAAAGCCCCATACATTTACAGACCTCACAGAGCATGTTTCAGTGACACAGATAACTCGCTTGGGATAGAAGCATTTACCAAATTAATAAATAGATTAATGTGAAGCACACATATTAACGTTTAATACTGATTAAAACTATGAGCATTCGGTTTGAAATGTCACATTTCAGGCAAGATTAAAATTCCAGTATATTTCAGAACAGCTATGTGCTAAAATTTCTGTTGCTTTTCCCCTCATTTCCCATGCTTTATCTTTATCAACATGCAGTGTGATGTACACAGTAGGGCTGTGCGATATGGACAAAAAAAAACTATTGCAATTTTTTTAAAGACTTATTTTTGGCATTTTTATTTTGATAGGACAGTACAACAGTGACAGGAAGCGAAGTAGGAGAGAGAGAGGGGGGCGGGATCGGGGCGCGGAAAAAATACACACCACAGATGGAGTGTGTGAACCTGGCGTTACGTTTGTATGCCCGCCCGGTCTGTTCTGTTCTCGTGCTCCATTTAGGCGCGCTGCATTCTGATTGATTCGGATAGTATACTGTGGGAGGTCGGGGGCGCGGAAAATCGTGCTATAAAGCGATTTAGAAATCGCGCAAGCTCAAATCGCGATTTTATGACGATTTCGATTAATCGCACAGCCCTAGTACACAGTCATAAAATTAGAGACAAAATCTGATCACAACTGGTCACAGGAAGTGTGTGTGTGAGGCACATTATGTGTAATACCAGGTGCAAACAGGGCCATAATTCCCTGAATAAAAAATGAATGAGCTCTAAAGATGAATAAGAAAAACAACTTAATAAAACACAGAGATTGTGAAACTCTTACCTCTTTTTTCACCACACGAGATGCCATGATTTTATCAACCACAGCAGCATCTTCCTCAGCAGGGTTCTCCTATACACCAACATAAACCAGATCAGAGACTCTTAATACCACAACATACACTACTTCCCTCACACCAGGTTTTCTGCAGGATTTTTAAGTGCAAATTTAAGGCTTTTTAAGACCTGCACAAATAAAATTAATACCATATGAGCGGGGTAGGGCAATGTCTATAGTACCATATTAAACTGTAAAATGACTGTAAAAAGCATAATTTACATTTCATATACAAGTTTTCAGAAAAACAAAAAGTTGTATAAAAAAATTCTTGCATTTGGGCTGTTACCAAGCAAATGAAATCAGTATCACCAAAATTTATCTTTGCAATGCAGAGGAAACAGAAGCTGCATCTTAAGTGGCATTTAGATTAGGGTTGGGCCGATAGTCCATTGCCGATAGCTGGCAGACATCACGATGTTAAGCTGACATCGTGATACCACCCCCCCCCGCAATCTGCCGCATCCCAGTTCCGTGTTCGGAAAGGAAATGAAGTGTACTACGGAAACCCTAAAGGGAATAAATAGCCTACGAGATGGGAGGATAAAAAAATATTTCAATACTTTTTCTCACAATTATATCGTTGGGTAAGTATAGGTGACTGTATATAAATTGCGGGCATCAGGGAGAAACCACTTTCGATTGTGCATTCTCATTTTACTTTCACTTTCACTTTCGAGATTCGCGATCACAAGGACTCTATACTATGGCGCGGCAGTACTTACCACACATTTGACAAGATTAGATGTTTGTCATTGGTGCTCAGGATCTGCAAATCATTCGCCATCGTCCTATCAGACATTTCTCCTTACTCTGTGTATGTGGTAAGTGAACTTTCATGTAGCCTACTGTAATGCAACAGGCTACCGCTAGCAAGCGGCTAACCTTTTAGTGGCTTTGTACAACGCGTTATTTGTTTCACGCTTCGGGCACACCCCTAATCCCGCCCCCCGATGTCATCGTCCATCACGATGTTTCACTGTAGACATCGTCCGATGCCAATTTGGTAGACATCGCCCAACCCTAATTTAGATGTATTTACACATTGTTTAATGCAGCTCAGAGGGACATGGAATACTTTAACCTAACTTGCAGTTACAAATGCATGAATAATGTTTTGATATTTTAAACATAAAACATTGAAAACTGAAGTTTGAAATTATTAAAAAAAAAACTTTGAATACTTTAAATGTTAAATTAAAACCGCCAGTAGTTGGCAGCAAGTCACTGTTAATAAGTAAGTCATTGCGATTGAATCAAATCATTTAAATGCTTAATTCATTCAGGAAGGAAACACCATCATGTTGCTCAGAGACGCAAAACAGTGCTGCTTTTTGTTGGCGAAATAGAGCAAAAGCAGGAAATACGGTGTCTAAAACGTAAGTCTCTTAACTTCTTGTTTATTGAGCTGTTGTATAAAATCAATATCACATTTGTAATCATGTTGACGTTTGGAGAAAAAAACGGCACTCTTCGTGTGATATTAACTATATGAAATTATATAAATATATATGTTTTCTGCCCCCATATCTTGAATTATGTGATAATTCTACATGCACTCTAAATGCGCGCACTAGTTTAACCTATATTAACTGACTTCATCACCTAATGTATGTGTGCAGACTGTGCACTCTTTAGGTGTGTTTTGTTTGCTTTTTGCGATGTACTCGATAATGTTGAATCGCAAATCGTTACAACAACAATTATGATATTATTGCAGACCATGTATATCGCACACCCTACTGTTTAGATTTTTATAATGCATTGTCTTTTTATCAATCCACCAGTTCATATTTAAAGCTCTGCGTGTTTGCAGGGTAAAAACATGGGCCGATTTATGCATTGGTCTGAACTTTGAACAAAACAACAGGCTTTTTGAAAATGCTCATTCTCTGCCAGCAGGTGGAGCGCTTGGTAGAAATATCACTGTTTCCTTGGTAATGGCAGAACACAGAGCAGCGTAGCCCCGGACTTTGAACGTGCAGCGCTCATGTTTATTTAATGAAATCGTAGCCTTTTTTTAAGTTTAATCGTCACATTCAGCCATATCGCAATTCTGGTCTTTCCATACCCAAATTTAAGACCTCTTGAAATCTTAATTAAGACTTTATTGTACAATTTAAGACTTTTTAAGGCCTTAAATTTGATACAACTAAATTTAAGACTTTTTAAGACCTTGCGGAAACCCTGTCACACACACACACACACATAAAAGGATGCACTGGCTTTTCTCCTTCTAAACATATCATATTATATTCAAGATCAGAGAACTGCTTGAGCATGCTGGGATACAACATAAGAAACAAGTCTGTGTGCTGCTAACTGCAGTGAGATTTTATGTTCTCACCACAAACAGTTGCACTGCAGGCTGTTTGTGAGCGTTGGAGTTGCTCTTCTTGGCTTTGATGATGACCTTCATTTCTTCATCAGACAATCGAGCCTCATCATCATCCTCATACTTCTTCCTCTTGACCTTCCGGTTCGAACGCCGCTTCTGTAGACACACACACACACACACAAACAAAAATGAGTGTGCTCATCAAGGCTGCATTTATTTGATCAAACAGATACTGATATATTATGGAATGTTATTACAATTGACTGTTTTTTTATTTATTTATTTTTTTATGTAATTTATTTCTGTGATGGCAAACTGTATTTTCAGCAGCCATTACTCCAGTTTTCAGTGTCGTATAGTAGAAATCATTCTAATATAACATTTGGTGCTCAAGAAACATGTCCTATTATTATCAATGTTGAGAACAGTTGTGCTACAGTTATATAGAATGTTAAGCAATGGACTGTAATGTATAGAGGAATGAAAATATGGAATGATTTGCCATCGGATATTACATATTTTTTCATATGTAAAATGAGGTTTAAAAAAATCTTTAAAGAACCCCTGCGCATGCACAATTTTATTTTTCACTTAGCGAATCAGAGATGCCCATCAGGGGGCCTTTAATAAATTAGTACAGCAGAGAGAAAGAGAGAGAGAGAATGAGTGTGTGTCTGTCCTCCCAAATATAACATGACCTAAATGTGTATGAGTTAAAGTAAATGGAGAGGATGAGAATATCTCAGCATGACCAAATAAAGACCCACCCGCCCTGCCACGAGACCCCAAGGTTTCCCAGAATGCACATGGCTGTGGCTTTAACTCCGACATCCTAACTGAGTCATCAAAAGAACACTGCTTTAATTAACACAGGGGTATTTAAAGAGGATAATTATATCTGGAAGGGTGGAGAGGGTATATCATGAATGGGGGAATGAGAGGTTAGTCATTTCAGAAGAAAGAGATGGAATTCATTTGAGGGTACGGCAGTCATCTCAGTCTCTCTAGCTCTTGTACTGAACATACACATGCCGCAGGAAGCACCACTATGCAGATTAAAGAATGGCCAGGAATATGTTTTGTGCCACCAGCTCCAGAAATTACCACTTACAAATACTTTTCTTGCTAGATGTTTATATAAGACTATAAGACAGCATGAAAGTGTCATCCAGGCATATCAAGAATAGACAAAAAAACAAAACAAAACAAAGCTCACCGAATCATCATCTTTAGAAGATCGTCGAGTTGGTCTGTCATTGTCAGACAGCTCTTCAGAGGAATCTGTCTTCTTTCGCTTCTTCTTTCCAAGCTTTATAACGATTTTCCTGTAAAAGAGGAGAACACACAGAGAGACTTATTTTAACACCAAAACCCACTGGAATTCAATCAGAAGAAACCTGTATTACTCAAAATATTTTATGGAAACACACAAAATGGCTGCTTTGTTGATTTCAATGCCTCTGCATTTATTTTGAAACCTGAGTATGTTTCTAAGAGGCAGTAAAACTGTAAAGACGCTTTTTCATATGGTCACAAATAAAACAGACACCACACATAAAAACTGGTACAATCAACACAGACACTTTCATATCTCTCAGTGTTGTTATTGTTAATTAATTTAAATAAAAAAAATATCTTACAAACCCCAAACTTTTGAACAGTAGTGTACTTAGACAAAATTATGAAAGACTATTATCAAGTTAGTGTATTATTTTACCTGTGGGGTCTTCCTCAGTGAATTTGATCATTCCAGTCCATGGAGCCGAGGGACCAGCTGTGAAAAAAAAAAAAAAAAACAAACAAAAAAAACATTTTGGGTAATTGAAATAAAGCTGAAATAAAACAAAAACTAAAACAAAAAACTTTAGTCATCAGCCCGGAACTGCTTCCGTTTACAACTGCTGGTGCAAGCTAGATTAAAGTGATTATTACGTTTTGAATATGGATATTTTTCTTACAAAAATGCATCGATTCGCTACAGGAGGCCTTTGTTCACCCCCCGGAGCCGTGTGAGACACTTTTTTTATGGATTGGCGCTTTATTTAACTTCTTTTGGACTGATGCATGCAACACCCGCTGAGTGGCATTAAACAGCTTGAAAGATCAAAGACAATTTTTAATATAACTCCGACTGGATTCGTCTGAAAGAAGAAAGTCATATACACCTAGGATGACTTGAGGGTGAGTAATTTGTGGGCTAATTTTCATTTTTGGGTGAACTAACCCTTTAAGTAATAAAATTACCAAAACTGAAACCCGAAATAAAAATAAAAGCTATGTAGATAATATACTTCATATATATAATACTATATATTATAATATACTGTATAATATAATATAATATATATATATAATATATATTATTATATTG
>NW_015549559.1:1099760-1106481 GCF_001515605.1 Sinocyclocheilus anshuiensis | reverse complement strand
TTTTTTTTTTTACATAAAAAATATTAAAAAAAAAATGAAAATATAAAAATAAAAGCTCATTTAAATATTAATAAACATAATAATAGTAGTATATAAATAATATTAAACAATAAAGTGTTTAGTATAAATAATACTAAACACTAGTTTCTCTTAACTCCATTGTAAATGTCATTTAATGAAGCCAAACCTTCAGCACACATGAAAACGTTCAGTGCAAACATTAAACAGTCAAATGATTACACAGAATTCCATCTTTCATGCTGGACACTAAAAACAGTCACACTTTAGAAATTTCTCCGCAGTGCTGGGCACACAGTTCTGATGAACAGGAAATGATTCTCAGGACATCAGTTGTGTGCATCACTCTCGCTCTCATTCTGGGTCCTCCTCTCTGGATGATGTTACACTTTGCTAGTTTCCGGGACAACATGACTTTCTGGCTCGCTAGCAACCTGATCAGAGTGAAGCTGGCGGTGTGGGTGGAAGCAGTAATGTTGTATCCTGTGAGTGACAAATAAGCTCCATTCAGCAGCTGTGAAATGAGACTGAGAGCTGGTCTTCACTGCACTGTGTGTGTGTACGAACAGAGCTGGACTGAGCTAACCTGTGAAAGCATGTGAAGTAAGCCAGTTTAACACCCTAAACATTTTTCTTTTGCTCTCCTCTGTCGAGGGACCCAACAATACACACACGCCTGCACATACAGGGTCCAGAATCAACCACAAACACTCTACTACTTTTTAAAATAAATATGATAACAGAAAAGATAGAAAAATAAAAGACAGACAGACAGGTAGATTTTCTATAAGACAAAGCAATTATTAGCCGTTTCTTGTATGATGAATAAAATACTAGTCATAAGAAAATATTGATTTTGTCCCTCACATTTTCATGTTGGTGAATCAAGAACAAAAAATGTATTGTCACATGAAGCTCTAGAGTAACAAATATCAAATATAAAAATATAAAGCTCTGAATGCACAGGCAAAAGATATGAAACAGACAGCAGCAGGAGTCAGAGCATTCTTAGCATTCTTAGATTTACGCCACGCATTGTGTTAGAATTGCTGGAAAAGGCACCAGTCAACAGGACAATATGGCCGAAATTTTATTTAATCTGTTTTGAAGAGAAAAAAAAAAAAGAATAAGGGGAAAAAACCGTTTAAATGTTAAATTTGCACTTCCTGCTAATTGGAGTACACTCATTGATTTGATCATTTGTATGATTTGATTGATCATTTCACATTATTAAATGTATCAAAATGCTTTACCAAAACCAACAACACAAATCCCAGCTGGTCAACATTCAGTTAGTGACTCTTAAAGGAACTTATTAACATTTAAATCAACTATCATTTTAATGGTTGTACTTTGTCACAAACTTAAGTTTTCTGAAAATATCTTTGTAACAGCTCAAAGTCAACTCACCAACAAACAAAAACATCAAAACACATACAACATATGACGAAAGGTAAATATAATAATTTTTCTTATTGACTGTAGTTGCCACTGTTGTTTGACAACTGGGTGGTTTGGTAAGTCATGGACATTTTAGCGAGTGTATGTGTGTGTGTGTGTGTGTGTGTGTGTGTGTGTGTGTATGTGTTTCTCTTATTTTTTTTAAAGATGCATCAGTATTTAAAGGCTATATGAATCAGAGCCAAACACATATAAATGCATGCTCACACGCTCGATGGATGACAGTGGAAGGTCTTCGGTGGCAGATGCAGAAGGCTGCGTTAATATTTCAGGGTTGTAACCTAGGCTACATACAGTATATGCACACACTCAGTCTTTTCCCTAAAAGCTCCTCCAAACACATGGTTGCACAAACATACACATAAAATGAGTTTAAATTCAGCCCTGCGATGAAAAATACACCATATATTCATTTTAAAAATCTTTTTCATCTCTTTCTTTCAATATAATGTCTACAGTATATAAACCTCCAGTATCCATTCTTCTTCATCACACACTCAGCACCTCACGTCATGACACAACACTTATCATACATGTATCACAACTGGATTTAATCGGTGCTAAACATGTGAGAGAGAAGCTCAGTATGTAAGGGAGAGAGTGAATTTGTGGTGTCAAGTTTCAATCCGTCTTGGTTCCGCATGGTTCACTTCACTTTTGCCCAGCACTGCGTATCTGACCGCACTAAGAAATGCAAGTTTGCACTTTTAACAACCTGATTCTTCTGTAATTGAATGAACGAACACATGAATAAATAAAAAATATCAATAGAAGTACTGATGCAATAGCATGAGAATTCTGATACATGACTATATCGACACAGCCATAACGTGCCTGGCAGACTGTACTGTTATAAATATGGGTGTGTGTGTGTGTGTGTGTGTGAATGACTGCAGTCTCTCTCTCTCTCTCTCTGAGATCACATGGTCTGCTTTAATGGCAGCTGTTGGCTGTAGTGTGCAGTTTGGTGCAAAGCGGGTCATTAGGTTTCTGGCTTTGCTCTGCACCGCAGGCTCAAAGACACCAACCCTGCTATTTATGAAAGCAAGATCTAAGAGACACCTCTGCCTCCATGTCTCCACAGTGATTGAAAATCAATATCCAGCGCCCAGTCACCACAAATCTCTTCAGTTAAGAAAACCTATAGTTAGTAACAAGTAAGGTTATCCTCGATAAGGAATTTCCTGACTTAAGGAGGTTTGTTGCAACTGTCTGCAGTTTTTCAAAAAGGTTGCTGTTTGTCAGCCTGACTTCTTGAGTGCATCACATATTCAATATACTCACGTTTGTTTATTTTTGCTACCTTGACTACAAGCTCAAACCTTTCACATTAAATGTGATTTGATTGACATTTTAAAATTTTGTGAGGCAGCAGCCAAGCAAACAGCTCACTGCAGATTTTCAATGGCCCAAATTACACACCTGATGTGGACTTGTGGCCTTCATTTGTATGTTCAAGAAGTGCAAGAAACCATAGAATGTTCCATTGTCATTTCATGATTCGGAGGTGCCCCCATTCTTAATGCAGCCAGTTGTGACTTCAGAACTCTAGAGCATTCTACCACACCACAAGTTTATTTTTGATCTGTTTTCATGTTCTAAGTTAGCCTTCTAGGGCCAGTTGCCCCAGCTGGACGTACACTTGGTTGTAAAACTAGGCTGGACGTAAAATGCGCTTTAAGTCGTGCGTAGAATTAATACTTGTTGCACCATCTAGGCGTAGTGCTACGTCTGAGACTAAATCTTATGCCTAGTCAAAGGTAGGTGTAAAGTGAAAAGTCATGATTTGCTCAGAAATTATTAGGTTTTAGGATTCATGTCTGTAAATTAATTATTACTGCAGACGTGAACTGTAATGTTTACGGTCTTTTCGGGCAGGATAAGCGATATCAATCGCGAAGGCTATACAACACTGCCAACAGTAATTGACCTAACACAAAATATATTTCCGTATGTAATTATGCAGTAAAATATTACATATGATCTGGGATTATTAGAAGAAACTGTACCATTCGTCATCTTGCCTGGAGGGACCGTATAAATGCTTGGAAATATTTAACATCTTTTAAGTCCATTCATTATTTGTAGAGCGCCTACCATCCAATAATTGCAATAAGTTTTGTGCTTTATTACTTTTATTCAGAAATAAAATACCAGCTTTCAAATTCTGTCAATTGTATTATAAATGTGGTTTTGACACTCTTTAATGTGACGTTTGCTGTTGCACCTCAGTTCAAGCGGCACATGAACCGATCATCTGTTCCTCTTTGCTAGGTATAGCAAAACTTTAACATGAATGAACATCAGAAATGTTTTGAAAGAAACAACTTACTGTAATGAATTATGTCTCATCTAATCACTCAATCTGTTTTTCAACCACAGAAATACGTCAGTAAAATAAAGTGATCAATGTCACGTAAAGTCACATTTACCTCAGGAAAGACATTCATTGTACATAATAAACTCAATAGTCAGCTAGAAAAAAATAACTCCAGAGAGAAGCGTTGTATTACATTCATCATATTTTACTTAACCTGTCGCCTTCGTTTTTAATGTTTGTTTGAAGAAATCTGTCATGAGAATGTGCAGGGAGACTTCAGATATAAAAGGCGGACTTGAAATGTTGATTGACATTTCAATCATGGCGCGGTGGCTTCCCTTGTTATGATGTCTTAGGCGATTCAGTTCTTTATTATTTGTAGTTGTAGCCATTGCAGCGTGAATGTTGTCTCAGCTATCACTGTGGGAGAATGTGTTGGCGTGGACCTGCATCATCTACACCAGGCGTAGTTGCGCCAGGTCGTAGTTTTAGTTGGTGCCACAGGTGTAAATATTTATCACAAAGCTGGACGTTGCAAAGCCCAGCGTAGGGCTTACACCCAACTTTTTTACGTCCAACTGGTGCAACCGACCCCTAGTCTGTTAATTAGTTCTGTCTTCCTCTGTTCCCTGCCTGTCTGTTTCTATGGTTACTGATTTGATTAGGTTCCTCAGGTGTGGTTAGTTAGGTTCTCCCTTTGTTTGTCCTGTCTATTTAAGCCCTGAGGTTCTTTCAGTTCATGGTCAGTTCTACGTCGTGTTAAGTTGGTTGTTTTGCTCCTGTTCTGGAGTTTTGTTCATTTCTGAATAAAGACTGCTGCAGAAGGATCCTGTTTCCTCTTTGCTGCAACCAGCGGTGACACATACACAGTTGTTGTGATTGACCGTTATTAGAAATATGACCGTTTGCTATGGGAGAATACTATACCAGAAGCTCACGTAGTACTGATTTTAGCAGAAATACGCAGGCACAGTCAATTAAATGTCATTATTTTTAGTATTTTATTCATTGTATAACATTTTGCACTAATGTATGATATTTATAATTGGTAAACATCTTTTTCCTTAATCCAATTTTCCACAAATATTTGCATTTAATATTTTTTCTTGATGAGGTTTTGCCATCATTAAAGATGGATGCTGTCACACTGAACCTTTATCCTTATTTAAAGAGATTTAGAATTTTTTTCTATAAAAATGTAAAAAAAAGGACTTAACACTTTCCTGTCCAATGCCGTAGCATGCAAACGTACTTATTTTTACTTTAAAAGCAATGTTCGGTCTTACAGCACAGAAGCATTGTGCATCCAAAAATAATATAAATAATTTTGCAAGCTATGACCTTGCTGACTAGTGCCTGGCTTATGTAGCCAGTCATCCAGCATTTGGGACAGGGTCTATACATCTTCCTGATCACCCACACTTACACTAACACTTGTTGTTCCCAACACTGCTGAACATCACTGGGATTCATTTAACCGCGGACTTGCGTATGGTCATGACACCACTAGCTACAACATAACACTCAACCGTTAATAAATACCAGCCTCTTATAGCAGACCGGCAACACCGTAGCACATTAGAATGTCATCAGAGTAATGCTAGGTGACAAGATCCTGTTGACAACACTTACACAGCAAAACACGCTCAATAAAAGCTTGCCAAACCAGACAGGTAACTTGCAGTACTTTACAAGGAGAAGGAGACCACTTAGCCTATTACCAGGTCAATATGGAAACATGTCCCTTTCATTCTGGAGTATCTGCAATCCAGCATTTAAAAGCCGTAAAAGCTGCTTCCTTCTGCTAGATGTGGTAAAAACTGCAATCTATACAACAGAGGTGAATGAGCCAAGAAACTGTGTTAAACAAGAAAATAAATCATCCAGTGAGGCGTTGAGTCTGAATATACACGTCCTGTTTGTCTTGCCTTTACTGCTAAAGTATTTGGGTCAGTCAGACTGTTAATCCATCAAGCACGATGAACAAGTCACCGAAGAAATTCAACACACTGCTTTTACAAGCACAGCAGGAATGTTAAACATTTTCATGCCAGCTTCGTAATCTCACCAACGGACCATAAGAGAGCACGCAGCCTTTTTAAGAACAAAGCAGCATCTAGATTGAACTGTAGAGCTGGAGACAATATTTGGTGGCACAAAGTTTGCAGAGGCCTTCACATAATGCACATGACTTAGAAATCTCATGTCACGTTCTTTCATTCAGTCCTCCATTAATGCAGATCAGATGACATCATGATGTCATAAAGCTCTGCATGTTTGGTTCAGACTTATGATCTATTCACCTTCACCAGAACTGGCTGTCTGTGTGAGCACTTGCTGTGTAACATGGGAGGTACATGTAACATTTGGTAAAGGAATCATTAACCACAACAAAAATGGGAGAACACGATTACTGTATGTTTAGCATTTGTTTGTTCCTTTGCAATGTTTGTGGGTTACAAATAAAGGCTGATAATTTTTCAATCAACTTTCAGATCGGGGATTTTCAAACTGGGGACCAGAGAACCCCAGAAGGCCTAAAGGGGTACCAGGGGTCCACTGAAATTTTCAGAGTTTCAGAAATGTTCAGGGGGAAAAAATTGTTTTAACCAATATTTGGTTGGTCCAAAAAGGTTTGCTAGAAAGTTCTGTAACTGGTTAAAAAGTAAACACTCCCTTCATGCTCTGAACACACTTCCAGATCCAAAGACTTCCTAACAGCTGAGGACAGAATCATCAGCATGTAACTGAAAGAAAATGTATCTGAAAATATCTAAAGAAACGCTGACACCTCTGTTAGGCTAAAATATTTCCTGAACGGAGTTAGAGTATTACAGAGCATTTTGCTGTGCTTGCCATCTTTGCAGTGCTACAATATCTCATAAAAAAAAAGAAAAAAAATATATATACAGTATATATATA
>NW_015549559.1:1083745-1099719 GCF_001515605.1 Sinocyclocheilus anshuiensis | reverse complement strand
ATAAAAATAAAAAAGTTATTATTTTTTTACATGTCAGAGACTATTTCTGGCAAAAGTTGCACTCAAGGAAACCTGATAGGAAACACTTAATATGCACATAAACTCTCAACATTTGCATACAAGTTTATGCACTAGCCTGATGTGAATTTGCTCTAGTTTCACATAGGTCAAAATGTGCATTAAGGAAAAAGAAATGGCTGACATACAATTTTTTGCATTGAAATACATTCTCAATACATTTTGACTCTTCATATTTAAAAGTTTAGGCGTTTCTGCTTTAGTTGAATGCTCACAGATGCTCTTAAAAATTAGAAACTTCATGCCTAACAATGGCCTTTATTCTTGACTGTATTCACAAAACTGCACAGCCTCTCATTCCTGATTGCTTAATTAAATGCTGTTAGATTGAAGTGGCAGTTTAACATGACAGTCAATGCTCCTCAGACTCTGCATCTCTATGAGAACTCAACTCTCATCTGATTTATACTTAACACACAAACACAGGTTAAGACCACATCTGTAAGCAGTAAGACCTCTTTAACTTGCAGTGATTAGCTGCATGGCTAACAACATGCAGGTGAAGTTACAGAGATGTACTTGGATGAATAGAAGTCATCACAGATCAGGACAGAAACAGCTGTACAGCTGTACTCCCGCTCCCAGACCAAAAAAACAAACTTCTAGAATGGCACTCATCCTTCAGCTTGGGGAGAATGTTACAGCGGTCTTACCCAATTTGAGCCTTTTGCTTGGGCTTGGATGACGTCACAATCCGGGCCTTCTTGGAGCTTTTAACCTTGCCTCTGGACTTGGAAGAACCGGCCTTGTGACTGCGGTGCTGCGACGACGAAGACGGGAAGCTGTCGGGATTCATGATGCACGGAATATTTTTCTCTCCCCTCTCTCGTGCTTTGGCGATGGCCTCAGAGATGATTTGATTGGCCTTCTGTTGTTTATCGTCAGATAGGGACGACTCCATCTGCTGTTGCTGCTGCTGTCGCTTCTGCACCTGCTTCTCTGACACGGATATGTACGAGGATGATGAAGATGAAGAAGAGGAGCTGCTCTTCACTGGTGGGCTGAGTACCCGCAGCTGGCTGTTGGGACCATTAGTGTTCTTAGGAGGCTGTGAGAAAAGAGAAAAAGAAAGATATTACCACCCAAACAAGATATCAATGTTCTCCATAGGACTGGCTTCATCTAGAATTGTTGTGTAGGTAGGACTGTACAGGAAGCCCATAGATAGGCTTCTATTTCAGGATCCCGTAATTCCATATGCTAAACCCATGATGAACAAAACACTATTAAGATACCATGACGCCATGTAGACTAGTCTGACGGTCAATGTTAGAGCGCTATTGGACAAGAAACAGAACGCTGAGCTGAATTCAACAGCTATAACATTACTCTTCTAGTCATGACCTAGAAAACTTGGACTCAAGCTGATGTAAATACTTTAATAGGTTTCTTATTAAGGGGGACAAAGTCAGTACAGTGAAACAGCTACTCTGCACATAAGATTACAAAGGTTCTGTAAGCAATTTAAGATGTTTTGCTAACTTTTCCAACGTTTTGCTAACTTCAAGCACAAGAACCCCACTCTAAAACACCTCCAAAGAGATGCCAACAAACCAGAATGTGCAAATTCATTCACAGGCGGTGTATGAAATTAACAGCTGCCACCAGCAAAATGCTGGTAGTTTTACACACAATGGCGACTAATTTTGCTCATCTACGGTGGTTCGCTTATAATGTGCATTGCAAAAGCAAAGCTGATGTCTGATTTAAAAAAAACTGTGCGTAATATTTGTTATTATCATTAGTCAACCTAAAAAAGACAACAGTGTAAATGGATAGATTTTAAAGCAGATGATGTAATGATGTAATGCAAGTAGAGACAGAATTTACATGCAGATTTTACACTTTTTCTGCATTGTGATGCACATCCGAGTGGGGGTGGGGGGGTGGAGTAGGGCAAGGACTTGGTTTTATTAATCGGTATTGTTGATTGGATGCAGCAACACAAGCTTGCACTTGATTGTAAAAAAGGGGCTGTGTTTAGGCAGACTAAATGGTCCGAGAAGTTCATCATGCATCAACAGAGAGAAGTCTGTCTTTTCACCGGAAGATCCAATTTAAAAAAATAAAATAAAAAATGTATGCATAGACGAATGGTTAATATAAGATCACTACATTCATTGAGAAAATCGATGAATTTCCATTTCATGCTGATTTTAATTAAAGTGGAACAAAAGAGCCCAAGGACTGTGTTCGTGCAAAAATAAATGCTTTCTGGCTCCACTTAAAGTGGCCTCTGTACATTTTTTCCAAATCACAGTCAGTTATATCATATATTAGACATGGGGGAAAAAAACTGAGTGGCAGGTTAAATTGGAATTTTGCCAACCATTGTGCCTGGTGGGCAAAACATTTATTTCATACTTTACTGACAGGCAAAGAACATTTCTAATTGGCTCGTATACTGATTGGCTAAAACATCTTACTCCTCTGATTCTTTTTTTTTTTTTTTTAAGTTACAGAGTCTAGAGCTCTTACTGAGACAGGTGTGATTTCTCACAACACCTTTTTCAGTGAGGCCTGTCAGGTAGTAGAGACACTTGTGCTTACATCAACTCAAATACTGTTCAAGTGTTTGGGGCCATTCTTTACCCTGCTCAATGCTGGGAATTTAATAGGCACACTAGTTACTTAATGACCTCGCCAGCAGACTAAATGTAAGAGGAGGTCCAAGATAAAAATCCTCAGAGATCCCATCTCATCTGCTTGAAGCTCAGGCAGTGCAGCATGGTTAACCTGAGCCCACCCACACATACAGGATGACAACATGGGATATCCTCCATCTTTGAAATGCCTGGGTTTTATAATATTCACTGCTCTCCATTCACATGGCCAACCAGCTATAGGGGAAGTTAAAGGAATGGTTTGGACTGCACAGGCAAACGCAGCACACCACTGGGCCTGCACACACACACACATATTCACAGACTTATTTCTAGTTTAAAGATCTAAACATGAGAGATATCATTAGTAAACATAAGTTATAGGGGCATTAATACGTCACAGTTCATCAGAATGACATCACACACTGATCAAAGGTCAAGAGACACAATCTTCAACCTGAGAGCCCGTCTATTCACATTATCCACCCCTCACCCCATGAAATAAAGACAGTAATGTATAATTCACAGCACGATCATATAGCAGGCCTAGACATGACAACTTTTATTATTCATGCCTGTTTCGCCGACATGCAATCTCCCTTTTTCCTCTATTTCTCGCTCTCTTTCTCACAGCTAAAGCGAGTTTGAACCCATAAAGAAGGAGAAAGAGATCTTATCTTTTATTGTATTCGGTTTTACTTTGCACACTCGCTTTGTATAAATATGACATACGGCCAGAGCAATGTTCCAGTCATGCCAATAAAGCTGGACAGACATAAAATCGGATCACCCAGGCTGCGCTTTCCTGACGGCTAAATAAAGGGAATTATCTGGAAAGAGTGAAACAAAAGAGAAGAGAGTGGGGGTGGGTTATAAACACTACCTCATTTGGTGGCTAAACATGAGCCGGAGAGCAGAGCTCTCGTGAAATATTCACACTAATCCATGTGAGGCATGAAGGGGTAAATCAGCAGGAATGGAGAAATGGAGGAAAGCTATAGGGGGAAGGCGGGAGAGCATATGTGAGAAAATGAGTAATCGAGAGAATATGACGTGAGCGAGAGAGAGCGAGGGGAAAATGCAGCAAGCCGTGAGCACTGCATCTATGCAACAAATCTATAAATAACTGAAATTACAGGCTGCCAGAGTCGCAGCGATTTCAATCTCTCTCCTCGCTCAGGGCATCACCATCTCCGCTTATAATGAAACTGTGTTGAAGCAGAAACGTGGACGCGGCGCTGTCACACAATGCCTGATGCACACATGTGGCACATCCTACTGAGCCTCGGTGAAAGAAAGCAGATGAAAACGAAACAGGAAGAAGAACAGAGAGCCAGAGAAGAATGAGTGTCAAAAGCTAGCTAACATTGCATTCCCTGTTAGCACACAAGCGAAATAAGAAATGGAGAGAAGCAGTTAGCACAAGATGGCGGCAATTGTGCACAAACACACGCTCCCTCGCTCGCTCACTCACCCGTCCTCTCGGCCTGTTCACCGTAGACATGTTTTTTCTTTTCTTCTTTCCCCCCTCTTCCCTCTCTCCAACTGCCAACAAAAGCCTTGCCCTTTCGCCGTTTTTTTTCTCTCTCTCTCTCTCGCTCGCTCCCTCGCTCACTTTCCCTCTCTACCTCCCTCCCCCAGCAGGTCCGTGGCTGAAGAAGCCCTGTTCACCTCCTCCTCCTCGCCTGGCCGGGCTGCATGGAGCCGCACTTCACGGAAAACGAGGGAATGAGGAAGAGACAGATGAAGCAGCTACACTGGTCCGGGATTCTCTCATTCTGCTGCACTCAGCTGAACTCTGTTTATTATTTTCCCTCCCTCTCTCGCTCTCTCTTTCTCATCGATTCCCTCCGACTGTCCGTCCGTCCGAGAACAACTGTGCCCGATCTCTCCCGGCCGTCGTTTTCTCGCCCTCTCCTGTGTACACACACACACGCATAGACCGACAAGACTTCTCGTTCCTCTTCCTCCTTTCACATCCCAGACGAAGGTAGGATTGCTAACACAAAAGGTTTTTTATAATGGCTCAGTTGGACGCTCTGTAGCTTGTTTTCCTTATTTCCACTTGCTTTTTTCCTTTCCTTTTCCCTTGTTCCCCTCCCGTCTCAGGCTGGGGTGTGTGCGGCGAGCAGAAGATGTGGACGAAGCGGAGAGAAATGAAAGCACAAAGCAGCAAAACGCATCAGCATGAATATTAGAGATGTCGTTAAAATCCGGACTCGTTTTTTTCTCTCTCTCTCCCTTGCTCGCTCATTCTCTCTCTCTCTCTTTAGCTCATTGTGAAACAAGAGGTCCAGCAGAGGGTGCTAGCTGTTATTACATTAACTTTCACAACTTAACCCCAAAAATACTGAATTTCTCTACTTGCTGAATCTAACCAGGCACAAAAAGCACAACATCAAGTGTTTAATATAGTTAATACACCTACACAAATATTCAACAGCTAATTTGTGCCAAAACAACTTTGTTTTGACCTAAACAAGTAAAATAAATCACAATTATAAATATGTCATAATCATGTCAGCAATTCAATCATCAGGTATGCAAATACACACACGTACAGAAGATGGGGCAGGTGGCATGTGTTCATGTGCTGCTGGATCGACTCACAGGAAGTGACAACAGATCCTCAAGGGGAAATGGGGTCGTGCTCTGACTTTCCCAAAGTGTGACACATTGGCCATGTGCAACTTGCACGTGCACTGCAACAAACCACTTGTGCCCACACATACACACGCAGCAAAAATGAAACAAATGTCTGCACTATGAAAAACAGATACAGTAGGAGGGAAAAAAAGTGTATTTATGACACCCCAAATAATCTGTCAGGCATATAACCACATGGGTTTTATGACTATTCCAGTCTGAAATCAAGCACAAAAGTGGGTCATCTTAGCTTAAGAATCTTATGGAGTAGAGGAGTGATTAGCTGTGGCTAGGCCGAGCCTTGAGACTGGAGTTAGACCAACTTCTGCAAAGTTAAATTAAGACAAGACAATGCATGAGATCTGAAAGTCATCTAAAAACACTCCTTCATACTAGGTGGCACATAGTGTAGCTGTCTCTCTGTTCGTGCATGTGCACGTTTCTCTTACGGCAGTTTGCTAGCAACAATAAAATGTTTTTCGCAGTAGAAACAGGCTTTGTGTGACACAGAGAGAGAGAGATAACAAAACAGAGAGAGAGAAAAAAGAGAGAGATAACAAGGCCTTGAAGTTTGGACTGGTGGAAACAACTCAAAACCCAAGACCTTGATAAACACCTCTTATGATTATCTACTTACATGCAAAAATTTTAAATAAAATAATATAAAACAAAATAAATAATATAATAAAATGAATGAAAAATGATTTAGAAATAAAATTATTTAATAAATAAATATTAATTAAAAACTTCGTCTGATTCAGGCTATAACAGCAGTCCCTCCTGTCACACACATACACACACACACACAATTTTAAATATACTTGCAAGTTGTGAAGAGGATGTGGTAATGTCAAAATGTTATTTCTGCATTCCTAAAAGCTTTCTGACAAGGTTATATAGTAACAATGTTTGGTACTTCAGTAACTTTTCTGTGCAACTCGTACTCGTACATGAACATGTCTTCAAGAGAAAATAACCTAGAAGATGACGGACATATGAGTGACAGAGAAAGCAAAAGCTTGTACGCTGTAAGGGGCAAAAAGATAACTATGCACACGCTCTGGAAGTCACATGGCACAAACTACCTCTACATGGCAACCAAACGGTTAATATGTAAATAAGATGAAATAGCAGTACCAAGATACTGGGAGGAGTTCAGCTCCGCAGAGAGAGAGAGAGTGAGAGAGCAAGAGAGAGAGAGAAAGAAAGCTCTATTCCTTCAGTTCTCCTGAACTGAACCTGCCCACTTTCAGACCGCCTGTAAGTGTGGGGAATGCTTAAGCCAATGTGGAAGAAACATACTAAAATGAATCTGAACTTATTGCAAAAGCATTTATTTGAAATAGATTTCAGTTTTAAGTTTCATGTTTTTAATCTTATAAATATAATATATAGTTTTGATCAATTTAATGCAACACTGATTAATTAAATTATTAATTTGTATAAAAATTAATCTTACTTTAAAAAAAACTCACAGACCCCAAACTTTTGAACAGTTGTATATTGAAAAAACCTTCAAAGCAACATCTAACTGCCAAAATATCATAGACTTGAATGTGGTGTGTCCTTTTAAATTGAACTAATAAGCATTGGCCTCAAACTAGGGATAGTCGTTTTATCTCAAATATCATTCAATAATACTTCAAAGCCAAACTCAAAAATAAAATTATGCAAATTGAACAGTGTAACTAGACTTTTGAATGCTTCGTTCTCTCCACCAGCATCACTAATTAAAGCCATTTACATTTTTTCCAGATACATTTTTATTATACTGGTTGAAAGTCTCTTCACATCCTTATAGCAATCAATAATTGTTCTACCTTCTGCAGAAGTCTCAGGACCATAAAATGTTTGGCCAATCATTGTATTCGGTCCGATTTAATACGGGGGTTCGGTACCCATCCCTACCTCAAACCCAGATAGCAATATGCTAAAAAATACGCTGAACGCCTTGGCATTAACATAGCAACATCCAACAAACACCCACAAAACCTCAACATCATGCTTTCACACAGTCAAGAAAAAATGTAAAAAAAATTACTTAACAGTCAGGTCCTTTTCCTATTGATAAAGAACATCCTCTGTATGTTTAATAGTTCCTCAACAAAAGCACTTTCATGAAACCTTATTAATAATCACATTTTCACACACGTTTTCTCACTTTCATCTAGAGCTCTTACAACATCTAACACTGTAATGATATCCCTGCCCACAACCCAAAATCTCTGTCCTGCTTAGGTGAAAATGAATTACACTGTCAGGACCAGAGAGAGAGTTTAGAGTCCATAATTAGGACTCGACTGCAGACTAATGTGGAGTACAGCAGATAGAGCTGGAGGGATGGTGGGAGAGAGAGAGGATTAATGAGGGAAGGCCTGATGTGTAGCATTGGTTTCCTGAACCCATTAAACACGACGGCTATTAATGACCCATACAGAACACACACACACACACACACACACACAACACACATACACTCACAAATGAGCATATACATTCAGTATTGTGGTACAGTGATCCAGGTATGCTCACACATATTTTCCAATCCATACACATATCTACATTGACCAGTTCTTCAGTGCAACGGTCTCAATGACAGAACAACCACATGCAAGCACATCTACTGTAATTCTTTAACCAAAAAATATAATATTCCAGTCAAAGAATACAGCAATGTCTTTTATATATTACACATGAATACAGTAATCAGTTTACAGTTTTATATATGAATGATAACTGATATAACATATTAGCGGTTGACCAATATTGTTTTTTTGACAGCTGATGCCGATATCTGGGTAAACTATCCCTTTAAGTTTACACTAACTATTTCATCAACTAAGTATGACCAATCAAGAAGAATGCGGAGACCTCCCCAACATAACTTATACTGGAATCCAGTGCTCGTGTGTGGGTAGTACAAGTTCAGTTTTGTTGGCTGACCTAATCTGCCTCAGACGATTACCATCAACACCCAGTCCCAGTCCGATCCTCTGCTCAATGCAGGGTTATACACACAAAAAAAAGGAGAAAATAACTGAAAGTAGTGATAGACAGATGAAATAGGCCAGGCCAATTTATTGCACAGTGTTTAACTATTTTATGATCAGCATCTGACAATAGCAGACCATTTCTTTCTAAATATGTTCAAAACATTAGACAGAGCAATAGATAGATAGACAGATGCATTGGATTATACATTTCAAGAAAGAGAAAGAGATCACACAGCAGGGAACCTCCACTAGACCTTTACACGTCTTTCATTATTTAGAGCAAAAGGGAAAGACAGGGGCTGACAGAGAACACAAGACATGGCGTCAGACACACATGCAAACATCACTCAAACACACTGAACACCATTCACAAAAAAGCAAATTCTCAAATCAAAGTACACACACACAAATACAGAGGAGGAACCTGTATGTTTGGCACTCTTGTATGTGACCAGAGAAAGAAGTCTGGAGAGCCATAATTGACACCTACGCTTTATAGACCTCCCTCAAGTCCTAAAATTATAAAACAGTAACAAATAAATAACTTAGTACAATTTTTACAAAAGAGCCCATGAAATGTTTTTTTTTATTTATTTTATTTTCAGATTTTCTCTGTTTCTATATTTCTATATTTCTGGATTTATCATTTATTACAAATGTATTATTAAAAACAGTGGTAATCAAATGAAAATGTAACAATTCCTTTAGTTTTTGACAAACAGTGCAGCACGACAGAGGTTTATTGATAATATTAAAATATGGAAGAAACAATTGTGATATAGTTATTATTTTTATTACTTTTAGAAGAAATTGTACTGTACAATAGCAATATATTGTTTGCCAAAATTTCTTCAAGTTAAACCAAACTTTTATTTTGATGGGTTGTCGTGAAGGCCTTTGAGTTTCTGTGTGTAATCTTTCGATTAATATAAACTGAACTTTTAGTGTAGTGTTCTCATATAGTGAGACGGCAGATGCGAAAACGCTACGAGCACCACACATGCTTACGTATGTGTAGTAGACAAAACTGTTCCACTCATTCACACAGAACATGCAGACTTCATATTAAATAACAGTCTTTTTGCACTTTAATATTCATAGACACTATTTCATACTGCAATTTGATTAAGTGTACAGCCTTACTTTATTTATTCCTCCTAAATTTCCCAAATTCCATGACATAACGCATTATACTGTAAAATCAATTTTTATGACTGGATTCTGTGATTCCATCTTCATTTAGCACACTGCAGAAATCATAGGGCCCTACTAAAGAAACCAAACTCTAACCAAAATCAAACATTTCACTACAGTAATTTAAAGAAATGGAGCAAAAAAGGGCAAATGATTAAAGGAAATATAGTATGCAGATTTTAAAAAATAGAAAACCTTAATTTCTATCAGAGATAACACTTTGTGTTTTTAATGAGAACATGGCTGTGAAATAAAGACATTTTCTTTCTGTAAAAAAACCAGGGTGATGGTCGCTTAACTTACCAATCAGAAACCAGCAGCCCTAACCTCCCAGCCAATCAGAAACTAATAAAACCAACAGTGACCAAATCAAACACTTCTCCTCCAAACTGCATACACTAATGCTCTAGGAAGCTGAAACAAGCATTTGCCAGCTCAAATACGACTTCCCACACCTGTTAAGATCCCTGTGTGTGTGGGTGTGAAGGGTTAAAAATGTCCGTCAGGACATCGTACAGTCCTGCCCTGAACTCCTGACATTCCTCTAACCCCCCCTCACAAGAGCTGAGAAAATGGCCGGCTAGCTCACAGACACACACACACACACACACACACACACACACACACACACACACACAGTTACTGATCCCAAAGTCTAAGCGTGCTAATCTTCAGACTGAAGTGAACTCCACACGTACTCCACACACTTACAAACACATGCAAAGTAAGAACAACAAAGTAAAAGATTGAGATTGAGACCTACTGTGTAGTTTGGCCTGGCAAACTTCCCACATGTTTTTTTTTTTTATGACGACTAACCCCTCCCTCTCTCGACGTCCTCCCTCTTCCTTTCCTGTCCTCCCTCCCCTTCCGCTGCATGGCAAAGACCGCCTATCTATAGAAATGCTACCAGAATCCCTTCCTGTTTACCTTTTAACCCCTCATGTCCCTCCCCAGATCTGTGAACCTGATGGCTTTTCTCTTGACGTCACCCGCCATTCGATTCTGACCTTAGATCAGTGCTCTTGGGAGAAACAGAGCTGTCAGACTGGTTGAATGAAGGAATGTCCGTCTGTGCGAGTTGACAAGTGACAGACAACAGAAACAAATGCACATGCATAGGCTACTGAGCTGAATTAGGTTAAGGAAAAAGGGTACGAACCACTTCTACATACAGATGGGGGGCGCAAGCACACAGATGCAGACATACAGCGGGAGGTGATCAGGTGTCAGGTTACAGTGCTGGTTGGAGGCTTTGCCTGACAGACCGGTCCAGCTATATAAACCTCACAGACGCAAGGTCAGGAAGAAGCAAAGCAAGTTGGCCACACACAGGCACACACTCACACAAAGAGGCGGATACGCACACACACAGAGACCGGTTTTACTCACACAGCGCATTCACGCGGCACATGGTAGGAAGCCTGCAAGCAAACACACACACACACACACCCCGTACTTCACGCCACATCAGTCATTGGGGAGGGGGTAGACAAACTTTAGCCATTTTCATTCTTGCATTAAGACACCTGTATCTTTTTCCCTTGTTTCTCTCCAATACACAGACACCAACAGTGAATACAGCTGAAAAAAAATAAAATAATAAAATAAGCAGCACCACAACAACAGCTTAAATCATTTTGCACTGGTAATGTCGAAGCTGTATATCACTAATGTTTAATCATAGAATCAATAGGCTGTGAGCTTAACACTAGACAGTAAAATTAAAATAAAATATGTTAAAAATAATATTGTACTATATTTGCAATGGTAATCCATTTGTATGAAAATGTAAATAATTGAATCTAAAAAGACAGAATTGCGTATAAATACAAACAATGATTTAAACTATAAAGCCAGACACTAAAAATATCACAATCCTTTTGATCAAAAATACTGTAAAAATAGTATATTGTGAAATAGCTATTATTACATTTTAAAATAGCTGTTTTCGATTTTTATACATTTTAATATTTCATTTTTCCTGTGATGGCAAAGCTGAATTTTCGGCAACCATTATGCCAGTCTTCAATGTCACTAAATATGCTGATTTGTTGCTCAACTCACATTTCTTATAATTATGGATTCAGTTCAAAAGAACTAGGCCTGCAACAACTTATCGATAAAATCGATTATTATCGATTATGAACATCATCGACAACGATTCTCATTATCGATTAGTCGGGTCTGCCAACAGTGCACGTCCAACTTCAGACGGTCGCGTCAAATTACAGCACTGAATTACGCATTTTTATGGACAACATGCATATAAAAATAGTGGAGGAAACAGAATGAGATGCTGCTGGAGAGTTACGTGATCCAAGCTGCCCAAAACATGAGAATTCTTTATTTTAAGCTTTAAGCTAATGCAGCGTAATAGCTTGCCCTGTCTGGCGCTTTGGCCGATGATGCGTGTGCGTCCTCAGCGCAAAAACTTTCAGTTTACGGTCATATCCTTATGTATAAATGTCACAAATTCACACATTTCCATTCTCGCATAAAGGTCCGTCCTGACAGTATGTGTTACGTTTTAATCTTTACTGAATGAGCGGCGGGCGCGTGCACTCGCCTCAGACAGACGGAAAAGACAGACAATTAATAATCGGCGAAAACATTCATTGTGCTGAAATATCTCTTGTTGAAAGTTAAATTAAGGTTTAAAGGTCAACATGCATTGCGAGTATTTTATGAGAGTAGGAACTGTAAGGGGATAACAGCGTGTAATTGTCTGAATATAAATATCAGATGCTTCAAAACCGCCTTTTACAGGATAAAGAAATGATAGATGTGACTGTGATCAAAGTGAACGTGTGTTCCTGCAGAACATTACTCTTACCTATTGGTTACCACTGAGTTTGTGATTTTATTCGTCTTTATCATCTTTATTATTATTTTAATTTTTAATGCAGAGATTTAAACTATATTCACTATATACAATGCTTAAATTGATTAAAACAAATTTATGTAAGGTTTTTAACAAATTATGGTTTGTGCCACTGCTGCTCTAAACTAACAGTAGGCTACTGGTGATTACCAAAATCATTTTTTAGCTTTCTGTATTGGTTAATCCTCCAGTATGTGTAAGCTCTTTAGTAACAGTACTAGGCTATTTCTATTGCTATAATATAATTATTGCTGTTATCTATGAAAGAAAGGCAATATGATGAAGAAGACACTCAAAGCGCTTGCTATTTAATTCCATACGAAAGGCGTCGTTGTAAAGGCTCCTTTAAGAGAGTTTTTATTCTGATATTGTATGTCATCATCCGGCTGAGTAGTCTCGTGAGTTGAGCCGCTGCTGTTGTTGAACGCTGAATGGACGTTAATTCCTGTTTATTTCTGATATTTCCTGCAGAAGTTACTTTGAGGTGTTAGTCATTGACCTACAAGTAAGCCTGTTTGTTTTAATTTTGTCTATGGAGATCGGTATTGAGTTATTTATAACTGCGTCACACACACACTTCCAGACATGCCCACAGCCGTTGTTTCTGTTAGTTTAGCTTAATGATGCTGTTATATATGTGATTATTTCTTCTTTATTGAGATGTATATCACTGTTTTGGTTTTCAATGATACCTTTGACATGATTTGACATTTCGAGCTGTTCATGATGCCAAACGAGCGATCACTGTGATGTGCCGTGATTATATCCATATATGGAGTGATGTTGATCATGTCAGATGCACCTTCAGCAGCTGATTCCAGTGCTTCTGCCCATCTCAGTGAGCTACAGCACCTGCGCCACGAGCGTGCCGCCTTCGAAGCTGACCTGAGAGAGTTAAGAGCAGTGCGTGCAGAAGTTCGAGAGTTGGTTCACGCAGCGCAGTCCCTTCGAGCAGACCTTAGCCAAGCCAGAGGCCAATCTCTTTCGCCCGTGCAGCCCTCGGCTCTGCGGTTGTCCAGTCCTCCAGTGAAGCCCCGTGTATCCACTCCTCTAGTCGATTATGATCCTTTCCCTGATCTTCCTCCGCCGCCTTGGCCTGAGCCGGATGCAGCCTTAGCTAGACAAGTAGGTGACCTTGAGTTGTCCCATGCAGCTACTTCATATCAGCGTGTGGTCTCAGCAGTTTCCCTTGGTGCTCCCTACCACTCGTTCGCGCCCTCCTCGACCTAGTGTTCCTGATGTTGGTGAATTCCCTCCGCCTCCTACTCCTGAGGACCTCAGAGAGTTGCTCACACCTAGTGCCATGCCATTGCCTGCCCACGGCCAGTTAGCGCCTGCCAATGTTCGTGTCCCAGCCTTTCTTCCTCTGTTAGAGCCTAAGGTGCGGCCTGTAATCCCTTCCTCTGAGTCGGTGTATCGTGGCCCCCCTCCTACAATCCCCAAGTTTACTCATCCAGATCCTAGTGAATTCGCTCGCCTTCGCATTGCCCTGGAGAACCTGCTCCCCCCAGATGGCACTGAGCTGTTTAAGTACCAGATCCTGGTAGACCACCTTAAGTTCGAGGAAGCTAAGATGATAGCTGATGCTAATTTGAATTCCCCTACCCCCTTCACGGACACTATGTCAGCACTTTGGGACAAGTATGGCCAGCCACACCTTGAGGAGGATAGCTAGTGTACTTGACAGTCCTGACGTTAGACGAGGTGACATCCCAGCCTTCCAGAGATTTGCTCTCCAAGTCCAGTCCCTGGTCGGCCTGTTGAGAACCTTAGGACGTGATGGGGAGTTGGAGTTGAGTTGTGGTTCCCACGTCGCACGCCTTCTAAGTAAGCTTCCCCCAGAGCAGAGAGCGGAGTTTCGGCGCCATATGTTTCGTCAGCCTGGTTCTACCCCTAACCTTGTGGACCTTTCGAATTGGCTTCGGTACGAGACCTGGTGTCAGAGTTACGATGCAGAGTTGATGTCTAAGAGCTCACATGCTGGCAAGAGATCTGTTGCTATCCTGCATGGAGCATCCTCAGCCCCATCCTCATCCTTGTCCCCTTCCCCAGTTGAGTCTTCCATACCTTGTAGAGGTTCCATGCAGCCAGCGAAGCCTGCTAGAACGAAGCGTTATTGTCCTTTCTGCGATGCATCTGAGTATTACCTGAGTCAGCGTGCATCCTTCGCCCAGCTTACCCCTGATCAAGTTAAAACCTGGATCCGTAGTCACAATCGCTGTTGGCGTTGTGCCAGATCCCACCATGCTGCCCAATGTGATCTGAAGAAGCCCTGCAATCTTTGCCGTGGCCTACATCTTCGTTCCCTTCACGACGTGAATGTCAGTCCTTCTTCTATTGAGGATTCTGCTACTATGGAGAAGAGTTGCTTCACGAGTTTCTCCTCAGACAGGTTCTTCTTGGATAAGCCTTCTGTTAGCGGCCGTGTGATGCTCAAAGTGGTTCCAGTGCACCTGCGCTATGAGGATCACACCCTGGATACCTTTGCCCTCCTGGATGACGGGTCAGAGCGAACAATCCTGCTGTCCACTGCCGTTGAAGCCCTGGGCATTCAGGGTGCTCCAGAAGACCTTCCATTACGGACAGTCAGAGACGATGTTCAGGTCATTCGTGGTCGTTCCATATCCTTCCAGATTTCTCCCATCTACCGACCGCAGATCGGTTATCAGATCAGTCACGCCTTTACTGCTGATTGCCTTAACCTGTTGCGCCAGTCCTATCCAGTTGAGCAGTTACGGCGGAAGTACAGACACTTGAGGGGCCTTCCTATTCGTACCCTTACTGATGTCCAGCCCTTGCTCCTTATAGGTTCTGACCAACCTTATCCCCCCGACTGAGCCTGTTCGATGGGGCGGCCCAGGCGCGCCAGTTGCTGTTCGTACCCGCCTGGGATGGACACTTCAGGGCCCTGTTCCTTCTATGGGTTGTCCTTCGATTCCTCGCCAGTGCTTGCTTACCTCTTTGGTTCCTGTCCAAGATGAGCTCCTCATCACGTTCAGAAATTGTGGCACTTGGATACAGTTCCTTACCGTGAGTGTAAAGAAGTTACTCGTTCCAAGCAGGATCAGGAAGCCCTTCAGCTGCTTGACCTCAAGACCCTTACCCTAGAGATCGAGGGTGTTCGTCGCCTTGCCACTCCTCTTCTTCGTCATAGAGATATGCCTCAGTTAAATGCTCCGAGAGATTCAGTCCTGCCTAACCTCCGCAGCATGGAACGGCGTCTGCTGAAAGATCCTGAGAAAGCCAAGACCTACCAAGTGGAGATGCGGAGACTCCTTGAGACTGGAGCTGTCCGTGTTGTGCCTGCTTCTGTTCCTGATACCCCTGAGTGTTGGTACATTCCTCACCACATTGTTAGCCACAATGGGAAGTCCCGTCTCGTCTTTAATTGTTCCCATCAGTACCGAGGTCAGAGCCTTAACCAGTACATACTGCCTGGACCTACCCTTGGAGCCTCATTGTTAGGTGTCCTCCTTCGTTTCCGAGAGCATCCTGTAGCGGTGAGCGGAGATATAAAGGCGATGTTCCACCAGGTTCGCCTCCTGCCTGAAGATCGTCCTCTACTCCGCTTCCTAT